>NC_072734.1:167272208-167590618 GCF_026930045.1 Uloborus diversus
TTGCCTACTAGTGTTATTTTGGTTAAGAGGTTGATGGAACGTTTTGCAAACGTGTTCAATGATGATCAAGTTTTTATGGATAATTTCTATTAAAATTTGAGAAGAACCATTTTTTTCTCTAAAAAAATATCCGAAATTGAAATGATTCGATCAAACACGAATCCACAAAATAAAAGATGTAATAAAGAAAATGCATTTATCCCGAAAACACTTTTTGACATTAAAAATACATAAAATATTAATAAAAGCTGGGCATTGTTCCATGCTTCAACCGTTTCATCCCTTTTCGTGCTAATAAAATCACTTGTAGTTATGACAAGTTAACAAGACCTTTTACCTCTTGATGTGCAATGCCGTATCGGAAATATCTTTGCTTCAGACTGTGGCCTTCGAGACGTTATTCCCTGCAACTAATCACTGCTGACTGACTTCTTCGAGATGTCATTCATTTAATTTGCCATTACGGATCCTCTGACGTCTAAAAGACGTCATTTCGTGTCAGTGAAATTAATCACAAAGGCTTAGTTGCTAAATTATCAAGTTTTCAATGTTACAATTTTTTGAATATTTGACTATGAAAATACTTTTTTTCTCCCGTAACGGTAATTCATTTCATTTATAATTTTAGGTTGAGTTCGATGACGTCATTGCCGAGCCGGATGGCACGTACACCTACGACTGCGTTTGGGGAAATTCAAAGTACATCTTCACGTGCGCGAAGAACTGCTGCTACAAATTCTTGACCATCATCTGTGCGATGCCCATTGCTTTTGTCGTCGGCTGTTCTTTCGCCTGCATCTCTTTCCAACACATATGGTGCATTGGACCCGCCCTAAGACAGTGCCGCATCAACTGCTACGTGGTGCGACAATATCTTTCGACCATCCTGGACTCGTGTATGGGTCCTTGCTGCAGTGAGATGGGTCTCTGTCTCAGTCGGATTCGCATCGGAAGGTACCAACTTGCTTCAACAGAAGTTGTTTGAGAATTTACTTAGAAGAAAATCATTTACTTTTCATTCAAGAGTTTTTTGTGTTTTGTAGTAACAATGAGAGAAAAGTGTCTGAGAGAAAGTCACAAAAACATGACCATCATGCTCTTATGAAAATGCTGTGAACTGTATCACAGAGAGTCGTTTCAAAATATCCTGTTCTTTATTTCATCTGTTTTCACTTCTTGTCAACTACTCCTCATTATCATACTTCGTCTTCAACTACAAGCCCAAGTAAATTCTGTACTTTCACTGGAAGATATCATGTTACATCCACGAGGGACCTCACGAAAACTATCCTGAAGCTATTTTATCTTTACACTTTTTTGGTACATTTATGCAGATTAAATATAAAATTATTTTATAAAAAGAAAAAAAAACATCCAATCAAATCCTTTTAATATTGAACAGTTTTCTTGGAGCAAGCATTATTTAATCAAGTATTTTGAAAGCGGTTTTAGTGCTTCATTTGTAGTTTTCTTAAAATACTTTGAACAAATGCAAATAATGATATTACTTTACTGTATCACTGGAATTCATTGATCTATAACAATATAACTCATTTAAAGCTGGATTCTGACTTGGTTGAATGTTTGTTTCGTTTAATGACTTCTATTTTAACACTTTGATGAACGTTACTTGTGAAATCATCAACGAAGTATTGAAGTATTTAGATTTATTATTATTATTATTATTATTTTGAAATGTATATGCACTTACTTTCCTCTATAATTAGTTGTTTAGTGTGATTGCAAACGTACGAAACGTTTGCTGTAAAAAAAGCATTAGACGTTATTTAGAACAAAATCCTAAAGCAAATACTTTTTTAAATTTTCAATAAAAGTTAAGTAATTCCATCTGGAATTACACTTGGAAAATTTCTTTTAAAAGTTATGTTATTACGTTTCACAAAACAAATGCAATTTAATAACGTGTCAAATTTACACAAGAAATTATCATACATAAATATTTGATTATTGTAATTTAGACCTTAGTTTGAACTGCCGTTATAAAACTTGCCGGCGGGAATTTTCAAAGACAACAGAAATTTCGTGTGCTAATTCAATCATGTAATATTTCCCAGATTTACTTTACTCATGTAAAACATAATGAAAACATCTTGCGAAGATAGATAATTTTGTCCTTGAAAACCGAAGAAAAATGCGTTGTGCAAGTTCAAAATTACATACTGTCATTGCCAGGTAGAACAAGATTAGTATTTTAACTTGATTGAGGCAGTGTAAAGTAAAGTAGCGTACGTGTCAAAATTAAAGAAATAGTGATAACTAGTACAAAGGGTGGGAGAAACCCTCAGCAGTTTTGGGACAAGAGACAATAGTAGTATATCTCATAGTTGCTGCTACATCGCATTATTGAATCGTTTATTTAAAAAACCAGCCAATCGACAAAGTTGCTAATTTTAGGTAAACATCTATATCCCCTTATTAAACTATTCAATGATTATTACAACACGGCTTATTGAAAGAAATGTACCTAAATATTTATCTCTTTTAGTTTAAAACATAGTAATTCTTATAGAAAAATTTTAATAAGAAGTTAAAATTGCTTTTTCGAAATTTTAGAGCTTGTCGTTTGACGGTTTTTAAAATAAACGGTTCAAGTTAGAAACACTTTGCAATAAAAGCCTACCTAAGGTTTGAATTTGAGTCCCTTTACATTCCTTGCTTCTCACTGCTGCAATCGTTTTAAAATGTAAAGTTACATTTTTTTTTTTTTTTTGCTGCCAGAGAAACCTGTTTAAAAATGTGGAATAAACATCAAATTTGTCACATTTATCAAATAAAAAGAGAAAGAATGTATTTATATAACTATAAAAATTCAAAGTTTTTTTTGTTGTGTTTTTACAATGTAGTAAAAATGATACGAACCTAAAAAAGAACACTTATGAGATTTTAAAAGCAAGTTGTTACTAATTTCACTTTTTGCAATAAAAATATTCATTTTATCATTCATATTTTTGATTAAACGTTGTGACAATTTAAATGCTGTAGAACTTTTAAGTCTTTTTACGTGTGTATGATGTATTTATTTCAAATCTCATAACTTAAAATTTAACATTTTGTCATATTTTTCGCGTAAGTGAATTACATATATGTGCAGCTGAGAGCATTTGCAAATATGTTTAATTGTATATACAATGCACCTCATTGTTATAACATATTTTAAATATGCTATGAATAATGTGCTTTTAAGTCAACAAAAATCTTTTTGGTACTGCGAGTAATAAATTGCTATTGAATAGCAGAAAGTGCTTTTTTGTCTTTTATTCAACTATAAAAGATGGGGGGGGGGGGGGGGCATGAAGCGTATTTGTTAATCTAAAGTTAAATTTTAGTTATTTTTCTGTTTCATCTGTTACTTTCATTTTTGGGAAAGCATTTAATAGATTTCAAAATGCAGTAACTTATCAGCTGATGTGATTTGCTTTTCAAGTGCATTTCGATTTGTATGAACGTATATATCAATTTTTCATTTTGAGTGACGCTTAAGCGATTTAATATTTTGATGCGTATTCACAGAACCTTTGAGTAAAAAAAAGTAAATAAATGAAAAATAAATAAGCACAATGAATTTCCTAGAAGCAAGTTTTTCCATTTTAGGCTTTAAGCAGAAATTATTAAAATATTGTGGACATTAATTATGCATGTTTAATTGATTGACATAATTTATCTTACACATTTAGATTTTACTGTTGAAGAAAGATCTTTATTATGGTGGTACAAGAACACTATGCTATTTTTTGAAAAAAAAATTTTTTCAATTTTAAATGTTTTCCTAAGAAATACTAATTAATTTATTCCATTAATTATTTAGTTATATTGAAGTTATTTACGAGGGGCGTTTCTAAAGTAAGGTCCGTTTTGAAATAAAAAAAGAACGAGTACAGATAGAGCAAAGAAATTTATTGCACAAAAAACTACCACCTTTACGCTATTTTTCGACATTGCTCCCCTGATTTTCCAAGCATTTGTCATAGCGTGGCACAGGTTTTTGAATAACTATTCGTAGAAAATTGCCGCCTGTGTAGTCAACCATGGGGTAACATGTTCTCTGAGCTCATTACTGCTGTTGTGCCACAAACCACCTAGGAAATACTTTAGATGCCTAAACAAATGAAAGTTGCTGCGAGCGAGGTGGGGCCAGATCCAGAGAATGTTCAAAAACATCCCAGTCAAAACCCTCCAAGAGTCCTCAAAGTTGACCACACAGGCGGCAACTTTGTACGAATAAGTATACAAAAACCTGTACCACGCTATGACAAATGCTTGGAAAATCACAGGAGCAATGTGGAAAAAAAGGGTTATGGTGGTAGATTTTTGTGCAATAAATTTCTTTGCTCTATCTGTACTCGTTCTTTTTTTATTTCAAAACGGACCTTACTTTAAAAACACGCCTCGTACATCATTGAACTATCGCAAAGATTGCAGGACGTTTTTAAACTATATATATTTTTTAATCATGTTGAAAGCTTGGATAGAATTTACAAACGCAATGTCATTGTTCTTTTTTTCTCAAAACGTTAAGTAGAAAACTAGTAGAAAAACGTAACATAGGATGAAATTATTTTAATAAAAGTAAATTGCATTTTATTATGATTTAAAAAATCTGGTGTCGGCCAGGAATGGAATAACTTACACAGCTTTTGCCACTGGGACCTTGAACATTTAGTTTCAGTTCTTCTGAGTACCCTCGAATTCGCTTATCTGGTTTTCGCAGCAAATACCCGATTCCATCAATCGGTGATTTTATTATCTGGTGACTTTTGAAGTTCATTTGCTTTCACTATTTCGTCAATGTAAGATCAAGCACAAATAAAAATATTGTTTTTTACACATCAAGAGTGTAAAATCTTATTAAAAATAATTATTTTGTCTAATTATTCGCAATCATCGCTCGTTGAAAATTTTTAAAACTATTTTTTTGTTTAATGATTTGCAATCATCATATTAATATTTTAAAATACATTTTTGCTTCATTATTTGTTAACAATATGTCAATAAAAATAGTAATAAAAGTATTGAGAATAATTCGTTTTACATAGAGAGTAGTATTAACTAGATAGTATAAGTAATAGAAAACCATTATTATTATTATTTATAGATCATTATGAGAAATATTATCATTGCTTAAAGAAAAAAAAAGACGCTTAATTTTTTTCCCTTAAAGACGCTTGATGAAAGATGCCTCTAAGGAGCTTAATTAGGCTTTCAACGCAGTAATGGAGTTAATGAAAAAAATACAGAAATCATTTCCCAAAAATGTCGTTTCAGAGATAAACGGTCCTTATTTTCGTTCACATAAAAACGTATAACGCCGACAAATGAAAAATGAATACGAAACGATTTTGACGTAATGAAAATTAACGTTTGTACTTTTGTGTCATTGTCTTCAAGAATAACACAGCTGAACACTGAAAGCTAATATTTAATATAGTGACTTAAAAGTGATATAAATAAATTTTTCATTGAGTAGTTTCTCTTATGAACAAAAACCATCAACTTCATCTGGCGAGTTCTGTTGCGTGACCAATAAACGAAGAGCACTGGTTAAATTTTCATGAGGAAGAAAAGGGTTTAGTTGTTTTCTTTTTTAATACACTGATGCGTAACATTAGCTCCTAAATGATTTTTTCTTCTTTTTATCAAAAACATACGTTTGATTTTACTCAAAGAGATGAAAATAAGGGATATCTCCAACAATTCTTTAACTTACTCAGACTATTGCCAAAATTTTGCTACTGCAGGGATATCTATTAATTTAATTATATTTTTGATAATTGGAAGAAACATTAAATGAAATAAAGAAATAAAATAAAACAATGTTTATAGACTGAAATACTTGAAAGTTTGGTTAATTCCCTGAAACTGAGAAATAAAAGGGGAAAAATTTCTATTATGAAATTTCCCGAAGCACCTCGAACTAAAAATCTATACCTGTAAAAAGAGTCAAAAACTGGGGGAGGGCTAAAATGTTTCGGCGCGATTAAAGCATGAAATACACAATCATACATGTTATTAACTCTATCGAAGATTTATGTTAAACCAAAAACCTTCTTTTAAACAAAAGAAGAATTTGTGCATCGCAGTTTTGAAACAACTGTGCTTTTGTCATATGACTATTAATTTTTTTAAAACTTGGTAGAATATTTAAAAGAATTAGATTTACTATAGATACCTTATTTATTGGTAAATTATCAACTAAAACTTTCATTTTATACCCCACAAATTACCTTATTTAAAAATGCTCAGTGCTGTGTTGAATATTCAGAGTTAGTTTTAAGCAAACGAAGAGGAAAATATGTATTAAGGACATGTGAAAATGTTCTATAAAATGAAAAAGAAAAATTGAAATGCCGGAAACCTCTTTCAAGTTGTAAATTGTTCCTGATTCTACAGCAATTATTGTAGAAAGACATACAAACGTGATTTTAAAGTCGTTAAAAAAATTTAAAAAAAAAACAAAAAAACTAAGGATTGCTTTCAAGAATGAGACAAAGTAAAGCACGGAAAAAGGCTTTTCAACAAGTGTAGAACAGTGTCTAAAAAATCACACACACACACACACACACACACACACACACAAAAAAAAAAACCACTATGTGTTTAAGAAGTGTTACTTCTAATGCACGCATCCATTTCTTTTGAGTTATGAAAATACATAGAAAGCACTGTTAAACAAAAAATGACTTGCATACAAATATTTTGAAATATATTTGGGTTACATACACTAATGGGTAGGGGAAGATTTCCGTCAGTGGACCACATAAAATTTTTTAGAAAGTAGTTCCAACTTAATTTTCACATTGACTATTCCTATAGTCAATGTGAAAATTAAGGATGTGAAAATAGGAATGATTACTCACTATATTTGTCTTTGAATAAGAACTTTTGCGGTAATTATCTTCATTACTAATAATAAAGCTGAAAGTCTCTGTATCTGTCAGGATCTCTGTGACGCGCATAGCGCCTAGACCGTTCAGCCGATTTTCATGAAATTTGGCACAGAATTAGTTTGTAACATAGAGGTGTGCACCTCGAAACGATTTTTCGAAAATTCGTTGTTTTTCTTTTTCTATTTCAATTTTAAGAACATTTCCCGAGCAAAATTATCATAAGATGGACGAGTAAATTACCAAGTTATCGTAACGTGGAACCATAACATGGGCAAGCCAATTGGCGAGAAATTCATCCTACATTATTTGTAAATATACAGGCGAACCAAAAGACCTTCTAATTTCCTATTACGGGAAAACCCGTGCGGGTGCCACTAGTATTCAATAAGGAATGAAAATTGAAAATTGCAACTGGTTGCCATGGACCATTGACTTTCCACCGATGTACCACATTATTAAATAAGAATGACCATGTGAATTACAAATATTTATTTCTGGGGTTGGCAAGCGAAACGAGCAGGGGTAGAGCCTTCTTCACAAAAATTAGAAAAGAAATGGGCATGGCTGCTACAAGTGTGTTTAGTGTAATATTTAACAAAATTATTGCTGTTTTCAAGCAGCAAGTATAAATTCTGCACGAGAATATTGGTAATATTACTACCCAAGTCAAAGTTTACAGTCCAAACACAGAGGCAGATATCACAACCGATTATTTCCGAAGCTTATCTTCTAAAATCATCTTAAAAAAATAACGACGCTAACCTTGTATAAGGACAATAAACCAATATTTGATTAATTTCACATCGAGAATTACAAGCAATTGGAGCCTTTCAGTTGAGAGAAAATCCCAAAATTTAACTCTTAAAAAAATCATACTACTTATTTTACATCAAAAGTAGGTAATTTAGTATTTATAAACGTTGCTTATCAATTCGAATTTTCTAATATTATAAGAAGAATTTTATTCATTTTTAAAAAAAAAAAAAAAAAGAAATATTTTTACTATTTCCCAATGATGACAAAAAAAATGGAAACTTGCGGACTATTCATGTTTAAACATGCTCTCGTTTTATAGCTGGCTCTCATTCCAAATATCAAAAATCAAATATCAAGTCGAGGGGTCTTGTCAAATGTCAAGTCGTTTGGGATTGAATATAACAATCAAATATCAATCCTAAATATCGAATATCAAGTCGTGATCTTATTTTAATATAAATGGAAGCTACATAAGTCGTATGTAAAATATGCAATGCATCGCTTCGGAGTTGATTGACGGTAGATTTGGTGCAATCATGCATACAATATTCAACACTGAAAAGGTATTCATTTGACGATTGTAACTTAAACAGGCATTAATTATTTTACCTGATGGTAATGAAGCTTCACCTCCGGAATGTATGAAATTCAATGATTAATAATACTTGATGCGGTACTTCGGTGATTAAGTTTTTACCGTATGCATTGTAGTATTATGAAATTCAGTTAAACGACTTAAAATTATTAAATTTTGCACAAAATGAAAATAATTAGAGGAATACATTTTATATCTACATCATATATTTTACAGAAATTATTATTAAATTAACCATTTCAATCGAATTTAAAGGTAATATTGTGCCATCTGTGCGTTTTAATAAAGCTAATGTTAGAGTTGATTTCAAGAATTCGTTAAGTTACGTTTTCTTTGGGGGGGGGGGGGGATCACTTTCAACTATCAACCAGTCTAAAATTTTAAGCGATTAGCACAAAAAGCTAATCACTCATCTTTATTTCTCTCCGCAAGAGATTTATTTGTGGGCTACTTTATGTTTGCTCAAACTAAGTTTTGTTTTTAAACATACAAGTTACTCGTGATAAAAATCCCATATCTTCGTATTTAGTGCTGTTATCTTTTACTGACACAGATGAGAGCGAAAAAACTACTAGAGCAATGATAGTGAATAAATTTCATACTTGTTTCAGAGAAGACTTCATTCAAAATTCTCGTTATAGTTACTGTTAATATTATCGTTAATATTTTGTTATATTACTGTTGTATGGCGACGAACTTTTGTAACAAGGAATTTTGCATTTAATCATCAATAAGAATATTACATGAAATTTATTTATTTTTTTGAGCCATAACTTTTTTTCTAAAGAACAAATTTGGTCAAGCCAAAAAACCTCTCTCTCTCTCTCTGACCTAAGTTAAACCATCACTTAACCGTTGAAAAAAGATGCATTAAAATTGGTTCAATAAGTGTAAAACTGTGAGTTGACAGCCAAAAACACATCATACACGCCTACATACGGTATGAACGGATAACTTCTTCCTTTTTGAAGTCGGATAAAAATAAGTACCTCTGTGTAGTGTTTTTTTTTTTTTTTTGTACAATTGCTTCAGAAACGAGTTTAAATATAAGTGACTCCTCTGAGTTAGAAACAGCTTTAAAAAACATAAAAATATGATCTCGTGTTATTCTATTCTCTTACACTGACGCTATAATAGTAATTGTTTAGTGAATGCATGTATGCTGTAGCAACGTGAGATTTGCTCCCTTCAAAAAAAAAGAAAAGAATTATTCTTGAAAAAATGCGTTGTGTATCGTGTATGAATACAAAGGCAAATTGAATACTTAATTTGTCAACTACCTTCAAAGGTCATTCTTAATCTTTTTCTGTTCCATAGACCTAATGTAAAAGATCCTAGATCACATTTTCTCCTGTAATATCGGTTTAAAAATTTGACATCGCGCTTGGTTAAGGATTCTCAGCCACTAGGCGAAATGGCCAGCCAAAGTAGAATATATTTTACAGTGAAACCTCAATAAGTAGTCGACCGGTTAAGTGGTCACTCCGTTTAAGTGGTCGTTTTTCTTTGGTCCCGAAAAGGTCTCATTCACAGTAATGTAAAATGATCCTCCTACTGGTCACCAAATTTAATTTTACCCGGTTAACTAGTTACTCAAAAATTGTTTTCTAAAATTTCTTTTCCTTTATAAAATAGTGTCGGACTTAGTAGAAAGGCTGTTCGATAGTCATTTCTCCTTGAAGTCTCGATCCTCGGTTCTGGTTGTTCAAAGCATACTTCTTGCTGTGACTCTGCCGAGTACCAAGAGTATGAATCAAACTCCTTTCAGCAAGACATACAAAATCTAATACCTGGAGAAAGTCATTATTTTACATCCGTTCAAGGAACTACAACACAGAACGTGAAGCTTGATGTATGTTAGAAGAGATAGTGTTTTTCCGTAAGCAACAACTTCATGAGTTAACATTTAAGGATTGTATTGATGTACTGTAACTAAATAAGTTGTTGCTATTTAGTAATGTATAAGTAAGAGAAAATGAAACAAAGTAACTATCTTTAGTTTTTTCCCCCTTTTTAATATTTCCACTAATTTATAGACATTGATTACATAAGCTATTGGTTTTCTCACAGAATTCTACTGCTATTCATGAATATTTGTAAGGCTTTTTTTTTTCTTCCTTAATTTCCCACTCCACATAAGTAGTCACTCCGCATAAATGGTCAAAAAGTTTTGGTCCCTTGAGTGACGACTTAACGAGATTTTACTGTACAATACTAATTGCAAGTACTTCGGATTTTACCCAAACCTCTTGCCAAAAACGCGAACTGGCAGAACTTCGACCTTTGGCCGCAACATATATATATATGCTACCGTGAATAACCCGGGTTGAAGACTGTCGTCTTTCACCGGTGATTCACATGATGTATTCGGTCTTTCTTTGATGAATGTCAATATTTCGGGACCAAAGTGAACATTTACCGAATTTTGGACATTCAAAGTAACGTACGCATAAAATAAAATACAAAAAGAAAATCACCGCGGAGGCACTAAAGCTGAGTTGTGTGACTCGATGCAAGTGTGTACTTTTTTATCTTAATGAATGTGTATTCACGTGCGCGAGTCTTGAATTTCCTCAGCTAACAGGTTCTACCAAATGAAAATAAACGTCTTTGGCAAGAAATTACACAAACATAGAAAGATGCTTTAACGCCACATTGCTCTACGCTGAGTAATATGTTCACTAACAACCAATCGGGTATTAATGTTGAAGTGAAAACGGAAAAAATTAGTAATACGCACGGTTCGATTTTGAATTTTTTCACATTTTACGTGCAATTTCAATACTTTTCATATCGCAATATCATTTTCAGCTAATATTTCAAGCAACAATGCAGCACATGAAATTGCTGCCAATTTCTTGAATCACTTGGTTATCCCAGACTGGCGTAAGGTTTTGTGTTTAGAATGTGTCATGTTTTGTTTTCCCTTCGAGCTATCGACAAAGACTTTTTTGCCAGAATATCGTTAACGTAAAATGACTTGTTTTAAAAGTTTTTTTTTTTTTTTTTTGAAGATGTTTCTATAAAATATAAATGTCAGCCTTAACTTTTAACTCCGCACAAAACTGTTCAGACTGAAACAAATCTTCTTTATACTTATTATATTTAAATATTTTCAGGTAACCTATTCAACTACTATTTTCGGAATAAAATCGGTCTAGATAAAATAGAATTTTTGATAAGGGATTTTTTTTACTATATACTTACAAAGCAAGCGTGTGAGTGTGTACATTATATATCTATCATAGAAGCCATCCAAAATTCAAGCATCTAGTTATCGTTCAAAGAAAAGGATTTAGTTTCTCTTCCGTAGAAGCACTATCGATTTTCATTTTCCGATAAATGTTTTTTTTTCAATTCCCCTTTCTTACCTTTATTTTCTTCCGGCGTTGAGTTGCTGAACGTGAAGAACTTCATTTAATCATGCGATGTCACATAGACAGTGCTTTAAAAGTATCGACAACTAAATTTTAGCAAATGAATAATTGTAATTCTTCTCAAAGTTTATTCCCGAGAATAAAGTAAGTTAATTAGTGATTATAAGTAAGATTTCAATTCTGATTCTCCGTTTCTGTATACCCATCTCAGAAGTTTTTCACACTTTTGTTATTTATGAAAAAAATTAAAACTTTTTAATTTAAAAACAGTGAATCCTTTTTACATATATCGACGTCTTAGAATTACTTACTATTGTTCCTATCTTATAATGTCGGGCATTTGCTCTGAGCTGACGATGTTTTTAAGTCGACACTTCCAAATAAAAAAAATATATACAGCGCATTATTTTATTATTTTGATAATGCAGACAAAAAAAAAGTATTTGCTTTGGTGCCTGGAATTTTTTAATTGATTTTTACTACATTTTAATCAGATTCAGAATATAAAAGTAGGTTTTCTCAATCAGGGATATCATTTGCGTTCTAGATGATCATAATGCCGAGTATTAAATTAAACTGGATAACAACTTACATAACAACTGATTGCAGTGACTTTTGGTAAAGACATACAATTCAATTATTTGAACAACGATTTAAACTTTTTAAGAGCATTTTGAAGGAGTCATCCTGCATATATACTGGGTACCCACAAATAACTGACGGCAAAATTCAGTTGTGCATAATTTGCATTCAAGATGTTCTTTAGTGTTGGCAACACTCAATAATTTTAGTTTATTTCTATATGCAATAGCGCAGACTTTTTTTGATATAAAATTCTTTTTATTCTTTATATTATCAAGATGGATGCTAAACGATGTTTAATTCTCGAATTGCATTTAAAAGTTTAGCGGTACTGTGATTTTTTTTAATTGAAGTATTTAAATGTGTCAATGAGATCAATTGAAAGAACTTAAAAACGGTTTAAAGTGACAGGTAGTGTTGACGTAAGGCATAGTGGTGAAAGAAAAGCCAGGATACAAAAAGTAAATAAATAAATTAATAATAGTAATAATAAAATGCGTCCGCGAAAGAATTTAAAGAAATCCTGCACAATCGGCCAGAAAAATTCCACGGGACCTAAATTTATCAAAAAATATGACTGGAATCATCATAAAACAGGATATAAAATTAAAAGTTTACAAGAAAATGACAGTCCATGGAATAACAGAAAAAAATAAAGTTGAAAGACAAAGAAAGTGCAAAGAGCTGCTGATAAGATACTCTGCTAATGAGATGATTTTTTCGGCTGAGAAATTATTTTTGCGACAAGCATCTTATAATAGGCAAAATAACAGGACTTATGCAACATCAATGCAGATTGCAGAATATCAGTTGAGCTAAAAGAATTGTTCAGAGGTTCCAGAAGCCATTTTCAGTAATGGTTTGGGGGTGCTATAAGCAAGAGAGGAAAGCTGCCCCCCCCTCTTTTTTGAAAAAGGTGTAAAAATTGACAAAAATTATTATTTACGAAAAGTATTGAAATCTCACTTGATTAAAGAAGCCCAAAAATGATTTTAAAAGGATTCATTCACATTTCAGCAAGATTCAGCGCCCGCCCACAAAGCAAAGATTGTTCAACAATGGTGCAAACAGAATTGTCCATCCTTATTTTCCAGAGAAGAATGGCCTGCATCGAGTCCTGATCTCAATCCACTGGGCTATTGCATGTGGGGGATATCTGAAGAATAAATTGAAAAACCTAAAACTAATGCCCACAATTAAATTAAAAAATTTACTACTAAAGATATGCAATGAAAATCCATTCTCTGTAGTGCATGTCGCTGCAGAAGCCTTTCCAAAAAGATTGTCATCTGTGGTTACAGTTAAAGGCGCGAGAATAGAAATCATTACTTACTCATTAACAATAATGTTACTTTTATTTAACATTTATTTTATCATTAGAGAAAAACTCATATTATACAGTAGTAAAAATTTTTTGAATCGTCAGTTATTTGTGGGCACCCTGTAGAGATCGACAAAAAATTGCTAAGTCTTAGAAAGCAGGAAAAAAATTTGAAGTCGAAAAAAATATTCCTTCCACCTTTCGCTCGTTCTGAAAAACTAGTCGTGAAAATATCATTTTATGGATTAGTCGGACCCTGCTGATTCGTCATCATACATGAATCGCATGTTCTGTTGCACAGTGGCGAGCACAATCTGCAGCAAAGCACATTGCGTTGCTGAGCGTTACGAGGAGAGGACGGACTAGTGAGCCAACTGACTTTTATCAAGCATTCTTTCTTAAATTCTTGTGTTGAGTCTGGGATGAACTTTTGACAGAACAAGCATTTTTTATTAAAAACATCAATTCGTTATGGATGATCAGAATGCTTTTTTTCTGATTAACTACTTTCAGGAATGAAATTATTGAACATTTTTGTCCTTGAGATATGAAGTGAGACTCAGCTCACGGAATCAACCAAATAGGAATAAACATCTTCGGTAAGGAAGTTACACAAGAACATAGAAAGAAGCTTTTACACCACATTGCTCTTTGCTGAATACTGGGTTCTGCAGCAACCGATCGTGTATTTGTCGAATTGAAAATGTGATGTTGTTTTGTTTTTTCTTATCCCACTTGGCAAACAGAAAGATCTAGACTAAGTTCATGAACCCGTGTGTTTTCAGTCACCCCAAAACAGCAGAAAAGTTGGAGTACAGCTGGCTCTTATCACAGCCGATGCAAGAAAAAATAGGGGCAGGAGCGGCTTGATTCATACTGCATTTTGGACATAGATGATAAACTTTAAGACCAGCCACATGTCGTTGTGATCGCGTGAGTGTCCACTTTGTAGCCTGACCAGAACCGTTTGATCTTCTTCAGTGCTTTCCCCAAGTACCAGGATGAGCTCCTTTGTACCACTCATGTATAATGTTCTATTTCCAAGAGGAACTGATATGTTGCAATTTCTGAGAAAGAAAGACATTCATTTTGAGGAAAATACCCTCTACTCCCCCACGAGCCAGCTCCGTCAGCGCTCTCTCTCTCTCTCTCATACACATTAGGAAAATCTTTGTATTCTACATACTGTTCGAGTTTCAATGCGTCCACACTACAGTATAACTCAATCTATATATTGCAGTAATTTGGCATAGTCTGCTTATTACTTCCAAACTACGTTACCTGAACATGACAACGAACGTTACCATGAAAAGCAACATGCTGCTGCTCACAATTTGCGATATTGTAAATTCATTTCATCATGCTCGATGTTTATTAAAATACTAGAATCTGTATTTTCTATTGAAGTATACTTCAATACAGCATGCTAAAATGTACTTAACTTTTCCATACTTTTCGACCTATTCAAAAGTCAAAGTGTAGTTAATAGAGAATTTGTATAAACATTTACATAAAATAGGAAAAAATGAATAAATTACAGAAATTGAAACCTTTATCAAAGCAAATTCTATACAAAAAATGTGTCGAAATATATTGACATGAATAATATTTTCTGAAATTAATTTACTATAAAGTACCGAAAAAAAGGAAGAATCATTCTTTTCTTCAGAGCTGTTTATTTATGTTTCAAGCGTACTGTTATTTTCCTCTAAATTAATATACCGAAGGTAGAAAAATGAACCGTGTTTTTCTTATCTCACTTATTGCTTGAAAGAACTTCAAGTCACGTTTTACAAATAGAAGAAAAGCTGACTCATTATTTGTGCTTTTATTGACAAAGCTCAAAAGTGAAAGTTGGAGTTGAATTAATATTGGAGTTTTTGAAGCGCTTAAGGGTTTTTAAGTGACTTAGAAGTTTTCTTAAAATATTAACAAGAAATGGCGTGAACATAGGAAATGTTTACTCTTTCTGAAAAAATGATAAAACATTTTGTAAACAACTAAAAAACTGCGCTTTTAAATTAAATATACTGATAATACATATTTTTGAAAAGACTTCATGAAAACTATTTAAATCAAGACTAGGAATTCAATGCTAAGGCAATAGTAGTAGGTCGACACATGTCGATTGGTTGATTGTGTACGTGGGCTGCTATTTTATTTGTAACGTCGTAATTAATGCCTTGATTATTTTTTAAGTTCACTTACTTTTGCTGCGAATTCAATTTAATCTGTATTTTTACCAATGTATATTTTATTTCTTACTCATGTTACTTTACTAATCATCATCTGCAGTTATTTAATACTCAAGCTTGTACTTTTAAGTACCTCTACTTTCACTTCGTTGCTTCTACTTCCTATTTCTTCGATGATACATTTTTACGTAAGTTACTTTACTTTTATGTAATCTTAATGAGTTATACCGTAAATAAATAGATGTTTTGTCAGATGTGTGTCATATAATTGTCTGTACACTGCAAAAAATTGTTTATTTTACAGTAACGTACTGATTTTTCTTACGATTTAATAATGTTCCGTTGAATAACAAACAGCGAAACTGTCTTGACTGCGCAAAAGGAGTCCTTTCACGAGAGGGACGTTTCGAATAGAAACTGATAGTGTTTATTTTTGCACATGTGGCAGCAGGATAGCTACGCTGTAATTCAATTAAAAGGTAAGTACTGATAGTATAATTCATTTTATTTCCGTTGAAATTCAGCTTTGATTTTCATCGGTAATGTGTGTAAAATAATAATGTTTGTTTAAATATCCCCTATATTCCTAGAAAGGTGTTGACTTTGCCATTTTACGTGTCAGTGCTTCACTGTAAAAAAATTCAGAAACGTTACTGAGTATTTCCGTGTAACGTTTCGGTACACTGTTAAAAATTCAGGAAGATTTTCTGGTAATTGTTACTGTAAAATTGCATCGCCGACGCATCGCTGATTTTTACGGTAATTTATACCGGAGAAATAAGCGATCCCAGCGCCAACTGGTTGCTGTGGCCTACCGATGAAACCGTAAAATTTTACAGTAACATTTGATTTTTACGGTAATAGTTACTGGCAACATGGATGCCAGTAACAATTACCGTAAATTTTCCGGAAAATTTTTAACAGTGTATTTCAATATTTTTAATCTACTTCCTGGAAATATCAAGCATCATTGTCAAAAAGTTTCCTGAATGGCTACAAGTTGCAGGAATGCAGACTTCTCTCCGTTGTAAAAAAGATTTGTAGCTCCCAGTTTAAAGATTAACTGAGAGTATTTATAAGGTGTATCGACTTTGGTTCAATTGCGGCTCGTCCTGACTGATTAAACTCCCAAAAGGAGCGAAGAAGTCTTTGGAATACTTAACTTTGCAAGAATTGCAATCATTATTTGCAATTTTGGCTTAGTTTTGACCATGATTGTAATACTGCTTATGCAGCTGTTATAAATTGTGTCCCAAAATTAACGCAAGATTTGAATTTGCCGCCATTTTTGCAATAAATGGTTGGCAACCCTGAAAAAAGAACAATTTGACAGCTGAGAGTTTAGGGTAATCAAAAATGGAGCGTTATACGATACAATAACGCGCTTTCATTATTGAACAATTGTTTCAAAAATAATGAAAGTTGAGGCTGGTCAAGCAGTTACTGTTATTGGCGCTCGGTATCGCAACACGGTAATGCACCGGTGCTTGTGGGCTTGCTGACATAGACCTTTGAATTCAAATAACTCCATAAGAAGAAATTTTAAAATGTTAAATCACTCGATCTAGGGTGCCAATTCTGATCACCGAAATGAAAGAGTACGTGACCAGGAAATGCTTTATGCAGTAATTGAAATGTTTCACTCTCTCTAGCTGTATGGTACAATAACACCCCATTTTTACTAACCCTAAACTCTCAACTGTCAAATTGTTCTTTTTTCATGGCTGCCAACAATTTATGGAAAAAATGGTGGCGAATTCAAATCTTGCGTTAATTTTGGGACACCCTTTATTATCCCTGCTTAAGATTAATTTGAAATTCTAGAGACACGACTGGTTTTAAACTGGAAGATTTCTGGATTTTTCAGGATAATTTCAAGAAATTTACTGAGTTTTAGCGGAAAATATTCCTGGTTTTTGCGAGATATGTTACTGGCTGGAATTGGGCACATCAGCTGCCTATTATTTTCCAGGAACATTTCTGAATCGATTTTACAATGTTGTTTCGTAGCTAAAACTTTTTTTTTATGTTATTTCATGCGTATAGTAGTTTTATAACAGCGGCGACGGGTAAATTGGTCAACATTAGAAAGAGAGAAACACCCAGGGTAAAATAGATTGATAATATTGAAAATGTTCTGAAAAAAGTGAAGATGAACACAGTAAAAAACAATTCAGCGTTCCTGGAAAAAATGGGCTACTAATGTGCCTAAGTTTTGCCAGTATCACGTCTTGCAAAAAAACGGAAAAGTTTCCTGCTAAAATTGAGTGACTTTTCTGGAATTAAACTGTAATCTTCCTGATGAGTCCCCCCCCCCTCGATAAAAGCTAGTCATGTTTCTGCAATAATTTTAGATTTTCCAAGAAAACTCAGATATGTTTGTTGCAACAGTTTTGCACCTTCCTAAATTCCCAGGACGGCTATTAGGGCATTTTGGCAAATGCTGAACAGCTATTTGCCTGCAACTCTTTCACAACCAGAGTATCCAGACAATGTATTTTACCTTTGCTTGGGGCTTAGTCAATTTAGAACGGTTCCCAACCTTTTTTCCTTTGCGCACCCTTTGTTAAATGTCATAGAAGTTGGCAAACCCTTGGGCAGTAAGTAATAAGTAACAAGCAAAAGAGAGAGAAAGAGAGAAGAAAAAGAAAGAATGCCATGCAAGCCATAAAATCTGGGAGATGTATTTCAGTAAGATGTTGCAGAATAGTTCATCAGAAAAACGCAAACATAACAACAAAATATAGAAACACACATTTCTACAAACTAAAATGATAACCAGAAAATGATTGCGAAAGAAATTTAATAAAGAACAAACCCAGTGATTACTCTTTATTAAGATTCAGTCAACTTAGAAAATAATCTTAATAGGATAGTTGTGGAATAAAGGAGCTCAAAGTTTGACTCAAATATGTGACAGTTTCAATCTGACTAAAACTTCAGTATTTAATTTGCTTATGCATTTATCTCAGTGTGTGTTAAAATCCTTTTTAACATTTAAACACTGTCCAAAAGGATAAAACTTAAGAAGTCTTTTTCAGACACAACAGTATATTTACTTGTAACACTGAATCAGATGTCGATTGAAGAATATTTTTTTTAAATATTTTTTTAGAAAACTCTCAGTATACAATGCAATCTAATTTCTTTCAATAAAATTGGAAGTCTTTAAATTTATATCTTTTTGTAGAAGACTACGAGTAATTGTTTGGTACTTATGTAGTGCGCACATTAATCATATCTTCATGTGACGCGATTCAGATAATCATACTGTGATTTCAAGTTTGAGCGCTGAGGAATTTTCTTGTCCTCATGATAATAGTGCGAAATAAAATGTTTTATTTTATTTTGAAAAATAAACAAAAAGGCCTATAATCAACTCAAATTTTTACCAACAAATATTTTTGTGCCCACTTGTTATGAGAAACTCTGAACAAGTTTCATGAATTCCTTTTTTTTACATACAGCGCAAATTAAGAGTTGCGTAAATGAATTTCTTTGAGTTTCATAATGTGTAATTCACACAGGAACAAGATCCACCCAGGAAATTTTTCTTATGTAAACATGCTTTTCCACATATCCTAGAGTATTTTTACGTTGCCAACTATTCCTTATCTTTTACACCAATAAAAATTCAAACGAAATTTTAGACTGGGTGTTATGTAAATACTGTACATGCAAAATACCAGCAGCCCGGTTATCACATCGAAAAACTGCATTTTCGTCCTTGCTATGGCCTCATTTGTCTGGAATAGTGAGTAGCCGAGCTGGAGGTAATGTCACCTCATTGAGGCCGAGAGTGTCCAGCCCTGGCTTAAGAACGACAACTTTGTGCTTAATATTTTATCATTCCCTTTAATTTGCGAATTAAATTGCACCCCATGACTGCGAACACTCGCTGGTAAAATAAATGTACTTGATCTACCAGTTTTTTGACACTCTCAGCTTTAATGAGATGACATCTGCCTCCAGTGTGGTTTTTCACAATTTCAGACCATAACAAGGACGAAACTGCTGTCTTTGGATGTGATAACCGGGCTGTCGGTATATACTCTTCACTCCAGAATCCCTCGTACCTACCACTATTTGTGGCTTAACCAGTTGGATGGGACCCTGAAGACAACTCTGATTATTTTGGACCAGACCAGAAACGGAGCAATCCCTGATCCAGCACCCCCAGAGGTATCGTTTCACGTGGAGGACTTTGTTACCACGAGCATATTTAACGTCTCCCAGTCACCATTAATGAAGACGGTGGATCTTCGACCAGCGAGGATCAAACCCGGGACCCTCCGATCACAAGTCCGACACCTTACCGATCGGGAACCACTGCCTCACAGTCGGTATATTGCATGAAGTTCAGCCTTAGCCCTGGCTTAAGAGCGGCAACTCACTGCTCAGTACTCCTGTGCAACTTTTTCTTCTTATTAGACTGCAAGACTTTAAATTGTTATCTCAAACATTCTACCCTCCTATACAGATGTTTACTAAATGCTTATTCTATGTTTGCAAATGTTCCTTATAGTGCATAATTTTAAATTTTGTTGGTAAAATAAACTGAAATTGCGTAACATAGTAAAACAAAAAGGAAAAAAAAAGAGAATGCAATTTAAAACAAAACAAAATGTAACTTCAGTATATTACTATACTAACGCATTGCACGTAGAATTTCATGTGCAAATTTTAAGATTAAATTTCAACAAGTTCGGATCAGAATTTAATTGCAATATGTTTACACAAGCAGACGGAGATAGCATAATAATGTCAGGTAATTAAATTAAGTTCAACACTGCTCTTTCAAACTGAAAGCTCCGTTATTTCATTAGAATAAACTACGTCGCTAATACTTATTATATAGGAAAGAGATTTGTGCTTGTGTTCGAGACATTGGTACCGTTGTCCTTTTGACTGAGGAACATTATTGCAGGAAGTTAGACATCGCGTTAAGGAAAGATTATTGCGTCAAAATCACCTGTAAATTCTTGATTTGTGTATTTACTGCTTATTGATATTTGTTGAAGTTATTACTTTTACTTAGATGTAATGATATTGCATTAACTGATGATGTTAAGAGAAGGAAATACGGATTTGACAACATAATCTTTTAATTGGGGATGCTTCCTTCAGTCAACAGTATTACTTTTAGTCACTGAAATTGGTAGAATAAATTAAAAAAATGACATGGATCCAAATATAATATTTTTATTTTCCCAACATTCAATTTTTAATTAATGATTAAAAAAAAGCTGATTTTTAAACCGAAATGTTTCATCGTGTGACGTCAAAAGTGATGAAAGCCATCTTGAATCAAAGCGCGTGGCTGTCTTTTTTGGCAACATATCGCCTGTTAGTGATTTTTTCACCACGAGAAATTTATTAGCGGAACGAGAATTGTCAGTCAAATAAAATGATCATTTAGCGAAGTTTGGCAACGTAATGAAACGTATTCTGGTAACATTGACGATTTGCTCACTTGTGACGTCAGCAGCGAAAATAAAAACAAAGGCTGAATGTCGTTTAAGATTATTTTTTAAGAGAGAAAATAAGTCAGAATTACCAAATGAAGAAAAAAAATTAACTTATGTTTTATCCCATGTTTTCGTTCATGATGTTTCTGAAAGAAATGGGAACCAACGTAATTGCTGCCTGCCTCATGCTTGTCGCTTTTTATTTATTTATTTATTTATTTGGTTTAGCTGCTCTGTTTTTTTAAAAAATGTTTTAAGCGGAGAAATTTTAACGCCTGTTGTCGAAAAATTATGATTGTCATAACCCATTTGCCTTATTCCAAAATCTAACTCATAACTTTTTATTTAACAGTTTGTACTTTTTTTAAAAGTTGGATTTTTTATCTGAGTAAACCTGTAAGCTATTCGTAAAGCCCTAAAACACCTTAATGCAAAATAATGCATAAATTCATATGCAATAATTACTACAACTGTCACCGCTTGATACGTCACTTACATACAAAATGTAATTTTCTCAGTTTACTTAAGCTGCGGTACTCCCCTATGCCAAACAATGGAGGAAAATATATTCGCAACACTTGTTTTATTTGATTTCCTTGGAGATTTTTTTTTCAAACCAGCTTCGAAACACGCATTATATTCTCAATTTCCGAGAAAAGGTTATCTTTAGACCTTTCTGACTTTTTGCAAGCAAACAGGGCCGATGGAAATAACGTAAAGTTTTGTCGCGCGTAGTTCTTTTTGAGTAAAGCAAGAATTTAACTTGTTTTTCTTGAAAGAAATGACAAGAGTAAATGGAATAAGTGTGAGCGAAAGCAATATTTTCGGCATTTTAAAAATATTCTAAAAACTCTATTTTTTGAGAATGCTAAAACTGCGAAATTGATTGATTTATTATTGATGGAAAGGAAAGTTTCGAAGAAATTTTGATACTTTAATGTGTTTCGAGAATGAACAACTTTAGCGCGTTAACTTTTCGAATTGTTTATTTATAATTATTAGTTCACAAATGTAAAGTTAATGCATTTATAAAAGGCCTGGATAGATGCATTAATTCTGTTCCGCTTTAAGCAAAACTCTTCTATCTGTACTCGCGATAGTAAGCTACGACGCGGGGAACAAAGAGAAGGAAATTGAATTCATTTAAGCACATTTTATGATTTTTTATAGTCCAGTTTTCTTTAAAAACAAAACTTTTAGATCACTTGGAACTTAGCTAAGATGATACTGCAATTTTAACATGAAATAAATTGCACACGCATTGTACGGTTTCAAGGCAATAGCTTTTTGCTAAAGTTTCAATCTACAGTTCAGCGATGGTGTGGAAATGGATATTTGAGGCAGTGAGAAGCGAAGGAATGCAAGTGAACTATTTTAAATTTCGAGCAAAATGCGTCTAAAGATCAGATCCTAGGTAGGCTTTCATTGAAATTTTTTTCTAAATCAGGCTGTACAGCAGCACCTACCAGGGCTACTAGTACAACTTATTGCCCCAAGATAGAGGAGAGGTTCACCTACCATTTGTACTGGTTATCTCCAAATTTTAATTTTGCCACTTCCATCCCTTTGCTTATCACTACCTTATTTATAATAAACTATTTAAAAAAAGAATTTACATCGTTAATATTTCACGTATCGTGTTACATAAATCTTGTCGGTACTATGATTTTGCAATTTTTTTTTTTCGTTTGTATAAACCGCGAAAGCTATCAAAAGCTCGCATAAAGTTGCTAAAGCGTCTTTTACCGTTATAAGAATGTCTCGACGTCAAAACAAGAAAGCACTTATTGGCTTGTCAAACGCTGCCAAAATCGATATTATTAAATTAAAATCTTTAATGTTTAGTTTTTAAATAACGCAATCCACTAAAAAAGACTGTTACATTAAAATGAGAAAAGAAGAAAAAAAATGGTCTGTGACTGTGTCATGGACACGGCCGTGTGTTTTACGTGAATAAGTTTCTGTAACAGTTACACAGTCGAACCCGCTTAGTGGCATAGCCATTTTGACGCGAAAAAATATTTTAATAAGCGGGATATTCCATTAACTGGGATCAAAATGTATTATATTAAGTGGGATATTCTTTTAACCGATATTCTAATAAGCGGGCTCGACTGTATATATTTTTTATCATTCAATTGTTCTTGAGACGCCTTTTCCAACCGTATACGATATCTGTATTTGGTTTTGGCTTTTCGACGCGTATAGGCCGGCATTACATATTTTTGATAGTATTTTTCAATTTTAATGACCTTAATATATTTACTGTCACTACATTAAATACTTATTTTAAACACAATCTATAGGTTTTAACGATAGCTGACGAGTAAAATTGAAATGAACATCGTAGCTTCTCCGAGTCAAAAGTTACACTCGAATTGCAAATCTCGATATGCAGCAAAATTACCTCAAAATGGCGGTGCTTCCATCCACCGCTCCACCGCGCGCGTTGCGTCACTGTTCTCGTTTATCGAAATGATTTATTTGATCCTTTAGCTATCCAGTGGTACAATTTAATTTTGGATGTAGGGAATAGATTGAAAACTACAACGCCAAGTTGTATCTCCCGATTTTGTTATCATTAGGTTTTTCAGATTGTCCCCGTGTGGTAGGAAATTTAAAGACGTATTGACGTGAACAATTCACTGAGAAAATTAACTAATAAGCCATTAAAAGCGTAAACTTTTAATGTGTCAGAAGGTCTATGTATGCATGTGTTTTAGCCACGATGTATTCTTGATTATCTGTCTCTGTTGCATCTTTATTTTAAATCTTTAAGGCTACTTTTGAATAAGTCTCTTTTAGACTTTCACATAAAGCAAGTCATTCACAAGCGTCCAATGAGCAAGCTGAGCGTAATTACAGAGACTTAACTTGGTGAGGGTTGGGGATACAACTGTTACTCATTAAATTCATGAAAGGAAGTGTTTTAACTGTTTAAATACGAAATGCGTGTAGCATTGTAGTACAAACAATATCAAGTCTTAGCAGCACTTCAGAAGGTTCTGAGTGCGTGATGCTAATAGTAGGAAACACAGCGTTGATTCAGCTTTAGGTAGCAACTTGTTGTATATGAGATTGCGTTTTTGATATTATGAAACATTTTTAACAGATAGATACGTAATAGGTTCTTCTCGGTTCGTCCTCGGACGACTTTTAACTAAATTCACCTAAAAGTCTTGTTATTAAAATGGGTTTGGTTTTTTTTTCTTCACAATTGGTTTGTACGGGAACCATCTTTTTAGATTATTACCTTGAATGTGTTTGTGCATTTAAAAAATAATTAATTGTTTGGTTTTAAAACAAAAACGAAAAAAAATATGCAATAAACATTTAACTATTTTGAGTCGTAGTTAGTTATACCATTTGAAAGTTATAATAATAACTTAATATATAAATTGTACATTAGCTCCAATTATTCATCTATGGATTAGAAAACTCATTTTTCATTAATTAAAAATCTGTCTATCATTTTTTTCACCGAATTTACTCAAACCCGTAGCAACAGTTTGGTACACAAAACCGGAACCAAACAAGGAAGTTTAGGTTTTGTTTGGTTTTCAAAAGCATATTAGTACTTGCTTTTCTATCTTTGTTAAAAATAAAAACAATTTTTTATGGTTTGTACAGACTAGAAAGGAGACGAGAAACAAGTCAAATCCTACAAAACAGCGCTTTGAGAGACCTTTTCGTACTCTGAATTTTTGAGAGTTTTGTCATTGTTATAACAACAATTTAACTAATTTTAGTTCTATAAAAAATGCAAATAGGTAGATCTTTTTCTTGAAAAAGGGGCGAAAAACCAAACCTATAAAACTGATAATAACGGAAGTTCACAAGAAAAAAAGAAAAATGGATTTTCATTGGAACATTTCAAGCTCTTTCTATTTAAAAAAAAAAAAAAAATTCTCAACCTCAGCAAAATGCCTTTATTGAAACGTCATTCCTTTTACTAAAAATGCGGAACAGAATTTTCTAAAAACATTATCATTTCTAATAACTGTAACAGCAAACGCGTGAACTATTCCTTAAAATGCACATTTCTTTTAGAATATTTGAACTCTGAAAAAACCTGTCTTAAATTAAAACAATGAAGTCAAATTTTAGAATGTTAGATATTTTTTCAAAAATCATGAATTTCAATTTCTTGAATGCTCGTATTAATTTTTTTCAATAACCCAAACTCGAATAAAGTGAATGTTTCAGGTATTTTTCTTTTAAGTTATTCTTAATTAAAAAAGACAACTAATAAACGTTTTACTTTATTGAGCTATGTTTTGAAAATAAAAACTTCTCAAGTTATAGACGAAGCGTAATTATTCATTTTAAAATAATCTTTAAATAATTTTAAGATATATATATATATATATATATATATATATATATATATATATATATATTACTTCTTTTTACAAAAAGGAAGTATTGTATTCGCGAAAAAAATTTCACTCAAAAATCGAGCTTAATTTACATTTTGCTCATCACCGAATGAATGTTGAGTTTTTTTTCCCGACTCGAACACACGTTGATAAGTGCCTAAGAATGTATAGACACGCGAAATATCCATTTTGACGATTCCCGAGTTAATTACAACGAATTTTCTCGTGACGTCTGTGTGTACGTATGTGCGTTTGTATGTCGCATAACTCTAGAACGGTATGTCCTAGAAAGTTGAAATTTGGCACGTAGACTCCTAGTAGGGTCTAGTTGTGCAGATGCCTTTTTGGTTGCATTCGGATGTTTCTAAACGGCTCTTTGCCCCTTTTTTGGGAGGAAATCATTGTTAATTTCGATGTAAACTCAAGTGGTGTTATAATTTGGCGGGCACTTGGCGATAGATCGCCAGTCTTTTGGTCGCGAGGTTTTGTCGCCAACTTGGCGACAAATTTGACGTTTTTTTTTTAAAATCTGGTTTCAATTTGGCTACTGTTGGTGATATTTAGAGAGTAAACTATTGAATCACATTCAAATTGCCAATAATGGGGAAATGACATTAGCGTGGAGTAAAAGGAAGTGATGTGATGCACAATCAGCTCGTTTTTAAATGTAAGCAAACCAAATGTGGAGAGAACTGTTTTACATTTCGTTTACTTATTTTGCGCGGATGTTAAAGGAGGAACAAAATGTTATTTTTCACGAGGGTGTAGCATGTTGCCCTCTAAGATTTAGGAGGTTAAACTGAAACACACTTTACTGAGAAATAAACTCTACAAGCTTTAAGCAGTAAGTTGCCTTCGGGCGGTAAACTTCTTGCTTAAATAAGATTACTGCTTAAAAGATGTAACTTACTGCTGAATGCAAAAGCTTTACCTTCAATTTAGTAGTTCAACCGCACCATAGCTGCAGATTCCGCAGGGAAGATAAATTTACTTTATCTACCAGTTCGTTGGCACTCTGAGCTTCAATGAGAGGATATCTGCCTCGAGCTCGGTTAATAGCAATTCCAGACTGATGAGTTCGCAACACGGAGGATATTGCAATCTATGGATGGGATGACCGGGCTTTCGTTATATTGCATCTACAAGTTTTGTTTTTAAAATGTTCGTTAGGTGAACCTACCGTGATGCGACGGTTATCAAGTCTCAAGTCTAATTCTTGTTTCACTTGCTGTAACATGTCACGATCAATGGTAGCAAATGCGGTTGTCCTAATTTGCCACAAATCTGGTGAACCACGTGGTATAGGATGCATTAACAAACGAACCTAATGTGACCTAATAAACGAGCTGATTTGTGCATCACGACTTCCTTTTATGCTAATTTAATGATAATAGTGCCTTGGAATAAGCAAGCAAACACCTTAAATATTTTCACCCCTAGTCAGGGTTGGCAAAAACCCGGGGTTTTTTTTATAAAACCCCATGGACCCAGGGTTTTTTAAATAAAACTCAAAAAACCCAACTAAAGCTGGGTTTTTAAAAAAAGAAATGTGGGTTTTTTGTCTCTTTTTAGGGAAAATGTGGTGTACTCGTAGCGAATATTGTAGCGTAAGTACATGGACAAAGCACAAAAATTTGTCTTGAGGTAAAACAGCTGGAAAATTCAACGTTTTCTGAAGAAAAGTCTAAAAAATGACGAAACCCAAGAATGGTGAAGTTTCAGATTTTTTAGTTTCCATGATTACCAACAGTTAATGCAAAGTTACTTCTCAAGTGATAAAATCTATTGTTCATTTGTTCGTTTTTAATTACTGCATTTTTTTTTTTTTTTTGCATTTTACTTTATTGTACTTCATTTTGTTATGCAAAAATACTGTAGAACCTCAAGTAGTTTAAATCCCTTTTTACTGAATTCCAGCTTAATCAAGACATTTCTTTGAATTTTATGTTGCCTGTTTTTCTATTTCTGTGTGCAGAGTAAGAAATATTAAATTTTCTCGTTAGATAATGAAAATACTGTACACCCTATTCTGTTTTCTGTCCGATCGTTTGTAAAACCTGTTAATTTCTAAAAAAATATATTTTGTTTATTCGAGATTTGTGATGCGTTGGTTTGCAGAAAATAATTCGTATGAAAGCCTTTTAGGTAGAGTAGTTTCCTCTGTACAATCTACAAATATTGAGAAAATCAGACGTGAGAGGAATTAGTCAAGATAATTTGAGTTATTTATTGACTAGCTAAAGAAAAAAGTTAAATGTATTTATTTAAAATCCTTGAAGTATTTTTTAAATTCCGTTAAGAGTTGAGAAATACAATATTAAAGTTCAAAATTAGTTTTTAATGTCCATTGTGGTGAAGAAGAAATAAAAAAGAAGTTTACATTGTAAAAGTATTTAAATTATTAATTTTTTAAAAACTTTTCAGAAAATTTAAAAAAAACCCCAAAAGTGGGTTAAATAATGGGTTTTTTTAAATGGTTTTTTTTTTCAAAAAAAGCCATTATGTTCAAGCCAATTGGGTCCAATCCGGCCAACCCTGCGCCCTAGTTCGTCACGAACCGATGCAAAAAAGCGTTTTCCAGAGATTAAATTTCCCTCTATCGACAATTTATCGTGATTCCATGGATAACTCTAAATATTGCCAATAGCACCGAATGAACACTACAGGTACTGATGTTTTGACAAAGTATATTACCTGTTTAAAGTGTAAGTCATTGCGAGAATAAATATGATTCTTTTTGTCATTTTATTACAAAAATTGATGTACACTTAATAATGAATTTTATTGAATGAATGTGAACTTTTTACTCTCACTGCGAGGACTGGGAGAAAAGAAAAGGTGCGAGTAAACAACAAAATGCAATGCGGATGCAGTTAAACAAAGTTTGGGTTCAGTTCCTTTGTTTAATTTATTTGGAAAGGTTGATATCGCAAAACCTAATTCGAAAAATAATTCTTTTTCACCAAATTTTTCAAACTTGGCAATATGTCACCAAGTGGGCGACAAAACTTGACGACCAAAAGCTTGACAATATAAGCAAAACGCTCGCCAAATTATAACATCACTTTAGTTTGCATTGATATTAATGCTGATTTCCCCCCAAAAAAGGTGTAAAAGACCCCTTTTGGAGCATTCGAATGCAACCAAAAGGAGAGATGCACAGCTAGACCCCTCTAGGAGTCTACATACCAAATTTCATCTTTCTCCAAACTACCGCTTTTTTTGTTATGCGAGATACGTACGTACGTACATACTTACTCACATACAGACGTCACGAGAAAACTACTGGTAATTCATTCGGGGATGGTCAAATTGGATATATTTCGGGGATCCATACGTTCTTAGGCATGTATACACGTGTGGTAGGTTCAAAAAAAAAAAAAAAAAAAACACTCAACATTCATTCGGGGATGAGTAAAATGGAAAATTTGGCCAAAATTTGAGGAAAACCTTTTTTCGCGAATACAATACTTCTTTTACTATGTAAAAGGAATTAAGCAATCTCATGGAGTTAAGTCCGGAGAGCACGGTGGCCACGTAAAAAGGCTATTGTTTTCGTCAGAACCTCGCCCAATCGAAATGACCAGGAAGCTTGTCATTGAAGGAATTTCAAACTTCTGTCAGATAGTGCAGAGGTTCCCCATCCTGTTGGAAAATCATCGATCGTTGATCGTCGCAGGTTGCAGCGAATGAAACAAAAATTAGACTTAAGACTTTATATCTGCCCCATCACAAATGATTGCCATATCAAATATGTGTGGAAAAGAGCTTTTCCTACAGCTTCTCCTGTACAATCAACGTTTTTGCTGTGTTGGTAATATGCTTTTGTTAATAACCCTTCCTAACTCTGGAGGAAATTGTGACACACTGTGCATTTTCTGGTAAAATGTGTTTGAGTTTGAAATCAGTCGGTTTTTGTAATCTCGTTGGAAATTTTACCGTGCTCTTTTAAATTGGTTACATTTTATTAGAAGAAGGAGAAAAACTTTTTAGCATCTTTTAAAGTTACAGAATAAGGTAATAAAAACTAGGATCACACTCTTTATGAGATTATATTTGTGATAAAAAATTAAGAAATGTACAAAAGACGTCTTTTAAGAATACTTTAGATCAAGTTATTGCCAAAATCGAACATTAAGAAAGTGCACCAATTTAAGCATCGAAAAAAAACCAGTTTATTATACTATGTGCGCATATGCACCCCAACAGCCTTTAGAACTAAAAATGTGAACAGGAACCAAGTTTTTGTTTTGGGCTCCATAGTTCTTTTCAGTGTCTTTTTTGTTCTGATAAGGCTGCTACTCTTTGCCATTTGCAATTGAAGTGCATTTTCCCAGAGAATGGGAAATCATTCTATCGTGGGGCACCGCTATCCACGGAACGATTTTTTACGCACATCTTTCCACGCGGTGGAGAAACCTAGTATTTTAAACTGCACTAGATATTTGATTTTTCCTAGAGTATCAATGTCAAACAGATTCCCGAGGGATGTTTAGCATGCCACATAATCATGCAACATGCGTACTGACGATTTATTTTCATCTTGAAAATCACCGGGTGAACTTGGTGTAAGAGACCAACGCTTAACTAAAATACCACCCTGTCGGCTATTAAAATTTTCGTTTGTACGTGGGTAGTTTACTGCAAGAGTGGGATTTATTTCTGTTTATGGAGGCTGTTGTGAATTTCCTGCATTTTTTTTTCAATTCGAAAGATTTAAAAGACACAGCCATTGTACTCCTGTATAAAAAATGTATTCAATCCTGTGCTTTTCAATTAAATAAACTTATGGAGCTAGCTCATTAAAATGAATAATTCTCTTTGATATACAAACTATGAAACAGAAGTCTAGGAACTCTACTTTAAGGCTCTAGGAAATGTAAAATTGGGGCGTGGGGGATGTAAAACTACCAATCCCGTGCATTGAATTTTCAATTTAACAAAACACATTACTTTAATACTACTAAGAAAATGATCTAGTTTTGCCTTCATGAATCAGCCGACAAAGAAATATAATAACCCTTTTCGCCTTCAAACAGTAGGTTTGATTTGATGACGCTCGTAAAATATATCTTCTCTATTTAACAATGTGAAAATTTTAAACTGTGATTATAGGAATAAATTTTTGATGCACAAAATACTCTTAACTGCAATGCAGAGGGAACAAAGCGGGGTATAGAAATTGCAATGCCGAAACTCAAAATAAATATATAATTTAAGCTCAATTGCATTCTGTTTTTACGTATGCAAAGAGATAGAAAATGTTTGTATACATATCATAGTGAATTCAATATTTTCAAGAATATTTTGTACTTTAAAGGAAATAAAGCAAATCGGCTTAGATCAGAGTAAAATGTAGTATACCCAATCTTTCTTTAATATTACTTCAAGAATTTCAAATAAGGTATGTAGTAACATAATATTATGCAAAGTCTGAAAATATAAATACATTTTTCCTTGTAGAATCTAGCATATTTTTATTATTTTTTATCTCTGCTTAAAAATTTATGTAGCAGGATAGCACCCTTTTGTATAAGATAAATTCATGTTATTTTCTACTATTGTGTACTTCTCGCTTTGTATTACGACTAAATTGATTCAGATGAAAAGATATTTTTTAACCAACGTCAATACGATCCTTCAATTTCCTTTATAAATCATACAAGCAAAATTAACGTAGGGGAATATGAGGCAAAGTGAAACAGTTACGGTAACTTACTTTTTTTTAAATGAATAAATGAGAAACTTCTTTTGAAAATTACAGTAATGTGAAGAAAGCACTATGTGTTTTATAATCGAACTTGTAGTTAACAGTACGTTTCATTATTTTTAGCAAATTTGTACCTGCAAAAAAACGGGGGGGGGGGGGAGAAGGTAAAAAAATTTTTAATTAATGACTAAAAGAATACATAAAAAGTCAATAACAAGTTTGATTAATTAACGTTTGAGATAATATAAATAAATGAATTAAATAGTAAATGTATTCGGAACTCCAGCGCTCGAATACGCTACCTTGCGGTGATTTACAAAACTGCCGATGGAACTAAAACATTGCCACGTTTTAGTTCCATGTGTGTCTGTCGACGTAAACACAGGCAGTTTGTTCTGAGTATTTATTAACGCAATCGATGTGTCTTAGTTTGCTTTCAGCTACAGAAATTAATTCGTCCCCTAAGAGTATTCTCGAGCTTCTCAAAATAATGTTAGTTTTCCTTATTTCTTTCAAAAAAGTATTAAATGGTGGACGCGTAAACAAGAAAACTCTGGATTAACAAAATGGGATAACGTTATACCAGGTAAAATTTTTTATTGTATGAATTTGTAAGAATATGAGTTTTTTTTAATCTTAAATTAATTTAACTAATCATATTTTACAGCAGCATTTAGTTGGAATGGACAGTATGCAAAATATTTTCTTGGATTTATTATCGTAGAACAAAATGAAAAATGTTTAACCTAGAAAGAATTTACTTTATTCCTTTTATTCTCAGCTGAAAGGTTTCGCCAAATTTGTTTAGGGTTATAATTTTGGTATTGTGCGAGCAAAGTAGCCTTGGCGAGATTTCGCGTTTTTAGTTAAACCATTTTTAATTTTTATCATGAGTGGAATAAAATGGTAGTAAGATTACAGAATCCGATAAGTGAAAAGAAATAATGGTCAATCAACTGAAAAGAAAACTACCACCATATATCCGTGAGAATTTTGTTGATGATTTGCATAACATGACACAATTAAATCGTAACTCAGAAATTAGAAAAATCGAAACAGAAAAATTTTTAATTAACCGATTCGGGGATTCGAGAGAAATAACTCAGCAACAAATGGAAAAAAAAATAAGCGCTAGCCAAGCAAGGCAAAGAAGTATCATCTTCTTTCGATAATAATTTGTAATGTCATATTGAATTTTCTAGCATTAATTGTTGTTCTTGTCAGGCCACAATTATTATTTAGTTTTATCAAGAATTGATAAATATCGAATTCAACATCATGGAAATAGCTGCTTAGAACTACGAACTACGTAGTTTGCATTAATCTTTGACGTTTAGTAATGCTTCTTGAATTCTCATTTCTTTCTACGTGGGCCAGAATATCCACAAGACTTTGAAAATTAATTTAAAAAGAATAAAGCGAAAAAATCATACGTACGAACAAAAATCACAACACTTTTAGCATTTTCTTCGTTACCATGTGCGTTTGTTTTAGTTTTCAATTCCGCCATTAGACAGTGACTTCAGTGCCCCCTACAGTTCGTTGGAGTTGCGAATTAGAAAATAAGTAAATGATTAAATAAATAAATAAATAAATGAAGGCGTATACAGGAATTATTTAAGGAATGAATACAAGAGTGATTTAAAAAATGAATGAATACTTAAACGAAATATATCATTTCACTTTGTCCCGCATTCAATTTTCAAATTGTATTAAAACACTTAAAATCAAAACATATCCATAATTATCTAAATACATACTGCTCTGGAAATAAGTTGATCTCAAGCAACATTTAAATTTTATTTGCAATGACTTTGTAATTTTATAATGTAAATATGATGTTTGATAAACCTCAAAATATTACAGTATGTGTATTGTGTATCAAAGTTTGAAAATGACTCGTGTCATTATATTACGTTGATCTTTAGCGCTATTTATGTTTTGACTGGAAACAACGATAGAATTAAGAAAGTAGTTAAAATATTGCTTGATAGGTGGCACTGTAAACGGAAAATATTTTACCATTTTACTTTACTAAACATTCTCCTTCTAAAAAAAATAAATAAATAAAATAAAAAAGGAACATTTATTAATAAATTTCGAGGAGTCATTCGAGCTCAAAATTCAAACTCATAGGTTAGGGGTCGGGCAGAGAATGGGATGGGAACATATTGCTCTAACAAATAATGACGTGCTGTCAAAGTTAAAATAAACGGAATATATTTACCTTTTTCATTACGATTGAAAAATAAATAAGTTTTACGCAATGATAAGAAAAAACACTCTCGAAATTTTCGTACGAATGAAAAAAAAAAAAAAAAACACACTTCAAAATCTCGAAGTTTTTTAACTGTCTTTTTTTGTGTTAAAATTGGTTTTTTATGCTTTTAATTTTCCTCAGTGTGAATGTAGTGGCCTGGGCCCATAAAAAAAGTTAAATGTTGTACTGCATCTTATTCTGACCATTTTTGCTACTGGAAGTATTCATCTAGGACTAATAATTGTGAAAATAGAGGTGATGATGGTTACACATGGAAAAACTGTAAATAACAATGTGAAAACTTTTTGACAATCAGTTGTCGATTATTTCTTTTTGAAAAAAAAATGCATATTTTTCAAAACATATTTTTAAAAAATGTTTGCATCTCGCCATAACTAAACCAGTATAAAAATACTTATTATTGCCGTTTCATAAAATTAAATGTCAAAAAACCTTTGTAATACTCTTATGGAACAGTATAAAAACTAGTTTCCAATATACTCAAAAAAAAAAAAAAATGTAAAGCAAAGGTCAGTTTTTGTTTTTTTTTTTTCGTATTTTTCATTTTTATTGTCAAAAATAATTTTAATCAGCTTACATTTTTATTTTTATTTAGAGATCTACATTTATGATACTAAAAAATTTTTGTCTGAATTAAAAAAATGAAAATTAATTCCAGTTAAAAAGTCCAGTCTTCCGTTTTTAATTAGTATACTAACTGCATGCCCGGCGTTGCACGGGCTACCAAAAAATGAAAGAGGTGTCCAGTTGATGTTTTTGTAATACTCTGATATCAGTTTCAAACGCTTGATTAATTACGTGAAAATAAAGCATGTACCAAGTTATCATATTCCAATTAAGATTTAGTTAAAATCATTAAAAGCAATGTTTTTGTTCAACTCTGTTTCATTTAATGAAATCCAAGCAATCTTAATTTAACGTGTTCTTTTAATTAAATAGGACGAAAAAAGAGAGTTATGACAATTCGAAAACTCACCCATGTGAAGGTAAAAGTCCAACAAAATGAACATAATTAGTCGCACATTTTAAATTTACCGAAACATGAGGCTGGTAATGATTAACTTACACTACAATAAATAAACATGACTGAAGAATAACTTTCATGTGCTGAAAAGAGTTAAGAACGTTGGCTGTATAAAAAAAAAGTATAAATAAAGGTTATGTCCGAGTAAAGTAACCGATTAACCCGGTTGGTTGTTTGGATAAGGTCAGTCCCACTGAAACAATTGTTAAAATGTTATTTATTAAAATAAATGTAAAATGGCAACAGAAAGAAATAAGAATCATCCACTATAATATTAAAATCTGTTCGCGTCCGTCTGTCTGTCTGTCTGTCTGAAGATCGATCTTCTCGAGAACCGCTTCGAATCGAGAGTCAAACGAGATACGGATCAGTTCGAAATTTTCCAAAGAAAACAATAGGACCAACCTCGTAATTGTGCGACTTTAATTAGTGGAGATATTAATTAAAACGTTAATTAACATAACGCTATTCAGGAAATTTTTATTTCTTTCATGTTGCCATTTTGCATATGGGTGAGCAAGTAAAATTCTAATAATTGTTTCAAAAGAGATTTTTTTGGCTTCTGTCCAAATCTTAAAACAACGTTTAAATCTAGAATTTCATTTTAAATTAGTTTAAAATTGGTTGCTCTATTCGGACATAGCCTTTATTTTATCGTCTGCCTTTTTTTTTTATTTTTTACATTGACCGTTCTAGTTCAGATATAGTCTATCAGATGTAATTCATTTTAACGCGAGCACAGATTATAGTTGATAATGCATATATTTTCATCTTTTGTGCTAATTGAAAATACTCATAACTTGTATCATTGATATCTATGATTAACGTTAAAGAGATTTTTTCCAAAAATATGCTCTACTGGTGTTTTGCAAACTTTGCATTACGCGTATTTATTTATTCCTTAGCGCTTTAGAAACTGATGTCAGAGTAATACAAAAACATCAATTGGACATCTCTTTCATTTTTTAAGTAGCCCGTGCAACGCCGGGCACGCAGCTAGTCCATCCACTATAATAATAAAATCTGTTCGCGTGGTCTGTCTGTCTGTCTGAAGATCGATCTTCTCGAGAACCGCTGCGAATCGAGAGTCAAACGAGATACGTATGAATTCAAAATTTTCCAAAGAAAACAATAGGGCCAATCTCGTAATTGTGCTGCTTCAATTGGCGGAGATATTAATTAAAACGTTAATTAACATAACGTTATTCAGGAATTTTGATTTCTTTCCTGTTGCCATTTTGCATATGGGTGAGCAAATAAAATTCTAATAATAGTTTCAAAAGAGATTTTTTTGGCTTCTGTCCAAATCTTAAAACAACGTTTCCATCTAGAATTTCATTTTAAATTAGTTTAAAATTGGTTGCTCTATTCGGACATAGCCTTTATTTTATCGTCTGCCTTTTTTTTTTTTTTACATTGAACGTTCTAGTTCAGATATAGTCTATCAGATGTAATTCATTTTAACGCGAGCACCGATTATAGTTGATAATGCATATATTTTCATCTTTTGTGCTAATTGAAAATACTCATAACTTGTATCATTGATAACTATGATTAACGTTAAAGAGATTTTTTCCAAAAATATGATCTACTGGTGTTTTGCAAACCTTGCATTACGCGTATTTATTTATTCCTTAGCGCTTTAGAAACTGATGTCAGAGTAATACAAAAACATCAATTGGACATCTCTTTCATTTTTTAAGTAGCCCGTGCAACGCCGGGCACGCAGCTAGTCCACTATAATAATAAAATCTGTTCGCGTCCGTCTGTCGGTCTGTCTGTCTGAATATCGATCTTCTCGAGAACCGCTGCGAATCGAGAGTCAAACGAGATACGTATCAATTCAAAATTTTCCAAAGAAAACAATAGGGCCAATCTCGTAATTGTGCTGCTTCAATTGGCAGTATTAATTAAAACGTTAATTAACATAACGTTATTCAGGAATTTTGATTTCTTTCCTGTTGCCATTTTGCATATGGGTGAGCAAATAAAATTCTAATAATTGTTTCAAAAGAGATTTTTTTTGGCTTCTGTCCAAATCTTAAAACAACGTTTCCATCTAGAATTTCATTTTAAATTAGTTTAAAATTGGTTGCTCTATTCGGACATAGCCTTTATTTTATCGTCTGCCTTTTTTTTTATTTTTTACATTGAACGTTCTAAACTCTTTTCAGCATATTAAGTTGTTTCTTTAGCTATGTTCTTTAATTGTTGCGTAAGTTTATCATTCACCGGCCTCATATTTTAGTACATTTAGGATGTACGACTAATTATGTTTATTTTGTTAGACTTTTTCCCGTCACATGGGTGAGTTTTCGAATTGTAATAACTCTCTTTTTCCTTCCTGTTTCTACTTTTGAAATACAGATTGTATCATTAAAAGAGCATGTTAAATCAAGATTGTTTGGATTTCTTTAAGTGAAACAGAGTTGAACAAAAACGATTGCTTCTAAGGATTTTAACTAAAGCTAATTTGGAATCTGATGACTTGGTATTAAATTAATGCTTATTGGTATTTATTTAGTCTTGGTGCTTTAGTTTCACGTATTCAACCAAAAAGTGTGTTTCATTTTATGTGAAAAGCTGATTGTAATTGTACATAAATATTTCAGATATAGTCTATCAGATGTAATTTATTTTAACGTGAGCACAGATTATAGTTGATAATGCATATATTTTCATCTTTTGTGCTTATTGAAAGTACTCATAACTTGTGTCATTGATAACTATGATTAACGTTAAGGAAATTTTTGCTAAAAATATGCTCTATTGCTGTTTTGCAAACCTTGCATTACGCGTATTTATTTACTCCTTAGCGCTTTAGAAACTGGTGTAAGAGTAATACAAAACCATCAATTGGAAATCTCTTTCATTTTTTAAGTAGCCCGTGCAACGGAGGGCACGCAGCTAGTCTACTATATATTAAAATCTGCTCGCGTCCGTCTGTCTGTCTGTTTGTCTGTCTGTCTGTCTGAGGATCGATCTTCTCGAGAACCGCTGCGAATCGAGACTCAAGCGAGATACCGATCAATTCGAATTTTTCCAAAGAAAACAATAGGACCAATCTCGTAATTCTGCGGCTTTAATTAGCGGGGATATTAATTAAAACGTTAATTAACATAACGTTATTCAGGAATTTTTATTTCTTTCCTGTTGCCATTTTGCATATGCGTGAGCAAGTAAAATTCTAATAATTGTTTTAAAAGAGATTTTTTGGCTGCTGTCCAAATCTTAAAACATCGTTTCCATCTAGAATTTCATTTTAAATTAGTTTAAAATTGGTTGCCCTATTCGGACATAGCCTTTATTTTATCGTCTGTCCTTTTTTTTTTTACATTCAACGTTCTTAACTCTTTTCAGCATATGAAAGTTGTTTCTTTAGCTATGTTTATTGATAGTAGTGTAAGTTTATCATTCACCGGCCTCATATTTTGGCACACTTAGGATCTGCGACTAATTATGTTTATTTTGTTGAACTTTTTCCCGTCATATGGATGAGTTTTCGAATTTTAACAAGTATCTTTTTCTTTCCTGTTTCTATTTTTAAAATACAGTTTATATCGTTAAAAGAACATGTTACATTAAGATTGTTTGGATTTCTATGTGAAACAGAGTTGAACAAAAAAGATTGTTTTTAAGGATTTTAACTGAAGCTAAATTCGAATCTGATGACTTGGTATTAAATTAATGCTTATTGGTATTTATTTAGTCTTGGTACTTTAGTTTCACGTATTCAACCAAAAAGTGTGTTTCATTTTATGTGAAAAGCTGATTGTAATTGTACATAAATAGTTCAGATATAGTCTATCAGATGTAATTCATTTTAACGCGAGCACAGATTATAGTTGATAATGCATATATTTTCATCTTTTGTGCTAATTGAAAATACTCATAACTTGTATCATTGATAACTATGATTAACGTTAAAGAGATTTTTTCCAAAAATATGCTCTACTGGTGTTTTGCAAACCTTGCATTACGCGTATTTGTTTATTCCTTAGCGCTATAGAAACTGATGTCAGAGTAATACAAAAACATCAATTGGACATCTCTTTCATTTTTTAAGTAGCCCGTGCAACGCCGGGCACGCAGCTAGTCCACTATAATAATAAAATCTGTTCGCGTCCGTCTGTCTGTCTGTCTGAAGATCGATCTTCTCGAGAACCGCTGCGAATCGAGAGTCAAACGAGATACCGATCAATTCGGAATTTTCCAAAGAAAACAATAGGACCAATCTCGTAATTGTGCTGCTTCAATTGGCTGAGATATTAATTAAAACGTTAATTAACATAACGTTATTCAGGAATTTTGATTTCTTTCCTGTTGCCATTTTGCATATGGGTGAGCAAATAAAATTCTAATAATTGTTTCAAAAGAGATTTTTTTGGCTTCTGTCCAAATCTTAAAACAACGTTTCCATCTAGAATTTCATTTTAAATTAGTTTAAACTTGGTTGCTCTATTCGGACATAGCCTTTATTTTATCGTCTGCCTTTTTTTTATTTTTTACATTGAACGTTCTAAACTCTTTTCAGCATATTAAGTTGTTTCTTTAGCTATGTTCTTTGATTGTAGCGTAAGTTTATCATTCACCGGCCTCATATTTTAGTACATTTAGGATGTACGACTAATTATGTTTATTTTGTTAGACTTTTTCCCGTCACATGGGTGAGTTTTCGAATTGTAATAACTCTCTTTTTCCTTCCTGTTTCTACTTTTGAAATACAGTTTGTATCATTAAAAGAGCATGTTAAATCAAGATTGTTTGGATTTCTTTAAGTGAAACAGAGTTGAACAAAAACGATTGCTTCTAAGGATTTTAACTAAAGCTAATTTGGAATCTGATGACTTGGTATTAAATTAATGCTTATTGGTATTTATTTAGTCTTGGTGCTTTAGTTTCACGTATTCAACCAAAAAGTGTGTTTCATTTTATGTGAAAAGCTGATTGTAATTGTACATAAATATTTCAGATATAGTCTATCAGATGTAATTTATTTTAACGTGAGCACAGATTATAGTTGATAATGCATATATTTTCATCTTTTGTGCTTATTGAAAGTACTCATAACTTGTGTCATTGATAACTATGACTAACTTTAAAGAGATTTTTGCCAAAAATATGCTTTACTGGTGTTTTGCAAACCTTGCTTACGCGTATTTATTTACTCCTTAGCGCTTTAGAAACTGATGTCAGAGTAATACAAAAACATCAATTGGACATCTCTTTCATTTTTTAAGTAGCCCCTGCAACGCCGGTCACGCAGCTAGTTGCTTAGAATCAAAGAGCAACCATAGACTTATAATAAGAGTAGAGCGAGCTTTCCCAGACTCGATGATGAAAAAATTGGTTCATAGATACATCATGTGACTGGTGGGAGGTTTGGCGAAAACTTTGGCAGCATGGTTGCTAGATGGCAACATTATCTATAGTTTGGCATTCGACATGTATTTTAAGACGTAAAGTGTTTTTATTATAATTTTTTTCCAGGTGCAGAGATTGAACTGTTTTTCTTTTGGTTATGCATTATTTTGACATTAGTAATTAGTTTTTAATAACAGTTTTCAGTAACTTTCATTTCATTTGGAACTGCTACCTCAGCGTTGGCGTGAACGTAATGGTGTAAACGTTTTGCGTTAACGCAAAAATGTACTAATCGGTATCTTAAATTGAAATTGTAGTTAAAAATCTTACCGTTTGTCGATTCTTTTTGGACCCTTGCACCTTGAATTGCTTAGAGAGTTATTGAAATTGAATAAAGAAAATGCACAATACTATCTGAACGAAAAACTCACTATATTGACAAAATATTTACAACTTATAATAACAAATTTACAAATCGAACTCCATAAAAGATCATTCTTCCGTGTTCCATCAATTATATTTATTTTATTTCTCGCGGGCGTTGATTGTCTGTCTGCTACGATCAACGCCCGCTGTTGCTAGGATATCCACCAGTCACATGGTTTGGTTTATGAGCACAAAAGGGTTGCCATAGCTCATTCTATTCTTATTATTAGTTTATGAGAGAAACGAAACTAGTTTTTAGAATAAATTTCTAATCAAAAAAATGCTTTAAAGAGCAGTTTTAAGATTCATACATCAGAATAAAAGGTAAATTATACTAATTTAAAATTAAATTCCAGATGAAAACGTTGTTTAAGATTTGGACATTAGCAAAAAAAAAAAAACTTTAAACAATCATTAGAATTTTATTTGCTCACCCATATGCAAAATGGCAACAGGAAAGATATAAAAATTCCTGACTTACTTTCAGACTTTCAGACAGACACGAACAGATTTTAATAGTATATATTCTGTAAATAAACGAGTAAAATTTTGAGCATTCAATTCATTTTAATAGAAACATTGAAAAATGTCTAAGGCATCGGCTTCTTTGAGAAAAATGTCCAAGTCTCACAGTTAAAAGACTAATTTTGATGTGCCTCCTGGTTACTAATAACATCATAGTATATCGGAACACTCTTAAGTTTCCGTTATGTTTGTTACTAAAGTAATTACATAATTTATAGTTTATACAAGAATCTTTTATCTCTTCGTATCCTCATATATATATATATATATATATATATATAATAGCGAATTCGCAGATCTAATAACGCTTCTGACGTCATCAACAAGAAAACTCGTTCCACAGCGTGATAATTTGATAATATTTTTTGATAATGATTGACATGCAAGGAAATGCGTTTTTGTGCAAGGCTGAACTGGATCCCGTAACTTAACTGTTTTACCATTTCAGGTGAATGAAGAAACGAAAATGTGGTCAACAATGAACACTATCTGTTGGAGTTTAGTATTAACCATTAGAGTGAGGGTTAAAATGTCAACTATCAAAATATCACCAAATAGGCAATTGCTCGGTTCAAATGTAGAAGCAATTTTTACCCGTCATACCTTGAGCGGCGATTTTCTAATATACACTGGTGTAAGAAATTAAGAGAATTTTCAGATTTGGTCAATTATCTCCAGAACTACTGGACAGATTTTAATGAAATTTGGTACGTACATACATTGAAACAATACAAAACAAATAACCATCTGAAATTTAAAATACACAAGCATGATCATAAATAACACTCGTTAGAGTCGGATGGTATGAAACAAGAATTGCAAAATTGAAAAAAAAAGGGGGGGGGGTTAGTAGGGGGTCTGGTCCCTTCCAACAGACATGTAGGCCTCGCAGTGTGACTCCATACTTGAAATAAAGCAGTTCATGGAATCCTTAAGCAATTATTTCCACTCGTTCCACAACGCCGTTCTCAGGTTATGGATGGTCCCCGAGGGGTGTTGCGAGTTGCTATTGCTCTCCTGAGAGCGTTCCAGGCATGTTCTACAGGATTGGAGTCTAGAGATCTGCTTGGCCAATCCATCGAGTGAATATCCTCCCCTTCCAGAAATTTGTCGACCAGAAGAGCTGTATGTGGTCTTGTGTTAACATCCATTAAAACTAACTCGGGACTAACAGCGCCCCTCAAGAGGGGATCTTATTGCTCCAAGACCACATCCCTCTCTATGTATCGCAACTGTCACAGAGTCTCTCTCAAAGACATGGAGGGGTGTGCGGCCATCCAACATTATGTCATCCCAGACCGTCAACCCACCATTGCCAAAATGGTCGATTTCGCGGATATTGGAAGGCAAATAGCAAGTCGTTTCAGCTTAAACGACTATTCTTGTCCTACGTTTACATGGATAGGCGCAGGAACCTGCTACCTACCCTCCAATATCGGTGAAATCGACCATTCTGGCGGTGGTGGCTTGACGAACTGGGCAGGCATCATGTTGGATGGCCGCACACCCCTCCATGTCTTTGAGAGAAGCTCTGTGACAGTTGCGAGACATAGGGATGTGGTCTTGGAGCCCTAAGATCCCGTCTTGAGGGGCGCTGTTAGCCCCGAGTTAGTTTCAATGGATGTTAACACAAGACCACATACAGCTCTTCTGGTCGGCGAATTTCTGGAAGGGGAGGATATTCACTCGGTGAATCGGCCAAGTAGATCTCTAGACTCCAATCCTGTAGAACACGTCTGGAACGCTCTCAGGAGGGCAATAGCAACTCGCAACACCCCTCCGGGGACCATCCACATCCTGAGAACGGCGTTGAGGAACGAGTGGAAATAATTGCTTAAGGATCCCGTGAACTGATTTATTTCAAGTATGGAGTCACACTGCGAGGCCTATATGTCTGTTAGAAGGGACCGTACCCCCTACTAACCCCCCCTTTTTTAAAATTTTGCAATTGCTGTTTCATACCATCCGACTCTAACAAGTGTTATTTAGGATCATGCTTGTGTATTTTCAATTTTAGATGGTTATTTGTTTTCTATTGTTTCAATGTATGTACGTACCAAATTTCATTAAAATCGGTCCAGTAGTTCTGGAGATAATTGACCAAATCTGAAAATTCTCTTAATTTCTTACACCAATGTACAATAGAATACACTTTCATTTTCGAATTTATCCGAGAGCCATTGGCAGACGTTTCGTTTACAGAAATAATACTTTATTTAACTTTTTTGTATCGCTTGCATTAAACTCCCGGTATTAAGTCAGGGTATCCATCAATTCATTTAAAGCATATAATCCTGAACTTTAAATTTTCATTGTTTAGCTATTGTTTAATAACATCTATTAAATATATCTATTAATCAACTGATTTTTATTCGCAAGTCCAGAGCTCGAATACGCAACCTTGCGGTGATTAACAATACTAAAGAAAAAGGTAAAACATTCCGTTCCACGTGGTTTTCTTTTTTTTTTTTTTTTTTGGGTAAATTACAGGCTTCAGACAGTTTGTGGTGTAATATAATTTCAGAAGATTAGAAAAGCAAGCTCCCCACAAACATGATGAAATATTACTGTCATTCACTAAGTGTCAAAGCAATTTATACTTTACGGCGTGTGTTTCTTTTATCTTTTACATCCGCCATTAGACAGCGGATGCTGCGCCCCCTATAGTTCAGTGGAGTTGCGAATTAGTTGATTGTTTTTTTTTTAAATGCCACGCCATCTGTTCAGATTTGATTTAAATGATTTACACGGGAAATTATTCTTTTTTTTTAAGAAACGAAATGGGTAACAAATCACTTGCCGTGGCTTTTTTCTCTATTCTGCAACAATAGAGGAAAATAATTTACTTTTCATATTTTTATTATGCTTCAAAACAGAGATCGTAACGTTTTTTTACACTATAATCATTTTTGGTTTCCAAAAATGGTACTTAATCTATTGCTCCTTATGTTTTAAAGATAAAAAAATCAGAAGTAATGGCTACGTGCCCTTTCCGAGAGTGCTATTCTGTTTCAAGTAAACCGAAAACGTATCTCCTTGATCTTTTATATCAGGCAAAGAAAACAGATCTTAGAGGTCGAATACGCTGCAGAAATACTATTAAAATAATAATAGTATATATTTTACTGTAAACTTAAAAAATTCTTACAGAATATGGAGAAAAATCATTGTAACAACCACAATTTTAAATGCAATGGGGTCGTTTACAAAATTTTAAAAGTATTTTTTTCTGAAAGAGCATGCTTGACCATAGAATCTGACCATTTTTTGATAAATTTGTTTACGTTAAGTATTTTTAAAAAATTACTTAAATGGAAGCGTTCTCATCATTTACGACTTCTGCCGATGACATCACAAATGATGAAATGCCATTCAGAGTTGCCATTCACAGTGCAAAATATTTAATTCGCATCTTTACTCAAGTGTATTGGCAACGATATGGTTGATAGCAAGCGTAGAGCGCAATTTTAATTCGCTGCTTGATTATCATAACGTGGAAAGGTAGCAGAAAGATGCGGCAAACCATTTGTGATGTCCTCAAGACCACGCCTCGTTTGAAAAATCGGACATTTTGAAAAAATAATTAAAAAAATCTGTTGGGGAAAATGAAAGTATTTTCTGGGTTCATGTTTTTTTTTTTTTTTTTTTGCCTATTCTACCCACTTCAATAACTGAAAGTAGTACTTTTGACTGAAGGAAAGCACCCCATTGGAAGTACTAACTCAAAAGCTATTTTCTGTCGAAGTGATTTCATGCCTTATAACGGGCTTTTCAGTTTTAATTTACCAGTTTTTCCCCCTTTAATTGACATGTAGATGAGGGAAAAAGAATAAAAAAAATTTTGTGCATATCTTTAGCGCAAATGATTTATGTTATGTTTCTAGTAGGAATAGGCATTAATTAGAAGTGATAAGAAAAGATAGAAAAATAATGCGTCCGGAATTTCCAAATAAGTGAATACACGTGTTTATTTGGTCATAAAGAGCCCTTTTCTCAATACAAGGGTGTGATGTCGAGGAAAAGATCATGATCCTCAAAAGTTTGCTCTGGATGTTCATTGAAGAGGTGAAACAAATGTCATAAATTAGTACTACGTATTATTCTGTGTTTCAAAACGAGTATAGAGCAAGTTTGGCTTATCTGTTGAGATTTTTGTTAACAATCTACAGAATAATTCAAAGTATCCTTAAACTTAATTAAAAATTCACTGAAGGTTCTGCGTTTTGTTTTTTCCCGCAAAAAAAACCTTCTCTTTCTTCTAGTTATTCCACCAGTTTTTCAAGGGAATATGATAGTTTAAAAAATGGTGAGCAATGGAGGAAAAAAGTACTGCCCTTCACCATAAAGAGTAAGGATGGCATAGCACGCGCCGAGATTACTTGACACTTAGCGTAGTTTTTCTGAAACTGGAACCAGGTTGCAAGAACATGGTGTAAATCTTTTGTGACGTGAAAATTTGTTGGCTCCAAGCACTGGCTTGGCCGTTTTTTAAGCTTGCCTTGACTTATTCAGCTGCCAAATTTTTAATGCAAAGTTATTGATTTTTAAACGATTCAACAATATAAAAATTTGAATTTCATTGAAAATGAAAATTGAAAACAGTAGCAAAATAAAATCCGTATGAAACAAAAACATAGTAGCAGAACATGGTAACATAGTAAATGTAGCTAGCTCTAAAAAGAATATTGTCCGTTTTCCACGAGAAGGCACCTGACTCCTCCCCCGTCACGTGCTGACGTGGAATCCGATGATACTATTTCGATGTTTTTTGGCAGAAGATATGTTCAGTTCATAGCATTTTGTTGTAAAAACAGCGGTTTGTAAAATGTAAGACTAACTAAAATGACAAGAGACAAGTGAAGCAAGTGATGTAAAGGACACTAAGACTTTTTTGCATATTAAAATGCACGCCCAAGTTAAGGATGTTTGGTCGTCTCCTTTAGTAGTGCGTGGATTGCTTACCGATCATCCCCGCGTAAAAGGGAACTCTGCGTTCGAGGAGGCGTGTCGAAGTGCCTTCTCGTGAAAAACGGACAATACTAACGAAGATAACTATTCCAAAAACTGCTCTCTACTTTTTACGCATTTTTTATTTTATTTACTTATTTTAAAGTTATTTTGATCACAAGGATGAATTTCATTTATATGACTCATTCTTGTATGCTTCTGTTTTAGCCCGTTCTTTGTGCCGATGCACAAGTTAAAGATTACAATATGACTCTTCTTAATCTACGGAATATTCATTAAACTTACTTAAATTTTCTGTAGTTAAGCAGAGGTCAATTTAAATTCCTTTGTGTATGACGAAGATATGACTTATAAACATTTTCAAAAAAAAAAAAAAAAAGAAAGAAAGAAAAGAAAAGAAAGGCGAGTAAGTGTTTAAAAACGTTTTTCCAATACAAACAATATTTTGTTTCAAATTTATTGAATCATAGTGGGAAAAAATGATAGGGCTGACTTTTTGGCCAAAGGTGCAACTTTCCGGGATAATGTTGCATCAATGTGAGTCCCGTTGTCTCACTATAAGCATGAAGCCCAGGTTCAAACTGTTCAAAGATGGACTACACAGTTTTCTGGACACCTAGATTGTCTTTATTTGTAGAGAGCTTTCAAAAACCTTAAATTTTTGGCGTAATTTTATTTGCCATTTAAATTTGTAAGCTGGTTTTATCCTGTTTGGGACTTTTTTGAACGTTTGTGTTTTTACAACGTTGCAATTGCTGTTTATCGCTTTATATCTGTGAGCCTCATGATATACCGTGTGAAGCATAAGGAGTATCTTTTAAATAAAAAAAAAATACACTAAGATAATCTACGATTTTTAATTGCTCTTAATATCTAGTTTCTCACTCTTCTTAAAAATTTTTTATGCGTTCAGAAAAACATTTTTGTTTGACTACAGATATATATCACCTGAAGCTAGCAATTTGAACCCATAATGAAAATAAAAATCGAATTGAAATGATAAATGAAAAATTTCTTCTCTTAAAGAATCTCGAAGATTTATATCATAAAAAGCAAGTGTGAGCCAGAAGCACAACGTGAAGTAATAACTGTCAAACAAACTTCTGAAAAACTTTATTAGACAGAGCTTTTATTTTTAATGAAAGAAAGTGAGCACAAAGAAAGTCACATTTTCTGTTATCTTGCTCAAAATTCTCTTAGGCGAACATCAAGTGACAGCTAAAAGGCGGGAAAAAAATGAACTTAAAAGTATCAATGCTGTGCCTGTGAAATTAAGATTCTAAACCCCTATCTGTTGCATTTGCAGCACTTCTTTTTCTGACGTATTGAGTGACGTATGGGTGATAGAGCAAAGATATTTCTTCCTTCATTGCAGGTCATTTGTCTGGAAAATTTTTAACAGTTATTTAGTTGGAAAATGTATGCTAAAAATGAATAAAAAGCTAATATTTTTTTTTCTATGAGAGAGCCTTACAAAAACAATCGACTTTGAACGTATTTTTATTTTTTGATTCATTTTAGAGCTAATAACAATAGCATCCAGTGTTAAACGAGCCGAGCTAAATGTACATCACTATCAAGTTTGTAACATTAATTTTCATTTGGATAAGGTTTCAAATTATGTCACACGATTATTTTTGCATCACAGGAAACACTCATTTCACGATACATCATAACGTTTTTATTAAGTAAAAATAATAATAGCTGAGATTAAAGGAAGCTAATATTTATTGATAGAACTATAGCAAACTTATCTCCTTAATAAGTTGGACGTTTTATTTTTTCCTGCATTTGAACTAGCAATGCTTTTATTGAAATATTACTAAGAATTGACACTAGTACTTCAGTATATCCGGTCAGAAACGTATAAAAACAAATTATAGTACCATACTTAAACAAAACTAGTCTTATGGTGATAAGTACCAGTTTTTCGACTATTTGGTGACTTGCTGCTTGGTTTTGGCTCAAGTCAAGCTTCTAAAAAAAGCCGTAAAATTTCCGGATTGAGAGTTTTGCTTAAAATCTGCAAAGATGAAAGGTTTCTGAAGTGAAATGAGAATTGCATAATTTTTATGCTATACATCGTACTTCAGGCTAAAATCCCCGTGTGTACCACTAGATAGGGATAAACATTTTGGATAAGACCCTAGAGATAGCTCAGTTTTTTTTTCCGAGCTATCACATTGCTTAGTATTTTCATTTGACCTTTGAATGGCGTTCCTATGATTTTATCCCCCCCCCCCCACGCCTACCTCTGCAGCACCAGCATCGACCGTCCTCACGATGCTACTCCTCTAGCGAAAACCGTATCCAGGTTGCGTCCATATCCTACACATACGCATACATACACACACCTACACACACACATACAAACTCATACCTGCAAACAGACACAAACATACACGTCTACACCGACACACATACACACACGCACACACACACACACACACAAACTCGTGATTGCGGAAAACATAATGTGAATTCAAGATGTCAAAATTATATATATATTTTTTTTTTAATCTCGACCAGGAGATGGGCAGCCCCTGATTTAGCACTTCCCGAAATACTGATTTGGAATGGGAAGTTAAAGGACCTTGTGACCATAACGGATTTAATATCTATCAGTCACCAGTACTGCTTCTGGAAGATCTCGAAACGGCAGGCATCGAACCTGCGACTCTCCAGTTAATAGTCCAACGCCTACCGATCGGGGCTCTATTGCCAGCGTTTACACTAAGCTTGTACAAATAATGTTGAGACATTCCACAAGATTACAGCTATTGGCTTCATGAAAAGGTATCCTTTACCATAAAGAAGTGGGCTAAGTGAAGCGACGCAGTAACTCCGGAAAAAATTATCATCAGCGTAAAAACATATATTTATTTGCTAAATTTTAAAATTTTACGACTGAAATGACGAACGGAAACAGTAAAAATCTGCATCAGATACGCCATTGGTTCCCAACAGGTGGTTGGCAAAATTAATATTGTAATGGCGAAATTTTAACGAGTTTGTTTGAGATGAAGTCTTAAGTTCTAACGGTTTTTGTTCAGCATTTATTCATTTGTTTGTTGTACATTCGATAGTGTTTACATAAAAATTTCATTATATTTGTTGACATATTTTTCATATATGAAATTCGATCAAATATTGTAGAAACATTAATAAACTGATAGAAACGTCTGAAACATCTTTAGTGAGGATTCGATGTTAAGTTTATCATTTGAGGGAAACGAAGAGCTATATTGCGCTTCTCTTATGGTGTGCCAAAAACACGTAGAAGTGCGATCGCGCTGCGGTTTGTTGCTACAATTTACTTCCAGCTTTATTGTTGAAACACAGAAAGAATGTCTGGCAACCATGCTCGTCATTTAGGGAGGTTGGGAGAGGGCAATCGACACCCCCCCCCCCCCATGGTTTTGAAAAAATAATGCATTTACATATAAGTGGGCGTAGGTTTTGCTGCTTTTTGATATAATCTGCAGTGTGTATACACCCCTTGCCCCCTCCCTCTCCCGGGAAAATGTCGAAATGACGGCCCGCTTGCTGAAAGCATTCAACTTCTTTTGTGCCGTCTGTAGAAAATGAATTCATTAAATTTGTGCTGGAAATTTCTCTTGTAATAAGGCTTTAGCCGCAGTTCCATCGACATTTAAAATTGCCTTCTTAAATACAATATCAAAAACTATGATTGAAACTGAAAGAAAGCGGGACATAAACTTTGTGCCGCCGAAACTGGGAGGACACCGTAATAAGAGAGCTGGAAAGAATTTTTGTTGGTGACAATTACCTTTTGTTTAATTATTTAGAGTTAATTATAGGCGTTTGTATTATTTTTCAAGATACGAACCTTACTCCGCATATTTAGTACAAGGATAAGAAAAATTTTCAGCACTGAATCGGTTAATGTTGGCAGTGAATTTTTATCAAATAGCAAGACTCGTAATAATTTTCAAGAAGGCACATTAGGCATTTGGATACCTTTCTAAATTTAGTTAATCTGAGAAAGTTCGTTGGAAAGTGTTTTAAATTTCGCTCTTAATCTCTATACAGGGTGTGCCGTTTTAACCTGCAAGACCTTTATTTTTGCAACCACTAGTCCTAGATGTATATTACCCATTGCAGAAATTTTCAAAATCATATGCAGAGTTAAGATATTGAAAATTTGAAGCAAAAATAAAAATCAGTCAAAAAATACAAAGTTTAACTTTTTATACGGGTCCTAGGTCCTCCAACTAATATTTAGTGAAATAATCTCCACTGAAAACGAAAACTGACACAAAAAAAGTGACACTTGTGTGTCCAAAACTCAAGGATATATTCCAGTTTATAGTTTTAAGGGATCATACAAAAGATGAGATTGGAACTTATCGCCCTTTCAGAAGAATGACAGGACGTCAAAGTAAGAGAAACAAGATATTTATGTTTTTCATTACTATTAAAAAAATACAAATGTTATGCCGTGATGCACAAAAACACACTACAAAACCTTGAACATTTTGAAAAACCACGCTCTATACACAAGTATAATTTTAAACACATGTTAACCACTATATTTCCCCCCAAAAGGTGTTATTGACGGATAGTGAAAAGTGGTGTAAGTCACAAAACGCTGCGTTTCATATCTCGGTGCATATTGGTCGCACTAATGTCCAACTTTTTGTGATGGAACTATTTTTCAATGGAGTTTATTTCCCTAAATATAAGTTAGGGGACCTGGGTCCCGTATAAAAAGTCAAATTTTGTATTTTTTGACTTATTTTTATTTTCACTTGAAGCTTTCAATATTTTGACCCTGCATCTGATTTTGAACATTTTTGCAATTGGACGTACACATCTAGGACTAACGGTTGCGAAAATAAAGGTCTTGCAGGTTAAAACGGAACACCCAGTATATGAATCTCTTTAATTGACTTCTGCGGCACAAGGGGTTCGCTAGCTTCTTTCGGGGTTTGCAAGGGCAATAAGGTTGGGAACCGTTGAGATATGCGTTAATTTTTGGGTGCCAGTGATTGAAATGCCAAATATTTTCTCCAAGCATCATATAATTTATTTACTAAAAGCTTACAACGAGAGTGGTATTCTGATAACTATATCATTCTCATTCTAAAAAAGAAAAATAAAAAGAATGTTTCGAAAAAAAAAAGTTATATTTTCGCATACATGTTTAAAGATACGCACTATTGGATCACCCACCATTAAAAATCACCTCTACTAATAAGATATATTTTTGAACGATTGACTACAAAAAAAAGTTTTAAAAATCCAATGATTCAACTTAATCAAAAGGGTACGTTATAAGAATCTGAAAACATCTTGATCTATTTTCTCCCAATACCTTGATTAACGCATGAAATTTCAATCTCATTTGTTGTTATTACTTTCCTAACAACTCCACTCTGAATGAAGACATATGTTGCTTAGCTTCCTCGTTACATTACGTCATTTCAGCGATCAATGTTTAACAGAGATTTCATTTTTCTTCCTGCCTGGTTCGACGATCCGTCTTCCACATTTTCTCTCCTTCTCCAGGCCTCTACGAAATCTCTTTTTCTCCTCCCGATCATCAATATATTCATCCACTCATATTCTTCCACCCACCTGTTCCATTGAATTCTCCTTCCCATTGCGATATAGTTCTACGCTCCGTTGTGTGTTTTAATCATCCATTGTTCGTTCTCTTTCAGTATCATATTTTGTTCGATATGTTATAATCTAATTTCGTGTCTCATCTCGATCCCATTCGTTTTTCTCTTTGATCAAAATCTCTCTCTCTTCATACTCGGCTCTTTATTTGATAACGTTATTTGGAAATACTGATTTTTTTTCCTCAGAGTTCAATTTTACGTTTCTTTTTTTAGTGCTAAACATCAACTTTATCAAGAGTTAAAATTACAATTCATTCATGTTACTACAAATAGCATTCATGTTTATTTAAAGCTACTTCAGTAACATCATTAGATTTCTATTTTGACTCTATTGATCGCAAAAAAAGAATCAATTTTTGATATTAAGAGGTAGTCAATGTAGGAAAGGAGTGAGTTCTCAGAGAAGTGAGAGACCCTAACTTTTTCAAAGGCTTGGAAAAAAAGCGTTCAATTCATAAAATGTAGAGGAGAGTTTTTTTTTTTTTTTAACGTATTCCATTTCGTTTTTGCTGCTGAAATTTCAGTTCCCAGGGGAACAGTACCACTTTTCTTTAAACTGATGTTTTCGTTCCACATATTTGACATAGGAGTAGAAAAACGTCAAAATTATGCATTCTAGAGGTATTAATTCCATCACTTGTACATAAACACTCAAACCTATTTTTTCCAAGGATTGTTTAACAGGCGTACAAGAATTACGTGCTGTACTTACACAAGATTTTTCATCAAGTGAACACAAATTTCGTATTTCAAGTGTTTTTTTTTTTTTTTTTGCCTTCTTTTCTTTATTTCCTTCAGACAAAATCAGTGCTCTTAAAGAATACCTATTAGTCTAAAATTAAATTATCATTCTTATAAATCTGTGCTCGCATTACTAATGAAGAGCTATTTTTTTGGTCACAAGTTTTTTTTCTCTTTCAAAGTTGTTTTCAAGAGGAATTTTCTTGATTATTTGGAAACTTTCCCTTGCAAAATCGATTAATTAGGACGTAAAATATATATTACACACTAGTGTGTTTTAGAATAGGGCCATTGTTTTCAGATTTAATGATAAATTTTTGCTATCCAGAATCATTATTTCACTCTTTCTACCATGTATTTTTAGCACAAAAAAGCAATCCAAAACTTCATTCAAACTGCTTCTCCCTCGAGAGAAATTTGTATATATTATTCACGTCAGACAGACAATACTCAAATATGTCACTCAACTTCTTGTGTAAGCTATTATTTAAGATCTTGATGTGGTCTGGTAGAAGAGCCTACATTTTATCTGTTTTCAGATTTAATTTCTTTTCAAGCAAGATTATTTTTCTTATTAACATTAACATTGATACCATTTTTTGTAGCAATTTGCTTTAAAAAGTAAATACCCTCACATTTAGTTGTCTTAAACCAGAAAGACAATGAAAAACATCTAGCGTTAATTAATATATACGCCACCAAAAAAAGTCTAGTAATATTAAACGGTACTAGCATCAAAACGTTGCATATTAATATCGTTTCATCACAAAATGCTTTTTAACCAACTCTTTTCAGGTTATTTAGAGCCTATTCTTCAAAAACTAATTTAAAAAATGCTTTAAATTGCGTTTTAATGTGGGAAGAATTTCTTGAAATAATAGAGCAGTATAAACACAAATTAAAATTTCAAAATTTTCAACGTTTCAATTTTACAAAATTTCACTTCCTTTTATTTATTTTTTTAGTTTTTGCGATTTAAAAGGATACCATTTAAAATGAATGCAGTAAACTTAAACTTCCTGAACTTATAGTGTTATTTGCTTATCTCATATCATTACGAGTAGTAAAATAACGTTTTGAATGGATATTTCCTGAAATTTCTACAAAATAAAAACACATAATGTATCACAAAGAACTAAGCTTTTGGTAATTAGGAAAAACATTTTATAAAATATTTTATTTCGATGTTTTATTATTACAACTGAGATACTGCTCAGAATAGATACAAAAACACTTATTTGATTCTGGTATAACACTTATTTTTCTTATATCCCTTTAAAATTGAAGATATTCTTGGACTGATTGAATTTGGTTCGACATGAATGCAAGTAATTTCATTTACATACATAACATGAAATGATGGAAGATAGCAAAATACTATTTTAAAGGAAGTTTAAATTTTCTATTTCGATTCAATGTTCAAATGTTTCTTTTTTTTTTTTTTTACAATTTTCTGGAAGTATTAAGCAGTTGAATGTTTTCTTCTAGAGAAAATGCATTTTCCAGCTTACATTTCTTTCTCTGAAATAAATGTAATTATTTTATCTATTCGGTCCTCATTGATGCTGCAAAAATAATCACATATAAACAGAATCTTTTTCAGAAATCACAAGGAAGCGTAATAAGGAAATTGATGTAAGTCAAAACATTTGCAATTTGAATTGTGCATGGAATTAGGTTCCTAAATAATTTCTCTATTAAGAGTATAAGTTACTCAAAAATATATTAAACTATATTGGCCCCTAAGAGAGCACAAAAATTGTTCTCTAGCCTGTTGCTATGAGAAGGCTAGTGGTATTAAATTTATGCTAAGAATTCAGGATTCGACTTAATTAAGTTAAAACACAAAATGTTCAAGATTCAAGATTATTTTTTTTTAACAATCGAATTTCGCCGCACAGTACTAACTATACTAATACTGAGTGAAAGATTGAACTGCAACATGAATGGTTACGGTTACATAAAACGACTCAAATACTCAGTTATTTCATAGACATTTCTAACAAGTGGTGGGAGTCAGTTCCGTATGGCCGATTGGACCAAAAACCCAAACTTTTTACAGTTCTTTAGCTTCCAACAGTATTGGCATGTTTTTGAGTTTCTTTCAATTAACTCATCTTAAATGCATGTAGACTGTAATTAAGTCATTTAAAGTTACCTTAAAACAAGTTACAATTAGCTTTTCGTAAAAGTTGTTGTATAAGAAAAATTTCTCATTTTTAAATAAAATTTCCTCTTTTGAAGTTAGAAACTACGCAATCTTGATTTTTTGCTGATGTTTTTACAAAACCATTACTTACTCGTACTTGCAACTAAGTTAGGACGACGTAGGCCATTTTCATTCAGACCATGACATATGACGTACCGAACATACAGATATGAATTCTAAAAAGCGTCAGTAGAAGAGTAGGTTCCGGTGAAACCTTTTCGCTGGCTACAGAAACTCAAAGTATACTTACGAAAAATAAACTTAAAATTTTTCTTCTTAATGATTTGAAAAATCGTGATTTTATTTCCTTCCGATGTATTCCGCTTGTTGTTGCAGTATTATAAGTACACTGTTAAAAAAAGACCTGAAATTTTACGCTAAAAGTAACTGGTATCCATGTGGCTTGAAACTTTTACCGTAAAATCCTATTTTACTGTAAACTTTTACGGTAGAATTGACGAGAGTTAGAAAACGCAAAATACGAACAGCTGGTTTGATCGCGGAGCCTTCGACTTGGCAGAAGGCTTTGCTGCCCACCATACTAGTCGGGACGCATCGACAGTGGGGAAAAACAGTGTTGGGCTTTGCACTGTAAGTCACGTGGTGTATCAATTGGAGTAGCAATTGTTTATTTTTCTCACTACAATTTACTGTAATTTTTTCTGCAGTGTAAATATTCCATTTTACAGTAATATTTACCATAAAAGTTTCCTGAATTCTTAAGAGTGTAGCTTACATGGTACTTGTAAAAAGCAACAGTACCTAACGATACTAAGACACATGTCTTGTTTTCCTCTCCTGCTATGAGTTTTTTTCCCTCTTAACCAGAACACAAATACAAGAAGGTCGACCTACTTCAAGGAGAAATGCCGGTTTTTCTAAGACTAAGGCATTGTATAAATCAGCCGTTAAATCAGGCATTTTAAGCCAAATTTTTCATTCACGAAAAGCTGGTTAGCTAGAGAAAAGTTTCAGACCATTGCGAAGTTCAGTCAGAACATTGTAAATTTTGAATGCCAGAAAAAACCTAAATGTTTTAACTTTTAATACTAATACCGTTTCAAATGAATCATAAGACCTTATTTGCGGTGAATTTGTATTAAAAATTAAATTGTTTAGTTAATAATGAAATTTGCAACAGTAAAACAAAAAATGTTGATTTTCTCAAAATCTAATTTTGTGGGGAAAGATTTTTCTGTTTAGTTCGTTTTGGGAAATATATTTGCTAAATTTTTTTAAAAATATGGACATATTTTACCGAAAACGTCTAGTTTTCGACTTTTTTTCCCATTATTTATCTTTACCAAAACAATTTGAAAAAGTAATTCCAACATCCTATTTTCGGTTGTTTTGCGTATCATATTTAGCTAGTATTTTGTAATTTTGATGAAATTTCATACGCTAGGAGTGATATGAAAAAAGCGTTAAAAAATCAAAATTTAAATTAAAAAAATAATATTTTAATAATTAAACGAAATTTTATATTTAAGTTGGTATTAGCATTATGTAACTATGCTGAAAATTTCAAATAAATTCATTGAAAATTACTTTAAAAAAAATGAAACCCCTTTATCGTCTTAATCAAGAATTTCTTTCCAATAATAAACTGCTCGAGAAGCAACAGAACCAAAATGCGATATCATAACGGAAAAGAGAAAAAGCAATCTGATCCGAAATGGCGAGCGCGTCGTCCTGTCATTATCTATACAAGTCAATATACGCATATATGCATCTTACCTTTATCTTATCTCTACGGAAGATAAAGACTCATCACGAATAGTAGCATAAAATATTGTCTCTTCCTATTGCACAAGCAACAAAAAGCATTACTTGTCTCGATTGCAAACGCTAATTAGTGCGACTTGCGATGAACAGAATAAATTTTCATATTGAGTGCTCGTTTCACTATTCTTTGCGATGATATACTGATATATATGGTGTATCAAGCTCGCAAAAATAGTATTTCAGTGCCAATTTAATATTCAAGTAGTGTATCTGTTACACACGACAAGAATCTATCCTAAAAAAAGCAGAAAAGCCAATAATCCACCAGACGTCTTTTGCGGGAAACATGAAGAAAATCAGAGAAAAAATGACTCGGCGGAAGCAAAAAGACGCAGTCTTTTTCCAGCTAAATGAACTGTTAACCTCCGGCCAAATGATGATAATCCAATATCAAAAGGTGTTAGTGTTTGATCCCAATCTATTTCCGTACTAAAAGAACTGCTTATTTCTTTGCTTATCACCAGTAATCACTGTGTCAGTGACTATGAAACTCAAAGCATAGTTTCTCTTTAACTTACTTGGTTTTCTAGATTGTGATTGTAGTGTGCTCATATCAAAGATTCAAAGTTGCTTTTGTTGAAATGAGGAATATAAGTTAACGATCTCTCTAATAAAAAAGTAAATAAAAAAGAATTTTCATAATTTTCGTATTAGTCAAGCTTATTTTTAATATTTATAGTCCACGAAAATCAAAACATGAAAAGAACGCATTATTTATAGTTCTGAATTGCTGCAGTAAAGGCGGAAACGCGTTTTGAAATAATTCATAAAAATTGCCAATAAAAAAAAGCAATGTGAAAAATACAATGTTTGTTGTTACTGTAATTAGACACTATTGTCTTTTTTTCTCGGAAGCGGACAAATCAGATAAAAAGTTAAAATATACTTTGTGCCCTGCTAACTAACGCTGACCAACCTCTTTTGGGGAGATTTAAATTGTTTGCTACGAAGATTAAAAATAGGTTTTGCAATAAGAACAAAATGGATATCCCGCTCCCCCTCCCACAGAATAAATAGTTTAACTAAGCACCTCACCATACTTTGAACAATGTAAAAATCCCATCCCCACCCGAAGAACAGAAATTGATTACAATGCGGGAAACAAAATTTATTTAAAAAAAAAAACACTTCAAAGAGAGAACTCCTCCCTTCAGTACAAACTAACTTGTACGAAATTCACAGGTACAGGGCTCTTGAGTATAGAAAAACGATCGTTTAGTACGTTTAAAAAGCTGTTTCCAAAATCGTGATGTCCAGTAACATTTTCTTCTTTAGATCCGTGCTTGAATTGAGTTTAGAGTAGGGTTTTTTCTAAATTATAAACCTAGAACTCCTGTTCTGATAAATTGATAAAATAGGAAGAAACTTCATCTTGTGCAGGAAAGAAGCTCTTTTGAACGATATAGAAAGTTAAGGTGTGTACACTTTACTATACTTTTTGAATGAAATTTTAGCTTTAAGATCTTATTACTAGGAAAGTATTTCGAAATTAAAAAAAAAAAAAAAACACACATGCCTACGCACGTAGGCATGTGTGTATGCACTTACACATGTGTGTGTAAAGGCTTGTGTATGAGTGTATGTGTGTGTATGAGCGTGAGTGTGTGTGCGTGTGTAGGACATGGACGCCATCGACCAGGAGAAACGGATTCCAGGAGGCAGTGCTCGGAGCCACGCCTGCAGAGGACGGTGGGCGGTGGTGCTGTTTAGACCACCTGGTCCGAGCTGAAAAAGGCACGGACACCAAAAACGGTCAAATGAGAACAATAAGCAATCGTGATTGCTCAAAAATGTTTTTCGGCTGTTAAACTAACTCGTTAATTTGGGGTTTATTATTCGGTAAAAAGGGGTTTTTGCCTATATTTTAGTCGGGGGGAAAATCGTTAAATCGCGAAATTCGTTAAATAGAGGTTCGTTAAATCGGGGCCCGACTGTATAAAAGTAACAACTGAAAATGTTTCATCAAAATCTGAGATGGTCAAGAACAATAGCTGTTTGAAAAGGCTCATCCTAACTAAAAGAAACGAGAGGATCGTTCGTGCCTCATTTGTTCGTAGTAGTTTCTGTTCATTGAATTAGGGGCAGATTTCCTATCTCAGCTCGGAACGTTTGCACCTGCTGCTTCATAATTCAATTTAGAGTAGAAAAAGTTATCTGTGTAAGACTTAAGTCAAACGAGCCATGAGACTTCAAAATGAATTTAGCGCTAAAGAGGGGGGGGGGGTGTTACTACTTCACACTTAAAAAAGTGGAGTAAGTATTTTGGAAAAAAAAGAAAGAGGGAAGAATGGATAAAAATAAATAAATAAGATTTAAAATATATAAATAAATAAATAAGTAAAATTCACAAACTGAAGTAAATTGATAAATAACTAAAATGTTCACAAAAACAAATGTCTAAAACATCAAGAGTTATTTATCGATCAGTTTCGTTGCTTAATCAAAGAAACAAACTGTAACTTTACAGATATCAGCTTCTCCAATCTAAATGCTTAACACAGTAGCTAGCGCTATTCTGTATTTTTTGGTGATACTTTTCCAAGATTGATGTTTTGTTATTCAAAGAAAATGAACAGTACTCAGCAAAGTGTTAAAATAAATGTTTATACTTCTCTTGCGTAAGTTACTTTTTCTTTTCTTTTTCAATTTCCTTGCCTTTTCTCATTCAGTTTCTTCCCAGTGAACAGATATGTTTTAAAGGAACATTCGTCCCCTTAAATGACCTCATTATTGTTCGTATTGTTCGATTTCTTTTTTTTTTTTTGCTATTTGAGAGAGGAATATTCGTTGTAATGTATCGGTAAACATTGCTCCTACAAGGGACTTTTTTTGCAATAATCAAATAATGAAAAATAATGAAAAATTGCTTTTTACCCGACTGTTTTATGAATAATCGAGTAGCTGTCTATTTGCTGGAAAAGTTTGGGACAGTTTTTCAAAATAACATAACGAAACGAAATGAAGTTTATAATTTTATTCTTTATTTCAAGTGCGGTTCAAAGTTTAAAAAAACCTTCCAATTGAAGCGCCATAACTTTAATATATTATATACAAGGTGGTTTAAAAGGAATGATCCGATTGCGTATATTACGAAAACTATTCAGAATAGAGACTTCAGATTAATTTTATATTTCATGGATAATAATAAAGTTTTTTTACATACCAAATTAAAGGTGCTCAATATACCTTTGGATGCAAGGCATATGTCTACACTGTATTCATATACGTTCCAATTTTTTGCAGGCATGTCTGCATCGGCTGCTTCCACTGCTGTTGTCATGCGTGTCTTCAATTTGACTTATGTACTTGGAAGGGTAGGTACCTAAACACTGTCTTTTACAAGAAGAAATCGCACACTGTGAAGTCCGGTGATCTCAGAGGCCATTAATGTATAACCCGCTTTCGAGCGACCAATCCATCGGTGAGGAATGCGATTGTTTAAAAATTTTCGAACGCTCGAGCTCCTAACGACACCTTATTTGATGAAACGGATTAAAATCTAAATAGTTATGATTTTTTGAAATTGGGTCATTCTTTTTGAAACACCCTGTATTTTTTGCAATAAGAACGTTTTTTGTACAATAGAACAATACTTAATTTACATTATCTAACAGTGGTTCCTGGCGTTAGACTTTTCCCTATATTGACACGCAGCATTTTCCGAATGCACTTCATATTCTTATTGTATAATACTTCTACACTTCTGTGGCAACACTGAAATGTTAATTCTTTCATCACGTTTGTGACTATAAAACTAGTCGTGACATGTGCAAGTGAGCTGCTGGCAGCCACTAAAGTTTGTACATTTCTGTTCTATTTCTCTCACGTAGGTTATGGCGCAATATTTTTAACATGATGAAAATTAAACTTATAGTTTGAGCTAACGTATAAATTCATCTCAAACTACGTTCAACTTTAAGCTAATAAATGAGTTCTACACTTCTTAACACAGGCACTGACCTTCCCGCAAAATTATTTAAAGCTCTAGTCAGTCTGAGAATCCTTTACGTTGTCTCCAGTGTTAATCGACTGAGCGGCACCGAGGAGCGTTTGGCAAGTTCAATTTTTTTAATTGATTACTGTGTCCGTTTGCTTCTAAGAACTGTACCAGTGTCTTTAGCATAGAGTGTTGGGGCAAGATCAAGTCAGAACGAGGTAGATATATTCTACTTTCTAGTAAAGAGCAGACTTATCTTCTTGAGACACTCTATTTAAAAAAAAAAAAATATTTCCGACTGTTCCATTAGCGAAGAAAATGGAGCTTTTTTCTCCGCACTCAGTTGCCATTCAAGACAGTTCAGATTAGAAAACTGCCAAATTCAATTTTTAGCCTACTTTCCCAGTAAAAGTCAGAAAAAGAAGAAAAAAGCATGAAAGAAGGCTTAATGCATCTTAAAAACATCGCAAAAAACAAAACAAAAAAAGTCAAAAATAAATAAAATAAATAAATATTGAAAAATTAAAAATTGGAAAGTAGGGTATTGAGATGGGGAAAAATGTCTGTCGATCTGTCGGTCTGTTTGTCTCCCCCTAATAACTTTTGAATAGTCCGATGAATAGTCCGATTCGAACAAACTTTTTTTTGTTCGAAAGATCTCGGCGAGTACACCTCATTCCCATATTTCACTTTTTGATTTGGACAATTAATCGGACTCCAACTCCCCGACTTCGACTCTGACTTCGGAACTTTGGCAAAAATTTATACACGGAAGGACAAATGACTGACTCCGATTCTTAGATATTTGACTCCGACTCCTTTACCCCAAAATGATATTGACTCCGACTCCAACTCCGCAGCTATGGTTTTGACTGTGAAATAATTATTGTTGATCTGACTTGTTTTTATTTGACGCTAAAGTTTTAATTTAGGTATTCAGTTTTCGGCGAATAAACTCGAAGTCATTTATGTTTCTACATAAAGATATGCGCAGACGATTTTTTTTTTTTTTGATAATGAAATTTATTTCTTTAAGTTGACATTTTATTGTTTTTATTTATTTTGGTAAGTGCATTAATTCATTTAAAAATTGTTTTTGGCAACAGGGGAAAAAGAAACGATTTTTTTTTTGATATGATGTATTTATTTTAATGAGCTTATTAATTTTAATTATTATTTTTTCGTTTTGAAAGCTGTTGATGATTTTTTAATGGAAAAAGTGTATTAGCTGCTTTGTTTAAAAGTTGCTGCTTTTTTTTTTTATTTTACGCATCTAATTTTTTTAGATGAGTGAGGAATATTTTATTCCTAGAAATCAGCTTAAAGTATTTTAAAAATATGTTTGAAAAAATTTGCGATTTTAGCTATTTTTGAGAATATTGATCAGGTACTAGAAAGAAGCATGGGTATACGGGAAAGTAGGCTCGTCTAGTTCTAGACAGAACTTCTTGTTGTTTCTGAAACATAGATAATCTATTCATCAGCTATAATATGATGCTGAGGGCCAGGAAGCGAAATAAACAAATGAATTCCTTGCATATTATTTTAAGTCCCTGAATGATGTTTTTATGTTGTTTTAAGAAACGCTTAAGGACGATTTATGAAGATTCAAGAAATTGAATTGAAAACGAATATCGATAAAATTGTATTTTTAACTTTTGTGCTTAGAGACGTTATAGTCGCGTGATAAATCTTGGTTACTTAAACTTTTATAAAAATGAAAAATTCGCAAAACAATTCTCCAAGGTCTCCAAATCTTACCCCTTGTGACTTTTGGTTGTGGGGCAATCTTAAGTAACGTAGGTATTGAAATCAGCCTACTCCTTGGAATCATATAAAATAAGCATAACATCACCATGTGTCAGTTATAATCTCTAAAATGCTTTTCAAATCTGTCCAGGGTGTTTTACAGCGTCTGATGGCTGTCGTTTTCCATGATGGAAAACATTAGTACATAGTTGTAATATTGAAACACTTTTATTGTTCAAAATGAGTTTTATTATAATAGCATTGCATTAATTTTCCTTTTCTGCCGCCTTTTGGATAAAAATGTAAATAATAAAAAATACCTTTTTTAATATATATTTACTAATAATAAAGCTGAAAGTCTCTCTGTCCGGATCTCTGTCTGTCAGGATCTCTCTCTGTCCGAATCTCTATCTGCCAGAATCTCTGTGATGCGCATAGCTCCTAGACCGTTCGGCTGATTTTCATGAAATTTGGCACAAAGTTAGTTTGTAGCATGGGGGTGTGCACCTCGAAGCGATTTTCCAAAAGTCAATGTGGTTCTTTTTGTATTCCAATTTTAAGAACAAAATTATCGTAAGATGGACGAGTAAATTACGAAATTATCATAACGTGGAATCGTAACATGAGCACAAACCAATTAGCGAGATACAAAATATTCGTAACGTGGAACCGTGACATGGGTACAAGCCAATTGGCGAGAAAATTCACCATACATTTTTGTAAATATGCAGGCGAACCAAAAGACCTTTTAGTTTTTCTATTACGGGCAAAGTCGTGCGGGTACCACTAGCGTATAATATAAACGAAATATCCCCCGTGTTCTGGGAATTCCTGTGCAAACCTCATCGTTTGATTGTAAATAGTTCAATAATTATAAGGTTTTGAAAAGTCTAATCACTTTTGAATCGCCCTGCACGTATTGGAAAAGTAATTGCAAAATCTGTGCACTGGGTACACCTTTAGAAATTTATATGAAATGCAGAAAAATAAATGAAAGTCAGTATCGAATACCTTGTACGAGACAAGGAGTGTGATTAAAAGATATTTCCGCGAAAATGAATCCGCGAATTATATCTCGCTGGCTATGGTGTTAAATGAATGAGTGCAGTGGTCTATTTTGCAAGGTGTTTCCCTTTTATCCTAACGCTTAAAATATCAAGACAAATGGTGAGGAATAAAATGTGTTCGCTCTTATTTCACCTGTTTCTCCTCTGAGAAAAGGAATGCCTTAATCTACGGATATATTGGTCTCAATTTTAGTTTCTTCGCGCGATAAAACAAAGTGGAAGCCGCTTCAACTTGAACAAGTAGCTTCGAGTAAGGAAGATTTAGTTTATTGCTTTTTAAAAGATGTATAGCATATGATTTCCCACACCGCTTAGGCGTTGTAGAGTCAGTTTGGGTAAAAGGAAACAGAATTTGAATGTTTGAGTTTTAGTTCCTTTCATTTCTTTTGGAAGAATTGGGACGTAAAATTTTGTCCATTGTGTTTTGCACAACACTTTCTGGCATGAACTGATCTGGAAAAACTTACTTTATGACTGTTTGTTAACCGGATTAAATCGCGTTTTTTTTTTCACCCCTTACAACAGAGAATAGGGGGTAAAAGAAAACGCCCCATTGCATATCAAAAATATTGCGTGTCAACAAAATTGCTCATCTAAATTGTATATCGAAAATAGCTGGGAAGCAAAAAGTCTTAAGTATTTTTTTTAGAAACTTTCCAAATGACAAGTACAAAGAGTTGAAACCTCAGAGTGAAGATGGGTAGAGAGAGTATGTGGCAACCCTTTCTCACGCCAGCACGAAAGTGGTTTTCATCACGTGACAAGCGTCCACCGCGGATCAGCTTAGCACGTGTTTCAACGAGGGAGAGCTGTTGTTATAAAACACGAAAGGTCTCTTATTGCTCTGCATTTTGGATGTAAGGAAAAATCGCCCCCCCCCCCAAAGGAAGACCAATAACATTCCATTAGTAAGTTTTTACTTTAATAATATCTCAGTTATTTATAAATTTATTGGTTTTATAGCTAAAAATAGAGTTAGAAAACCATTTATCGCTTTTTTGGCGAAAAATATTTTTACCTAAATTAACACCTTGAACTGAGCGTTTGCGCTGTCATCTTTTATCACATAAAATACTTAATATAGATGTTCGTATCTTTACAGATACCTGCAACTTCATTGAGTTTTTTTCCATAAAGCTATTTGATGCAGTGAGACGCAAAGGTTTGTAAGTGGCAAAATTAAAAATTTGGAGACGACCAGTAGGGGAAACTCTCGTCTGTTTTGGGGAAAGAGATAGAATTAGTAGCCCTGGTAGGTAATGTTTTATAGTCTGATTTATAAAAAAAATCAATGAAAGCCTACATAGGACATTATCTTCAAACGCGTTTTACTCAAAACTTAAAAATGTCCACTTACATCTCTTTGCTTTTTACTGCCTCAATTTAAGTTGGGATTTCTTTCTCACTTGAATTAAGCTTCATACTAATAGTACATCGTCGGATGAATGCTATTTGTAGGGAATTCAGTTCACTATTTAAGGGTCAGTGAAACTGTAAGCAAAATTGTATCTATTGGTGACTTTTTTACTTCCTTTTACAAAAAAGGAAGTATTGTATTCGCAAAACAAAAAAATCACTCAAAAATCAGCATGAATTTCCATTTTTCTCACCCCCGAATGAATGTTGAGTTTTTTTCCACCCGACCACACGTGGATATATGCCTAGGAACCTACAGACACCCGAAATATCCATTTTGACGATTCCCGAGTTAATTACAACGACGTCCGTATGTATGTGCGTATGTGTGTATGTATCTCGCATAATTGAATAACAGTATGTCCTAGAAAGTTGAAATTTGGTACGTAGACTCCCAGTGGTGCCTAGTTGTACACCTTCTCTTTTGGTTGCATTCGAATGTTTCTAAGGGGGTCTATTACCCTTTTTTGGGGAGAAATCATCGTTAATTTAGATGCAAACTCAAGTGGTGCTAGAATTTGTCGGACACTGGGCGATATTTCGCCAGTCTTTTAGTTACCTAGTTTTGTCGCCAACTTGGCGATTTTTTTAAAAATCTGGTTTCAATTTGGCCACTGTTGATGATATTTAGAAAGTAAACTATTGAATCATATTAAAGCTGCCAAGAATGAGAAAATGACATTAAATTGGAGTAAAAGGTAGTCATGTGATGCACACATCAACTCGTTTGCAATTATGATTACAAGAGAAGCCATTTGAGGCAGTGAGAAGCAAAGGGATGTAAGGACGAGTGATACTTATCCTTCAAAATAACATTTATTGGTGCTAAAACTACTTAAACATTAAAATGAGCAAAAGGATACTAAAAGATTAAATATTTGAAAAGTTAAAAAGTAACATTTAGAAAAGTTCGCTGCCAAGCGAACACACTGCACACGCTCCAAGAGAACTCCGCTTCTGACTCAGCGCACGTGTGTTATCTATCAACTATCAAAGGGACGTCTGGCCCTCAAACTATGAAGGACTGCGTGCCAGGCGACTTGTCTTCAAAAGACAACACAATAGATGGTGGTGCCATCTATGAACAGTTCAAGAATTTAGAACCAGGCCAGTAGACAAATAACTTTCTGATTTGGCACCCGCACAGGTATCGTTTCACTTGGAGAATATTGTGACCACGAGCATATTTAACGTCGCCCAGTCACCATTAATGACGATGGTGGATCTACGACCAGCGATGATCAAACCCGAGACGCTCCGGCCCCAAGTTCAATGCCTTAACAATCAGGCCACCACGGCCCGTGTGTTATCTCCGCAGAGCCGAGTTGAGTAGCGTCCGTGTGTTCTCTGCCGATTAGCGCTGATTATCTGGAGTTGCAAAAGACTGAAGAAGAGTCCTGGAGTCCCACTGATCTGGAATCCCCACTGGTGCAAGTGAGTATTTTCATGTTTAGAGCATAACTCGTTAGGTTTTCATTGAAAAGTCTTTCGAAATCATGCTGTGTAACAGAACCTACCAGGATTACTAGCACTAGCTCTTGCCCCAAGACAGAGGAGAGATTCCCCGACCATTAGCACTGTTTATCATCAAATTTTCATTTTGGCACTTACATCCCTTTGCTTCTCATTGCCTCATTTGTAGAAGAGGAAATCGTAAATTGCGAAAAACATAGTTTGAATTCAAAGGGTCAAAATTCAAACCAAGGAAATTGTTTTCTTAATTTTTTCACCAAGAAAAACTATCTCTGCCAGCAAAAATGTATCGCATAGAGTCATGTATGAATCCGCACACTGTTAAAAAAATCCCGAAATTTTACGGTAAAAGTTACTGGCATCCATATGTTGCCAGTAACTTTTACCGTACAATCATATTTTACTGTTAACTTTTACGTTAGAATTTACGAGAGTTAAAAAACGCAAAATACGAACAGCTGGTTTGATCTTGGAGCCTTCCGATTGGCAGGCGGCTTTGCTGCCGACCATATGCGTTGGGACACATCGAGAGAGGGGAAATACGGTGTTATGTGCTTCGCACTGTAAGTCACGTGGTGTATCAATTGGAGCAGCAATCGTTTATTTTTCTCGGTACAATTTACCGTACAGTTTTTTATACTGTAAATACTCCATTTTACAGTACTATTTACCATAAAAGATTCCTGAATTTTAACAGTGTAGCTTACATGGTACTTGTAAAAAGAAGCAGTACCTGACGATACTGTGACACATATCTTGTTTTCATCTCCTGCAATGAGCTTTTTTTTCCTCTAAACCAAAACAAATTCAAGAAGGTTGACCTATTTCAAGGACAAAAGCCGGTTTTTCTAAGACTAAGGCATTACATAAATCGGAGCCATTCAGTAGCATTCCTGTGGAAAAATAATGATACTAAAAATTGATTTGCAGTTTCTCCAAAAACTTTCAAGAACGATTTGCTAAATTTGCTTTTATGTTAATCACGCCTAATTTAATCATCCCATCAATAATTTTATTTTTAGGTAACTTGCCAATTTTCTGCCTTCAAATCCTTGTCCGAATAATCTGGAAATTAATTCTGGAAATTAGTTTCGTTTAGCAAGCTGTATTCTCATGTAGATCATTAAGCACTTGCGAGTTAATCTACTTAGAATATTTATTGAGGGATATTATCATTCGTTAAGCAAATAACGTACGTCTCAGAATGTGTCAGTTTAAAAACACCAAAGAGACTTTTCATATCTAATGTCTAATTATTCATTTCTAGATCGTACCCAGAACTCTTTGGTAATTTCTCTTTTCTTTATCAGCGATTTCTTTCACAACATTTTTTTTTTCCGTTATCGTCAGTTGTTACTTTTTATCAGCAAATCTCTCTGGTCTTTGGCAATTATTTTGTTTTAATTTTAATTTTTATCAGTGTTTTGAAGTTTTTGGAATCCAGTGTAGATTGTAATAAAAGCGTTCGTGATTCTAAAAAAAATAACGTGGGACCATGAAGGGATCACCAGTTACTGATAATGTTCAGCAAAAATTGCAACAAAATGTCCTACGATATTTGCTGTAACTGTCGATTCCTTCAGAGTCCCAATCTGAAACATTTGATCTAATCTGCGTTAATTATCATGTTCCAAGAAAATAAAACATTGAGCCAATTTTATGTATAATACTTGGGTTGGGTCATTGGAAACACAAATATTTTAAAACCGTCTTTTTAGAAAATAAAAATGTGCAAATAAACTTTCCACGTTAATTTAACTTTCATGCGTCCATCATCATTTTTCTCCCAATAATAGCGGCAGATTGTTTTTAATGCTTGTGGTGCAGTTAATTTTAATATCTCTAGGTATAAGCTAAGAGTATCTAAGAGAAGAACAGCTATAACAAGGAGCTCTTCTAAAATTTATCTCTTTCTGACTTAAAGTTTGAAGTGCCTTTACCAAGTTTTCCCGCGGAGAAATTAAAATATTCATTTTAGCGCACATCAAAGTACAAAATAGTATCTCTTTATATAAAATGAGTCTTCAAACTTCCACTAAATGGATAAATGCAATAATTTTAGCACAAACTGCTATCGTAATTTCGGGACATGAAACACATTAGTCTTTCATATTTATTTAAAAAAATAGTAGTTTACAGGTAAAGTAGATTAATTTCAGGATATGAATTATGTTCTTAAGAGTTTTCAAACAGTTTTCAATTCCTGCAGTTCAAATTTAAAGTTTAAAAAAATAGTTCGGTCTAGTTAATGTTTTCGTTCCGTAAAATCCTTTTGTATTAGTGTGTAAGTTTTTAAAAATATTTTTAAAAAATGATTTACAAGTGTAAGAGCATACATCAATGGCTTACCTAGCATAGGTAACACCCGGGGTGGTGATTTGCTGTTTCACCATCCCTTCCCCACCTACAGACGCAAAAAAAAAATAATAATATGAAAACATGAAATTTATGCAATTTTTAGAAACAACTACATTTGTGTAAAACGAAAGTTTAAGTGGGTTAATGTACAAAACATAAATAAGAGTAGGGGTCTGGGGGGTTTTCCACTCGGAAAATTTTCAAATTTGTAGTCTTAAAAATGTATTTCAGCTTCATATTTTTTAAAAACTTGCAATTCTACTTAGGGTGTCACTCCCCCCCCCCCCCAGATCGATGACAATCGAGGCGAACCGCCAACCCCCCAACCACCATGGTGTCGACACTGCATATATTTATTATATGCTTTTTAATTGAATTCGTAAAATATGTATTGACAGACAACGCGGAGGAATGCGGGGTAAAGTGAAATAGTTAGGATAACTTATATTTTCAAAATGAACAAACTGAAAGTTTGTTATGAAAATCACAGCACACAAAGAAGGAAACAATATTTTATGATGCATCTTTCATTAAATATTGTTTTTCTCTTTTGGTAGAAAATATGTAGGAGAAGGGAGGGGGGGGGGGGGGTAGTGCTCATGTGAACAATTTTTTTCATTTCTAAATTTCTCAAAAAACATTATCAATATTTTGGAGCAAATATATCCTCATGATTGAAAATCTCTTCTTTGTCGCCTGGAATTTTTTCAGATTTTGTTAAAGCTATATTTCTTTAATTTATGTAATAAAAAAGTCTTCAATTGCTCACATGTGCCCCTGTGGGGGCACATGTGAACAAACCTGGAGTACACGATTGAAAATTTCAGGACAAGGCATTTTATATTAAAGAGTTTTTCGCCATCATAATTTGACGAAAAACTCTTTAAAATGAAATATACCAATTACACTTAATGGTTTGTGACCTACAGTGTCAGTGCAAATCATGCAGTAACTGTCAATTAGAGACTTTTTTTTCCGAACTGCATAAACCTGCTCCTGTCAAATTTTAAAGCTTTGTAGCTTCTTCTAATTACTGATTAGACAAGAAAACAATCCTTTAAGACTAAACAATACAAATAATATTTTATTATGTAAAGTTTATTCCTGTTATGTAATGCGTTTAAGCTTCATAAATATATGATGATGAATTTTAAAATTATTTAAACTTCAAATTTTAGCCAAAGGAAAATATTGCTTTTTTTTTCTCTTGTAAATATCATATAACACTAAATTGTTGACCAACCATTTAATAACAAAAGAATTTTAAAATTAAAAAATAATTAAATAAGTAATTAAACTATCAGTACTAATGTAATAAGGTACAATTGAACAAGAAATTTACAAACTGATTGCACGAAAGAGATTATTATAAATGTTCAAACCTTTTTTTGACACCTATAATAAATCTACACTAATATTATATCACAAAGAAGATATGGGAACTGCTCCCATGTACCCCTACATGTTGTGTTTGCAAGTGCTCCGTCATCTACCTTAGAACTAATTTTCAAAAATAAAAAATTCTTCATTTAGTTAAAAAATTTAAACATTGTCATAAATTTACTTGAATGTTAGTATAATGGTTTGCAATAATTATTTTTTTTTTCTTATTCGTTAGTTTAAAATATGTTTTCACGTGTAGAATGCTGATAAAATTACACCAGCTTCTGCAAAAACAAAGAAGCTATCACCACATGAACATAAACTGGCTCACTGCTCTAAAAGTTTGGTCCAGAAGTAGGAATTGTACTGCTATTACTTGAGCATTGTTCAAGATTTTTTGCATGTTCATATGTGCCCCGAGCTCACATATGACCCTCTTTCCCATATGTTATTTTTTTTTCACTTCCCTAAAGGGGGAAAAGCAAAAGATAAGATATTTTTTCCGAAAAACTATTTTTTATTTAAATATTATTTATAGTTAAATGAATAAGTAAATGAACGAATGAATGGAAAAAAAATAAACATAAAAAAATTAATTAACTAATTTATTCATTTATATTTTTCAATTAATGAGAGAAAATAAATAAGTGAAAAAAGTAGTGAGTGAATAAGAGAAGTAAGTGAATGAATGAATGCGAGAGTTATGAAGAAGTGTCAGTGAATTAATGGATGATTACGCAAATGATTTTATAAATTAATGAGTAAGTAAAAGAAATGCCCCATTCATGTCGTCCCGCGTGCACTCGACAAATTGTGTTCAATAATGGCAGTTAAAACAAACGTAATAATATATAAAAAGGTATACAACATTGAACATCAACATATCTCAATTAATACTATAATTTTTAATTACAAAAGCTTTACAATTTGATAATAACGAAAATTATTTTTAATAAACCACCAAGTTCTCCAATATTTGCATCAAGTTTTGAAAATGACTTTTATTATATGTCTTTACCTTTAGAGCAATTTATCTTTTTAACGGAATTAAATAGATCAGTGGTTTCCCACCTGAGAACGATAGCCCCCAAGGGGGTAATTTGGCTCTTCAAAGGGGCGATAAATTCGTGAGGGGTGAGCCACAGAATGTCGAAACTACAAACTACGTGAGCGAAACCCATTGTTAACAGTTCAAACGATGAATCAAAAGTGTAAGAATAAACAAAATAGAGTTCCCTATCTTTTTCCTAATACTTCGGTTGAATTTTAAAGAATTATTTCATCATTCGTCCCCAAATTTAAGAATGTTTAAACTTTCCTTCCTTTAGAAAATTTAAAGAGTTAATGCTTTTTATTCCCCCAAATTCCATTTTAAAAAAAAAAAAAAAAAAAAAAAAAAAAAAAAAAAAACTTCATGAAAAATGTGCTTTTGTTTTTTAAAAAGTATTTCTCTTCAAAAACCTATGAGTTTGTTTTGGAAGAAAAAATAAAGGTTAAAAAACAACGTACAAAAAGATACTTTTGTTTATGGATTTTTGTTCATGAGTGGTAGATTAAAATTGTTTAAATAAATATTTTTTTCTTCCAATTGAAATCACTTTGAAAATGGAGATAAAACTATTGGTAAATTATTTTTACTTCTAAAAAATATGTATTTAATGTTCAATTGCTGTTGCTCTTTTTGTGTCCATGGAGTTTTAGATCATATCAAGAGATTGAACGATTGCTGCCGCCAGCTTCGGCACCTCTTGACTGAAGAGAACAGCTCTTAGACAGTCTTCAAGTGGCACCATTCCTTATTTTAAAACATGCAGCGTGGTAGCTGGGCATTCGAAAATGTGGCTTAATATTGGGCCAACATCCGGAAAATTTTTGCAGGCAACGTATGTCCTAGTCTTGTCCGGGAATTTTTCATCAGCCTGAGATGATTAGTTGTTGTTAATCTTGCTAATGTTCAACTAAAAGAATGAAAATAATTACAAGGATTAAAAGTTAAACAGTTTTTTGATACTGCACAGCTGTGGCTTCACTTGAGAAAATATATTTTCAAAACAAATAATAGCAGAACGATGTGTAACGTTAAAAAATAATAAAATGCGGTGGAGCACCGAAAATGACCTTATATTCTTGCAACATTAGTTAACATATGTGTTTCTAAAGGTGGCTATCTTGGGAACATACATCTGGTTACCATTTGCACATCGTAAAATTTAGGAATATGGTAAAATGAAGTAAAGTGAATGTGGTTAAAGAGAAAGAATTAATCTGTCTGGAAACGTATTATAACCCAAAGTTCTAAGAATTCAAACGCATATAAAATGAAATAAAATAAAACCAGATTATCTTTCCAAACTTAACTAGTTGCATTGCAGATGCATATTTTACAATGCAGTACAACCGTAGTGTGTAAAAAATGAAACTAATTCTACTTTTGGGAAGTGGTCTAGTTTGGGAGTACTTACTATCTTTCGCTCACCTAGCTTAGTTACTTTTTTTTTAAACTGAAAAGGAATAAAATCCTTTTGAACGAAACCCAATTTGTATATGAGGCAGTGAGAAGCAAAGGGATGCAAGTGAACATTTTCAAGTTTCGAGTAAAATGCGTTTAAAGATTAACTCCTAGGTAGGCTTTCAGTGAATTATTTTTCTAAATCATGCTGCATAGCAGCAACTACTAGGGCTACTAGTACCATCTCTTGCCCCAAGACAGACGAGAGGTTCACCTACCATGTGTACTGGTTATCTCCAAATTTTTAATTTGCCACTTACATCCCTTTGCTTCTCCCTGCCTCATATGCCATTTTGAATGAATAAAAAATGAATGTAAAAACTGTTTCAGAGTGTAGTTTTTAACTGGCTAAAGAAGAATCAGCCATTAATTCACTGTTCAAATTTTTCTAATTAAACTTTACTTATGAATCCACGAAAATATCATTCAATTGTTTATTCAAATAAAATCCAGTCCCCTTCAACTTGAACTTAAAAATGTCTGACAAGTTTCTCATTCGGAATAACTAGTGTGTTTTGTACTTTATATGTTTATCGCTATTCGCAGATTTTATTGAACATTCATAATTATCAGCGATACTATGCTGTGAAACACAGAAGAGCTCATATCCAGTGGTCTTTTTCACGCCAATGGTCAATCTGTTTTTTTTTTTTTTTTTTTTGATTTTCCTCTTTGGTAGTTTCTTACAGTTCTCTGCATATAAAGCTACTTGTGCTTGTATTTTATTTTTTTTACAATTTTTAATAAAAATTTCAGTTGTTTAGTTTATTTTCATCAAGTGTGAAAACAATGCAAGCGCAAAAGACTTTTATTTTTGCCTACAAGGATTGTTTAAATCATGTGCGTTATTTGTGTTCTTACATACTTAAACCATCAAAGTTTTTATTTGTCCTAGAATGACACAGTTCCGAGAAATTTCATTTAAGGGTAACTATTTCTTTTGTGCGTGTGTGTATGTGTTTCATAAACTAAAAACGCACTTTTATCTAAAAATATCGGGAATCTATTCTTCGTGTGGCGAAATATCAGTCAGAAACGTAAAAGTGAGCAATAAATCCATTCTTAAAGTCTTAGAGAAATGAAAAATAGTAGGCGTTCAAAAGAAATGGCTTTTATTTTTTATAAATGGGAAATAAAAGCGTAGGCTTATAGATGCTGACTAAAAATTTCGCTTCAGACTTTTTAATAAAAGTCAATAATTGCCTTAAAATTCTTTGAGTATTTCTAATAAAGTAATTCTGCTTATTTTGAAGTTGTTTCGTTGAATTCGATTTTCCTTTCGAGTTTTTCTGTTTTTTTTTTCAAATACTATTTGTTTACATAGAAAAATCGAAAACATGCGTTCATTTCCATGAAACGAGCATCTATTACTTTACTTTTGTTGTAGCTACTTTTTTAGTTGATGAACCGCGACCTAAAATACTATTTTTAACGTATATATATACTGTTGCTAATTTAATTTCATTAATTATTAAGTTTGTCCTTAACATTTTAGTCTGTTTGTGCTTTGAACAGTATCTGCACATACCCAACACACCTTTAGGTCATTAGGTGTACATGCAAAGACACCTTTAATTACTAAAGATTAGTCAAGACCCTATGACTGTTTTACAAATTTATTCTGGTAAGAAAAGTTTGAAGAAAAAAAGGAAGAAAATCTATAAAGGTTTGTTCCCATGAAGATAGAGCAGCTTTGTTTCATTTCAGAAACTAAATATTCTTTAACTAATTACCACTATTTTCTCTTATTTATACGGTCCTATAATGTTTTGCATTGGAGCTAAATGGAATGATGAAAATTTTTCCTCTCGCACGACTAGGACTACAGTTCTAAGGCAATAAATCGCAAGAAAGTGCTTCCCAATTGGTGATAAGTTATAACCTACGGTTTAAACTATAGTTTTTAGAAAGTTTACAAGAGTTGTCTCCTGTTTAAGTAACTCTTGCAAAAAGTACTCTTGTAAAAACTAATTCAAAACGAAATGGAAAATACCGAAAGGCCGGTTATGCCATCCAGAGACTGCAGTTTCGTCCTTGTATGTACATATCAGTCTGGAATAGCAAATAACCAAATGAAGGCAAATGTCATCGCATTGAAGTTCAGAGAGCTAACAATCTGGTTGAGAAAGTAAGTGTAACACACCAGGGAGAGTCCTCAAGCAATGGTGTCGTTCAACTCGTAAATAAAAGTAAAAGCTTAGGTGATAAGCATTACGTTCGTATCCTTATGCCAGCGGTAAGACAGAACTGAAATGGAAAATAAGGCATATATATATATTTTTTTCTTCTTTTTTTTATTTTTTTGCATTTTTGTCTTTACTGTACTTTAATTTTAATGCACAATCTTGCTTATTCTGTTTCCGTTGTAAGTAAAACAAAAAAAAAAAAAAAAAGAAGAAGAAGAAGAAATGGCTAATTAAAAAAAATAACTTTTGTTAGTAAGAAATTTAAAAACTCGTTTCTTCAAATATCTCAAAAACTCATTTCAGCAGATACTGCTCTTCGCCTTTCCATGACAGTGAAGTTCTGCCGTAGCCTTGGTTTAAGGGTTTTAAAGTACTGCTTAATGCAAACTGAGTTTTTTTTTTATCAATCGAAAGAAAAAATATACGGAAGAAAAGGACAATAGTACACGCAAGCTTGCTCTGGCCGATCTCATTGAAAAGCAAGTAGGATTTTTAAGGTATAAAGTAGTCAACTACAACAAAATTAATTCGTTCATGAGAAATAAAGTTTACGATCAAATACAAGTTATCTCCTTTTCACGACATCAAACGCTTCATTGTTTTTGAGACGTTGAAACCGAGGTAACGTTATAAACTTGGTGGGTTTTAAACTATATGTGACTGTAATTAAAAAAATACCTCGTCTCCGTTATCTTTAATAATTCTTTTCATAAGTAAGTTCAGTTAGTTTTTAGTAAGTTAGAATATACCTGCTTTGCCTGCAATGCCCTGATCAGTTTCTCTTTTTTTATAACTTTTTAAGTCTCGCAAAGCATATAGACTATAATGAACTTCGGAATTAAGATTTGTCGATAATTTTGATGATTTTTCAGGGTTTTGTTTAGAGATATTTTGAAAGCAATAAAAACTTTTAGTGTGGTTGGTAAGTAAACTGTCAGTGATTATTGTCAGTACTGGTGACCTTGTTACAATGTCTCAATAGAGGAAATGTCCCTCAGTGGCCGATTTTTGTTTTCCAGTTTTATAAATCTCGTCAGCAGTTTTGTAGAACCCATGTTTTGCTGAACCACTACATTTCGAAGAATATATTTGCGGACATGTAGCGAACGGACAATTGGCTATACATAAGAACTGCTACGAATAAAAGGGAATCTTTTTCAGCTTTTATAACCCTATTTTTCAAAATCTGTCCTAAGATATGCACTTAAATTGCTATAAAACCAAAAATGAATTCTGGGGGAAAACAACGTTCAAATTGAAGTTGCTATTGAAACTGTGACTAAAGAGGAGGGGGTATACTTGTTTTTTTCAATGAAGAGCAGCCAGAACTAGCGACTTAATAACGTTGTGTCGTTAACAGACGTGTCGTTAAAAGAAGTGTCGCTATTAACAAATTCTGATGTACCAATGTCGCTCAAATAAAAGTGAGTTTCAGCACAAAAACAGAAGTTAGTTTCGGTCGTAGGAGTTAGTTGCTTTAAATGCAATCTTTTGCCAACTAATATTGGAAACGTTAAATTTTTAAGTGCGCGAGAATAAGACTGCAACAACTGATGTTTTTCGATAAAGTTTAGTTCGATAAATTCCTCATGTATATAATAACCAATGATCGAGTAACACTCCTGACGTCATCAACAATGAAACTCGCTCCACGGCATGATCACTTGATAAAATTTTTGGTAATGTTTGACATGCAAAAAAATGCTTTATTTTGACAAAGCTGAAGTGGATCCAGTCACTTAACTGTTTTACTGGTAAGACTCATTTTAGGAAAATGAAGAAGGAAAAAGTGGTAGGCAATGAACGCTATCTTTCACGTTTAGGGTTCATCCACTAGAGTTAGGGTAAAAATTTCAACTATCAAAATATCACCTAATAGAGGTAATTGCTTCATTCAAATGTAGAAGACAATTTTAACCCGTCATACCTTGAAGGGCGATTTTCTAGTTTGAAAATAAAGACGAAACGTAAAACTAAATTTATGATGCATATTTTATAACAAGCTTAAAAACACGCATACGAAAATAATATTTCACATTATCAGGGTAAGATGTATATTTTTACACAAAATAGCAATAACATCATGAACATATTTATTGTCGCATTTTTGAGTAAAAGAAGTTTTCGTAAATTACTAAGTGCAACGGCACTGAAAAAAAGTGTTTAGAAAGTATTACCGAAGAGGGTCTTTGGTATCATTACCAATCCATGTGCAATGTTGAAGATTTTAAAAATTTCAAAGAGTATCGCCTACATAAAAGTTCTACGACATGAAAATCCTTTTCGTATCTCTACCGTTAATGACTATTCAACTACTCTTTTCGATCCCACTGTTTAATACGCTTAAAAAAACATAAAATCAGTTTTAAAATAATGGTTTGTTTATTTTTTTACTCGTATAGCTGTCAGTATAGCGTTGTTTTTTTCTTCAGAAACCGTCGTGGGAAAAACTTGACCGCGAAATAAAACAATATGGAGATTTTAGAGACCTATGCTAGGAATATATCGTGTAAAAACTTACACAATATAGATTTCGAAATGAAGCTCTCATAGATTTACCAATTGTATCACCCAAGAGCATATAAACAAATATTAATAGTTTCATAGTTTCAGTCAAACAGTTGATAATTTATTTTTAAATTTTACAAATTAGGAACAGTTGATTTAAATATATGTTAGAAATTAACTTGGTGATTTAAGTTATAATGATGCATATTCTTATGTTAAGGAATTAAAGATTGTTTGATTCCGTTGGGAAAGCAGGAATTGAATATCAACGACACAAAATTACTCGTAATAAGATTTCTTTCAGAACATCTGCACTTTAAAGCTTGTTTGGATGCCAACTTAATCTCAAATGAGGAAGGCAGAAATAGTCAGTGGAGTACCTATAATTTGAGATTGAAGAGATGGCGATGGGTGCTAGGGCTAATTCTATAAAATCCTATATAAAGCTACCTACAAGTGACATTAAACCTAAACGAGAAATTAGATTTCCTCAGCGTTAACCGATTCGGGGAGAGGGAAGAATAGCGTTTAAAATGCTTTAAGGAGTTCAAATACTAATTATTTCTTTTGATTTATGATGACGCATAAAAAAGGAAAATAATTTAAAAATAGAATTTCATATTGTCACGCTGCCATCGGAATCAAAATACTTTACAAGGCGGGCGAGATAAAAATCTTTTTTTGTGCAGGTATGAGTGATTCTCAAAAAAAGGGAGAATTTTTGTCCTTAAACTTTTAAAATAATTTGACCGACTTTCTGGATTTTTTCTAAATTTCAGTTATGTTTCGTTTGTTATTATTCTTGATTTAAACCAAACCTGTACTCAAATTTCATTAAAAATATATAAAAACAAGAAAATTATAGCCATTACCATGGATGTCTGCTGCAGCTATGTCTTGCATAATTTCCACACTTGTTTGAGCATTAGTATCATATTTAAGAGCAAAAAAGGCTCATGGTTTGTTTAAATGAATTTAAAGAAAGTATTTATCCAACAAATTATATTTTAAGTAAAATTATTATGCTTAGCAAAAGAAAGAATTTGTTCTCCGTATTTTATTCTTAAAGCAAGTACATACTTTAATGGCAGGTTTTTAATCCATATTTTATTTTTACAATCTACAAAGAAATTTAAAAGATAAAAAAAAATGCCTTAGCAACAGATACCAATTTTACTGTCTAACCACGGATTGTATGGAAAGGCAAACATCCGGTTTACACGCGGAAATGGAAGCATCTATTAGTTTTCAGGGATGTCAGCTTTTGCAGATGTATGTTAGCCTCTAAATTAAGCAGAGTCTCATTCAAATGAGCGGAATACGCGTATAAAATTTTTATTTTCCCCCTCATTCGGATGGAATCGCCTTAACTGGATGTTTGCCAATTCCATACAATCCGTGGTCAAACAGTATATTGGTATGAAAATAGAAGCATCTGTGGAACTTTGGGAACAAAAGTTAGACATTATATGATTACAGCAATTCTAAGTCATTAGAATGAATAGTAATTTTTGTAATAAATTTGTTATAATTTTTTTATCTTGTTGATTAACCTACAACGTTGTTATGTTTAAATTTCCCCGAAAAAATTTTGCGTTGCAAATTTTGTGGGGTTTATAACCTCATTTAGTTTTAACTTTCCCATTGCCATGGATTTTCCTGTTCATGCCAATAATAAATGGCTCATGAAAAAATTGTTACTTTTCAAAGTGAAAAATTCAATATTTAGCTCTTCTGAAAAGAAGTAAAATATAAGGGACATTTTATTTAATAATCATGTTTTTTTCAAAAATTTTACTTAAGATTTATTTATTTTGAAAGTCTTCTATTTTGAGAATCATCCACGTAGCCTATGAAGAACCCCTTTTTCCTTCTAGAGAACAAAACAATTGAAGTTTAGTTGAACTTAATAAGGACTGTTTGTCATGTAGCAAGAGAATACAGAATGGGATTTAGTACCGCTGTTTTGGTCTGTCAAATAAAAACAAAGAAAAAATGACAAATTACGTATTGGCTTCTAAGTGCAGAAAATCTATGACGATTTTTTTGGCTAAAGAAAATTATTGCAAAAAATAGCTCAAAATCATTTCTGCTTTTATTCAATTTCTTGGTTAAAAAACTGATTTTGTACAGAACGTATTAATGAAAAATATTCGTCAAAACAGTTGAAATAAAAAATTTGCCGGTCGATTACTTTGATTTTCCACAGTTCATTGAATTTATGGTAGTTAATCTTTTCTGCTTTAAAAAAGCTAGCATATCTAAAGTTTTTACTCTTCCCCTCGATTGTATGCTTTCGTAGTTTTTAAAGCAGTACACATTCTCTTCTGCTGAAATTTATCCTTTTAGGTATTGAAAGTTTTTTTTTTTTTTTAATAGCTTAAGTGAATGGGAGAGTGTCTGACAATAAAATCAAACATACTTTTAAGCATTTACAATACATAAATTCCAAAACCAGAAATATTGCAGACAGTGTTGTCTCACATTAGAGTGAAACGATTTATTTTAAACTAATTTGTAATTTGAATGTTCAATATTGGTACTTTTAATTTTTACTTGTTCATTCCATCGCGTTATTCTAGTGCATATCTACGTATATCTCAAAATCATATGTGTAACAAATGTTTAATATATGCTTGAGTTTCAAGCTATGGGAAAATATCAGTCGGAGTACTGAATATTAAAGCAGTAATCGCTCTAGTGATAATAACGTAGAGTTTCCAAAATCAGCTATATGGTAATACTGGTTGAGAGAATTATCGGCATTTATGCATGAACGCTTATTTCGTATTGCAAAATTTAAACACATTACTTTATGCCTGTAAACTCGTTCATACAAGTTAATGACTAAAACAGGGGAAAGTATAATACTCATGATTATATTATAAAGCTTCATTTCTGTGAGCATTTCAATATTGTTTCAGTGACCTTTTACCTTGCTTTAATTTTTATGTATTATACGCAAGGTAATTCATAATGGGGTCATTTCCAAAATTTTAAAAGTATTTTTTTCTGAAAGGGCATGCTTAAAAACATAGGACCTAACCATTTTTTAAATAATTTATTTAAATTTGATATTTAAAAAAAAAAAAAAAAAAATACATAAAAATCGGTGCGCTTTCATTGTTTAACGCTTCTGCCGATGACATCACAAATGATGAAATGCCATTCACTGTTGCCACACAGAAGAGCACAATATTTAATTCGCATCTTTACTCACGTGTACTGGCAACGATATGGTAGATAGCAAGCGTAGAGGCAATTTTTAATTCGCTGCTTGATTATCACAACGTGGAAACGCAATGAAAATGCGCCAAAGGACATCATTTGTGACGTCATAAAGACCACGCCTTGTTTGAAAAATTGGACATTTTAAAAAATTAATTAAAAAATAACTGTTGGGAAAACAAAAGTATTTTCTGTCTCCAATTTTTTTTTTTTTGCTTATTCTATCAATTTCTGTGACAAAAAGTAGGAAACTACCCCATTCAATAAATTGACTTCTTAAAAAAATTGCTAAAACTGTTTACTTTTTTAATTTTCCAAAAATATAATCAGTTTCTTGTCCATTCAAGTGAGGCTTCTTTTTGAAAATCTAAGGAAGTTCTAGAAAGCAAATATCTTTACTAGTAATAAAGCTGAATGTCTGGATCTCTGTCCGGATCTCTATCTGGATGTCTGTGACGCGCATAGCGCCTAGAGGCGCTATGTTACCGCGGTTATTATCGCGCCGTTCGGCCGAGTAAAATGAAATTCGGCACAAAATTAGTTTGTAGCATGGGGGTGTACACCTCGAAGCGATTTTTTTTGAAAATTCGATTTTGTTCTTTTTCTATTTAAATTTTACGAACATTTTAACGATCAAATTATCATAACGTGGACAAACAAATTACAATAACGTGGACTAGCAAATTACCATAAAGTGGACGAAAAAACTACCATATGCGACCATGGGCGAGCAAATGAACGAGCAAATCAACGAAAAATTCATCATCCGTTATTTGAAAATATACAGGTGAACCAAATGACCTTTTAATTTTCTACTATGGGGAACGCCGTGCGATTACCGCTAGTTCCGTAATAAAGTTCAAAGTACTAAAATTGATATAACCAGTACTAGGCTCAAGGGAATACGAATATAAATTTCCGTAATAAAAAAACATTCAAACCAATTTCACAACATTAGTTTCCTAAAATTATAGGCTACATGTGACTTTGAATGTTTCATTTTATCGGATGAAATCATTATTTAAGAACTACTTGCAGTACATACGTACAATATGTACGAATTGTATGAAACATTGTATCGGTATCATTCTAGTTCCCTGTTGATGGTTCCAACCGTTGTGTCCGATCATATAAAAAGGTCCATTTGTCTGGATACCAACTATTCTGGCAAAATATCCTATTGATAGTGTTACAAATCCTGTAAATAGTAATTATTGTAGTAACGTAACCTGTAAATAGTTTCCCGTAATGAATATACAACCCCTTTTTATTCCGCTAAAGTATACGACCCCCTATTTTCCTTTTCTTTTCATTGATAAGATTTTATAACGGTCTACGCATTTCGGGAAGCAGAAAGAATGTTGTGGAATATTTGAGAGATTTCTTTCGATGTTTATAAAGGCGTCCCACGTGATAAACAGGGGAGTTTCGATGGAGATTTCGAACTGAGAGCATTTTTGCTCTGTTTATTGCGAGGCATTTCGCTGTGTTGTTTTCGTATTTGGAAGTAAATACGTGTGTAAACGTTGAGTTTACGGTGTTGTGTGATAATTGCTTAATTGCTGATGAATAATTTAGCGGTTGTTGACGATCTTTCCTGTACATAGTGTAAATAAAATTCCTGTGCTTTTATCAAGAACTGTGTCTTCATTTCAAGAAAGTGGAAGTCGCACCGAATCCGTTACAATTTGGCGCCCAACGTGGGGCTTCTTCTGGACTTTCTTGGAGTAAGTGTGACGTTGGACATTTTTTTTTTTTCATAAAGACTGTTTGAATTTATAGACTTTGTTTTTATGGTGATTACTCACGCAATGGATGACCAATTAAAACAACTTCTGGCAGCAATTAATGCTGTGAAAAGTGACTTGACCGGAAGTTTGGCGGCTAATCAAGAACAATTAAAAAATGATATGGCGGCTAATCAAGACCAATTAAAAAATGAATTGACTGCAAATCAAGTACAATTGAAAAATGAATTGGCGACTAACCAAGAACAGTTAAATAGTGATTTAACTGCTAAAATTACTATAAGTCAAGATGAAATAAAAAGTGACCTAACGTCGATGAAAACCATGATGGAGAATCAACTAACCGCAATGGGAGATAAAGTTGATGCTCTGGAAGAAAAATTTGATACTGTGGAAGAGCGTATCGCCATTGTGGAAAATAAGGAAGAAGAAGACAAATTTACTTCATTTAAGGAAGAAATAATTAAAGGCATGGAAAGGAGATTGGCGACCGCGGAAAGCAGCTCTGTACAGTTTGGCGCTCCCACATCTGTTGCTCGACCGTCCATTAAACTGGCCACATTTGATGGGAAAAGTTCGTGGCGGGTGTATAACCTAATTCATGATAGTGGCGTAGGCGAACGGATGGGACTCTGCTACCAAGGCCTGCCATCTTGCAGCATCCCTGAGAGGTGACGCAGCGGACATTCTTCAGACCCTTCCGGACAGCCAGCGCCTGGATTTCGCTGCCCTCACATCTGCGTTGGAGCTTCGCTTCGGTGAGAAGTGCCAGAAAGATTTCAGCCGACTCCAGTTGAAGTCCCGTTTCCAGAAAACTGGGGAAACCCTGCAAGATCTTGCGGCGGACATCGAGAGACTGTCTCATCTTGCTTTTTTACGACTGCCCTGCGGATGTTCGAGACAACCTGGCACTCAACTACTACATCGACGGGGTTCGAGATCCGGAAATCCAGAAAGCTCTACGGAGGCGGATGTCAAAGACCTGAATTCTGCTGTTGTGTATGCGATGAGATACGAGGCCGCCCAAGAAGCAACCCGTGTGGATCGCCATCTAATCCGGACTCAGGAAGCTGATGAGTCTAAATCCAGGTCGTCCCACCTCGCTGAACTTGAAAGACAACTCGGTGACTTGACAAGACATCTGAGCAGCATAACAGCCCAAAAGAAACAAGAGCAGAAGTGCTGGAAATGCGGTAGTGAAGGACACCTGCGAAGGAGTTGTCCGGCTCGCCAAGCTACGCGAGGGAAGGAAATCATCACCACTAGAGCTCTGCAGATTTCCTCTTCTAGTAGTGGCAGTGATGGACTTTTCATTTACGCACATGTAAATGGGAACCCCTGCAGACTGATTGTCGACACTGGAGCCAATGTGACAATCATTAGGACAGATGTGGCTCGTGAATTTGGATTGAAACTGCTGTGGACATCGCCACGCGTAAGTCTCCAGACTGTGACAGGTGACAAGATCGAGATTGACGGTAAAGTGGACTTTGAAATAGTGTTTGGGAATGCCACCTACCATCATACGGCATTCGTCGCTAATATCACGGACCCCTTCATTCTCGGATTGAACTTTTTGAAGAAATATGACTTCACTCTCGACTTCAAGACTAATGAGCTGCACTCGATGAGAGAAGACATAGCCGTTTTCCCTGCAGAAAGTGATGTAAAATCCGCTCATCAAATAATAGCCCAAACAGATTTATCGATTCCCTCAAGGTCAGAATCATTAATACCTGGCTCCCTTGAAGAAAGCAATAGTTTTCGATTTGGACTCATTGAATACCCTAACCTAAGCAATAACCTAAAAGGAGTGCTGGTAGCATCTACGCTTGTGGACCTTTCTAAGGAAGTAATTCCTGTGAGAGTTGCCAACGTGAGTGTAAGGCCAAGGAATATCCGGAAAGGCGAAGTGTTAGCAACTTGTACTCCCGTAAACTGCATCATTAGAAGAATCAATTCCCCTGAGACTGTGTCTTCTGAGTCCTTGACATCGAAGTTAATTGGGAGTGCACCCTTATCGAAGGATCAAAGAACTGCTGCGGAACAATTGGTGGATGACTTCAAGCATCTGTTTTCATCTACATCGGAGGATGTGGGCCGGACGAATTTAACGCAGCATAGGATCTACACTGGAGAACACCCCCCTATTAAACAGCATCCAAGACGACTACCGTTCGCCAAGAAGGAAGAGGTTGAGACCCTCCTGAAAGAGATGCAGGAGAATGATGTCATCGAACCCTCGTCCAGTCCTTGGGCCTCTCCCATCGTCTTGGTACGAAAGAAAGATGGCTCCACCAGATTTTGTGTCGATTACCGACGGCTGAATGAAATCACCAAGAAAGACAGTTACCCTCTTCCACGGATAGACGACACCTTGGACACTCTTTCCGGACACAAGTGGTTTTCGACAGTGGACTTGAAGAGCGGCTACTGGCAGGTTGAGATACACCCTGATGACCGAGAGAAGACAGCGTTTACAACTGGACAAGGCTTATGGCAGTTTAAAGTGATGCCCTTCGGCCTCTGCAATGCACCAGCTACGTTCGAGCGTCTTATGGAGACAGTGTTAAGAGGACTTTCCTACGAATCCTGTCTGGTCTACTTAGACGATATCATCATGGTGGGACGCAGTTTCGAAGAACATCTGGCAAATCTTAGGAAGGTGCTGCAGAAGCTTAAGGAAGCCAATCTGAAGTTAAGCCCGTCCAAATGTAATTTGTTCCGCCGGGAAGTGAACTATCTTGGTCACATCATCTCTTCTGAGGGTGTACAAACCGATCCAGGGAAGGTATCTGCGGTCAAGAGTTGGAGTCGTCCCGAAAACATCCATCAGCTGCGAAGTTTCCTGGGACTCTGCACGTACTATAGGAAGTTTGTGAAGGGTTTTTCAAACATTGCACGACCTTTGCATAAGCTGACGGAGAGCAAGCAAAAGTTTGAATGGTCCAAAGAATGCGAAGATGCATTTCTACGACTGAAGGAGGCTTTAACATCAACGCCTATCCTCGCCTATCCTCAGCCTGAAAAATCCTTCATCCTGGACACTGATGCGAGCAACGAGGGCATCGGAGCTGTTTTATCCCAAGAAATTGACGGAAATGAACATGTCATCGCTTACTGGAGCAATTGCTTATCAAAGTCGGAGCGAAATTACTGCGTCACCAGAAAGGAGTTACTGGCCATAGTGAAAGCTGTAGAACACTTCCATCATTACCTCTACGGCCGAAAATTTCTGCTTCGGACAGATCATGCCTCGTTAACTTGGCTTTTGAACTTCAAGAATCCAGAAGGCTAGATAGCCAGGCGGATACAGCGGCTCCAGGAATATGATATGGAGATCAAGCACCGAAAAGGGTTGTCTCACGGTAATGCAGACGCTTTATCAAGGAGACCCTGTCCTGAGAACTGCAATTATTGTTCCCGAATCGAGAAACAGTATGGAACGACTAGCCCTACTGCCTATCAGGTGACAGTGACTCCAACATCTTCAGAATCTGATCCATGGAGTGACGACCAAGTTCGAAAAGATCAACTTAAAGACCCCAACATAAAACCAATTTTGGAGTTCATGGAGAGTGACAGTCGACGACCTAGCTGGCAGGACGTTTCCATCTTTAGTCCTGCAACAAAAAGATACTGGGCTTTATGGAATTCACTCCATTTACGGAACGGCGTACTGTACCGAAAATGGGAATCAGATGACGGCAAAACGTCTAGGTGGCAGTTACTACTTCCCCGATCAAGGATTTCAGATGTTCTGAAAGAAATACATAGTAGTGCGACTGGAGGACATTTTGGTGTCTTGAAAACCCTCAATAAAGTTCGGGAGCGCTTCTTCTGGAGCAAGGCGAAGGATGACGTGGAGAAGTGGTGCCATTCTTGTGACGCCTGTGCTGCTCGTAAAGGACCGAAGAAGAGTAGCAGAGGGAAGCTACATCTGTACAACATTGGAGCTCCTTTCGAACGAATTGGGATCGACATCCTGGGTCCTCTACCAAGAACTGCTGATGGGAACAAATACATTCTTGTTTCCATCGACTACTTCACCAAATGGCCGGAAGCATATCCCATTCCAGATCAAGAGGCTACCACCGTAGCAGAGACTCTAGTCCAACATTGGATCTCGAGATATGGAACACCTTTGCAGATTCATTCCGATCAAGGGAGGAATTTCATCTTTGCTGTGTTTAAGAGCCTATGTCAAATTCTCGGAATTGAGAAAACTAGGACAACACCACTACACCCACAATCGGACGGCATGGTGGAGAGATTTAACCGCACAATCCTGAACAATCTCTCGCTTATGGTATCCAGAAATCAACAGGATTGGGACAAGAAGCTACCTTTGTTCCTGCTGGCCTACCGCAGTGCTGTCCACGAGACTACCGGATATGCCCCATCTCAGATGCTCTTCGGACGAGAGCTTCGGCTACCTTGTGATCTCGTCTTCGGTCGTCCTCCGGATGCGCCTGCATCGCCTGAGGAGTACATCCAGGATCTCCAGGCCCGGTTGGAAGACGTTCATAACTTCGCACGAGAGCGAATCAACATCGCGGCGGAGAAGATGAAGACCCGATACGACACAAGGTCTACTGGACATGAATTCAACGAAGGCGACAAGGTTTGGTTATGGAATCCCATCCCACGGAAAGGTCTGTCACCCAAATTGCAGTCGCATTGGGATGGACCCTACAAAGTCCTTAACCGACTAAATGACGTCGTAGTGAGGATCCAAAAATCACCTAATGCAAAACCTAGGGTTGTACATTATGATCGGTTAGCCCCATACTATGGCCATAGTTCATGAGTATTACGTAAACAACCATGGTTGATAACATAAAAGTTGTAGATAATTTTTTTGCTTTTAATGTTTAGTAATATTTCTTGTTATTATTGTGTTTCCTATGCATTATTGGTTATTATTTAATGTGTGTATTTGTGAACATGTGATAGAAGTTTGGCACCCTTTCTGGGGATTGTACTGCCCGGGACGTGCAGTCCTTAGGAAGGGGGCAATGTTACAAATCCTGCAAATAGTAATTATTGTAGTAACGTAACCTGTAAATAGTTTCCCGTAATGAATATACAACCCCTTTTCATTCCGCTAAAGTATACGACCCCCTATTTTCCTTTTCTTTTCATTGATAAAATTTTATAACGGTCTACGCATTTCGGGAAGCAGAAAGAATGTTGTGGAATATTTGAGAGATTTCTTTCGATGTTTATAAAGGCGTCCCACGTGATAAACAGGGGAGTTTCGATGGAGATTTCGAACTGAGAGCATTTTTGCTCTGTTTATTGCGAGGCATTTCGCTGTGTTGTTTTCGTATTTGGAAGTAAATACGTGTGTAAACGTTGAGTTTACGGTGTTGTGTGATAATTGCTTAATTGCTGATGAATAATTTAGCGGTTGTTGACGATCTTTCCTGTACATAGTGTAAATAAAATTCCTGTGCTTTTATCAAGAACTGTGTCTTCATTTCAAGAAAGTGGAAGTCGCACCGAATCCGTTACAATAGTTTTCTCCATATTTGTCACTCTCAGAGATACCATACTTTCAGGGAAAGATTAAACGGTAATTTAAAAAAAAATTCAAGGTCTTTAATCATCCTAAATTTTTCTTTGGCCATTAACTAATTTTTCTTATTTGCGACCCTATTTACGCCTTTGAAAATGTGTCAACATTAAATGAATTAATCCAAATCCACTTTTCAAACTCAAATCAAAGTTTCTAAAAAAAAAAGAGTACATTTTTAAAAGAGTAATTTGTTTGTACTGCTGTCCCTCTTTGACTTGTGCTTACCTTAGTGAAGCAAACTGTTGCAGGTATTAAATTCACGCTCTTTGTTTAATGATTGCATTAACAAAATTCTTTATTCAACCCTACTTTGTGTGTAAAAGTGGCATAGTAAATTTCGCTTTGATCTTTCGATTAACGATCTATGAATTAGTTTTACCTATAATGCATGTTTTTCCGTATGTCTACTTGTTAAAAGCAGTATTATTGCCTATGTTTGCTAGACTAGCTGTCAAATCGTTTCTAAGTACAAAAATGTGTGGATACAATTGTAAAATTAATTATCAACAAAGATAACAATTTAATTTCAAGGCTGGAGTTCAGCGAACATGAAAGTGTGGACTTGATGCAACTTTTCAAAGAATGCAGCTTTTTAAGACTTTTCTCGATTTTCGTCATCAATTTGAAAGTTTTTTTGAAGCTTTGATTTTGCCATATACTCGTAATTTTTTTTAGCGCGATGACAATGTTTTACATTTAATTAGCAAAACCTAATAAGTTACAGCATTGCATTAAAATAATGTTTTTAGCAGCGGTATTTTATATGACCTTGTTACGTATTAATGAGAACAGCTGTTTTCTAAAAATCTCCACATATACTTCTTCAAACTTTCATAAGATTCCTTTGTCATGCGAAAAAATCTTACTGGAAAGACCGTAGATCCTCAATGAATAAACGCAACGTTCTGGTATTCCTGCTTTCATGTTTTAAGTTTAGCAGCGTAAATTATAATTACTCTTGTTCCGTCCTATTGTTCGAATTAGGAACAAATTGTATGTGGCAATTCAAAGCATGTAACAGAGCATTATACAACTGTTGTAAATTAGTAATGGCCCGTTTAATACAATGCTTACCAATAAAAGGCCTTAAAACTAGAGTGTGCTAGAAAATTTTCCGAATATTTTCTTTTCTTGCATGTTGAGATCTATTCAAAAAACTTAATATCATCACCAAATTCATATAGTAAATAGTTGAACTTTTTATTATGGGGGATATACTTTTAGTAGGTAAATTACTTTTAAAATCTTTACAATCAGAACAAAACAGAATAAATAACTCAAAATATCTCAAACGTACCTGCTAATAATGCTCAGCTAACAAACATTTCAAAATACATGGGAGGTTGAGGGATGCAAAGGGGTGTAAGAGACAAAACTAAAAATTTAGGGATAACCAGTACAAATGGTAGGTGAACATCTCCTCTGTTTCGGGGCAAGAAATGGTACTAGTAGCTCTTTTAGGTTTGCTATACAGCATGATTTAGAAAACCTCATCAATGAAAGTCTACCAATTACATTATCGTTAAACGCGTTTTACTCGAAATTTGAAAATGTCCACTTAAACCTCTTTGCTTCTCACTGCATCATACGATGCTATTTATTGCACTTTTATTGCTTTTCCATTTCATTAGATAGATTCAGAATTCACACAGAAGTAAGCCGGTGTATGTGAATTGCTTGAAACTATAAAGAGCCAAATGACGAACAGCTCCATTCAACAGTTACTTTTTTAAATAAATTGTTTCTTGTGGTTTCTAAATAATGGACTTCAGAGACCATAACCAGAGCATTTTCCCTCACAGTCCATTAATCTCTCTGATGTTTCATGACCGCTTTGTTATACCAAAAAGATTTATTACTTTTGGTTTCCGAAGATTGTCCCCGGCCATTAGGTTTTAAATATTTTCACACACTAGGACAGCAGAATGATCACGAGGGTGACGTTTTACGGTCAAAACAAGACAGAATTTTTCCTTTGGATGGGGGGGGGGGCTAGGGCACACAGTACCTACATGTATGTATGTATCTCTCTCCCCTACCGCCCCTCTCTCTCGCAACATATGTCGCGCATCAATTTCAGCAACGAACATGTTAATTTCTATGGAGGAACACTTCAGGATAATACAAATGATTCACTATTTGCAACTGACATTAACTGAAAATCTTAAAATATAAAGGCCGTGCATTGCATGTTGCTACCGGCAGGTATGCCAGTTAGAGACAGGACTAATAAACAGGCGACTCGTTTTTTAAAACAAGTTCATTACCGCTGCCATACACTTGGTGGCTAAACTTTTCAGGTAAAAGTCAAAATATATGCGAATTCGACTAGAATCCACATCCACAAAAACATTATTATATATATATATATATATATATATATATATATATATATATATATAATATTAGCATAATAAGATTGGTAATGGGAATTTCTGGCTCACAAAATTTTTTTTCGCCAGAAGTGCTAGAGTAAAAGCTTATCAATTGCAATTATGTAACTGAAATATCAATTTATATAGAAAGAGTATTTGTTCTGTATCTGAAAAGCTAAAATGTATTACAAGTGATCATTAAGAATAAAATTTCTGAGATTTAATAAACAACCGTAATGCAAATTTTTATCCAGGTTTAATGCCTTACAACAACTTAATTAAATAACAACTTAAATGTGAATAAGATGCGTCCAGATTTTATTTAATTCTAATGTCTGAATTTGTTTACCAAATTTGCATAAAAAAGAAATAGAAAGCCAATCAGTATTTGACAGCAAATTTGCATGACAACGGTTACACCAAAATGAAGGATGTAAGCAAACTAAACTTTCGAAACATCCCTTAAGAAGTCTAAGAGGGGAGAAAGAGGTAAAAATAAATCCTTAAAAGCGTTCATGTTACAATTGATTTGAAAATTTATCAACCTTGTTCGTCTTTTGTCAACAATCTCCAGCAAGTTCCGATTCTTTTGGTCTTAAAAATTGCTTTTGAATTGTGACCCAAATTACGAAGTGTTTAAAAACATTGAAACTCGTGTAATACTAATGTGCAAAGGGCTAGAAACTATTTCAGAAATTTTGAGTTTGAATGTTGTGTTGAATAAAACACTAATAAAGCAGTTCAATTTTCGATAGTTATTAATATAGACAGTTAAATGTTCCTTAGTTTTAGTTTTAAGCATTGTTATTATTTTTAAGACTTGATTTATTAATTTTTGATGAAACATTTGAAGAGAATTTATGCGTGATTTTGCTTTTTCCGATTCAAATAAGATATCGGGGATAACGCGCTCTATTACAACATACTACGTTTTCTAACATAGCAAAAAGTTTAGAGTAAAGGAGAGTAAACTAAAGAATTGGGTAAGAGGACGAACACCACAAGAGATGTAGGAGCAGAATATTTTCCGAGCAGAAGTCACCAATATGCTGACACTTGAAAATAATAGTGACACAAATGGAAACGTACCGAAAATGAGATTTTTAATTGATAATATTACAGTCAATGTAACAAGATGTATCTCAAGAAGCTAAGGATCTTGGGATACAGCGGTGCATTTTTCGGCTTCAATTTCTTAGTATAGCGGAGCCTCTCTATGTAATTTCTTTACTCTATGGTGTGAAAAGAACAAACGTGTCAGAGCGTAGCCTTCGAGATAGGAAGACCATCCAACTAGCAAATGACGTCATCGTTCGTCGATCCACGATGATATTGGGAAATAGGCATTTTGATTAGTATTTTAGTTTAATTAAATTATTTTGCTAATTTATCATTGTCTTTCATTGTTTTAGTAGCAGTAAAAATTCTACTTTTTCATTTGAAAACATGAAAAGGAGCCGATAATCATACATTAAAAAATAGACTGAGCTTTTTTCGTAGTATTTTCCATGAAAATATTTAGGTCTTAAAAAGTATTCAAATAGGTAATCATGTTTTTATTTTACAATTACGTTAAAACGAGGTGATAAATGGACAAAATTTTATTTTTCATTTGAAAACATTTTTAAAACTAATCACATTTTAAACTACTCGTATATTGCATTGATACAATAAGTTTTAAAAAGTATTCAAATAAGTAAATGAGCTTTCATTTTAGAATATAAAATAATAATAATAATAATAATAATAATAATTTTAGCATTGTATTTGAATAAGCTTTAAGTGAAATTAAAAAAAATAAACAATTTTACTTAAATAAACGGGAAACATGACTGTAATATGTTTCAAAGACATGATATCAGATTAAGTAATACCAGATTATACTTGTTAGCTAGCTGATTAAGTTAATGCTTTTAAAAAGACATGAATATTTGGGTACCATCCCCCAAAATAAACGGTGCCTTACCCCTTCTAATTGTGAAAACTTCATGAAAAATAAAGCAAAAACCATCTCACCCCCCCCCCTTAAATTTCAATGGCACAGTTATTTATAACTAGCTATTTAAAAGCTATTTGAAAAGCTATCATTATTATAAGACCATGATTCCCCCCCCCCTCCCCTCGGTGGGCACTCTTGAAAAATAACACAGAAATTCATCGTGAAAAATGTTAATCGTAGTAATAATACAACAGCATAAATACTGTATGTTGTACATAAATGTATTTACAATATCTAAAACAGCCTTATTTTTGGAATTTTGCTACTTTTCTCTTTTCACCTCTTTCTGCTGCTAGTGATCGTAGAGGGGGGGGGGGTAGGCTTTAATATTTCATCATTTTAGGTTTTTAAAAACTTGTTTTAAAAAGCATTAATTGATGACTAAGTAACCCTTTTCGAAAAACGTTCCATAGAATGACCATTTTAGCAACTTTCTTCGATATTTAAAAACCTCATATATGTTAAATTTAGATCAACATTTAGCTGAGTATGCTCTTTTAGGAATTCAGTGTGACAGTTTGTGATAGGGGGAAGGGAGGGGATAACAAGTGTGACATCGCGCGTTGTTTATAACAATGTGCTCATGTAAAACAGCGTTACATGTGACAAGGGGGGGGGGGCAAATTTAGACAAAATTTTGTAACATCGTTTATGAACAGCTTCTTAATCCAATTTATGTAACAGGTTCAGGGTTCCTGCAAGCTTATTAACAGAAAATCCAAGGAATTCAAAAAATGTATAGTTCAAGATATTTTGCCCTTTTTAAGCATAACAAACAATCATAAAGCATTTGTCAAAAAACGTTTGTTTCCACTGATCAAAAGTAGTCTTTTGCATGTCCAGAAATTATGACTCCAGTAAACTCAACAGAAATTTATGCATAAATAGCAAAAAACGACATTGAAAAAAACAAATTCATATATTTTTTCATTTACATACACCCAGCTTGTTTGAATAAGATTGCAATGGCGTAGTCTGGGGGAGGGGGAGCGGAATGTTTGGATATTGAACCCACGACCTCCGTTATTCAAAGCTAAGCTTCTACTTCAGAATTACGGAAGCCCATCAAGGAACGTTTTTTGATCAAAATAACACATGATAGCTTGTGAAACAATTTAATAGAAACCGAAAATATAAGATTAGTTCAGTAAAAAGCCTGTTTCAAAACTTGTTTACATATCAACTGAATATTAACACTAAGTTACGTTGCTTCTGGTAGCAACAAGTACATTAGCAGAAAATTTTGACACATGTATATTATCAGCTTGGAAAATCCATTTCGAATAAATGCGTGCACAAGATTAAAAAAATAAAGAAATAAAAAGTTGCAAGTTAACCGTTTCAAATATTAAAGCAGTACGCTGAAATAAAAAATTACAGACATAGACAAAGATATTAGAAATGGACTAACAACTGTTTGTGTACGGGAGGAAAAGTTAAGAAACCTTAACTGCATGAACTCTTCTGCACAAAAAGTAAATTAGTTTATCTGAGAAAAGTACTTACCTCCGAATTTAAAAATTTATTCCATAAGGCGTCCAATATTTTTTTCGCATGCAGGTTATTCGGACTCGGAAAAATCACTGACTCACTTTCACTCACACTTATAAGACTTGAAATTGCGTCTACATTCCGGTATGTGGATGTGGACAAATCCAATAGTATGATATTGAAAAATGTGCATCCCCCGAAGTAACAAATATCCTATTTCATCCATTTCAGCTAGAGCAAGCTACACTGCTGTTTACTGGTAAGCTGCACTACAATCAAAATTTCGCACCAAGTTCATAGATCGACGACTGGTGGCGTAACGAAGCGGGGGGGGGGAGTTTTCTGGTCTGTTATCACGGTCAGAGGCTCACGATTCTGAGATATGGATGTGTGAACGACTTTTATCCATTTTTGTTCAAATTTTTACCTTTTATGTTCTTTTTAAAGCTTCTGAAGTTTTATTGTTCCTTAAAATAAATGTTTAAATGTGGATTGTTTCGTACAACTAACTACCAGCGCTGTCACTGCAGCGCGGCATAGGAACTCCCAATTACTGGTGACCTTGTGAAAAATGAACACTTCGTCCGCGTTCATGCCTAACGCAAAAGCGATGTCCTTTCAAGTTTCTTCGCCAAATTGTGCGTTCAAAATCAAGACTGAATTTTCGCAAGAAGAAATGTGTGCTCAACGTATACTTTTTTGTGTGTTGATGAAAATGCTAAGCAAAAAAAAAAAAAAATGTCTTGCTGGATTGTGCAGAATTTGTGTTTTAACGTACTATATATTTTTAGATTATTTCTTTTTGCGAACTTGGTAAGAAGTTACGTAAATATTTTTTAATGTTTGTGAAATTGCTGATTTTTTTTCGGATTCTGAATGCTGTGCTCTATTGAGCCTACTTTCGCATCCGCCAGTGACTTTAATGCTATTTATTGCTTACTTTAGTGTTCATCCGATAATGTCTATTATTTTAATCCCGTTTAATGGAATATCCTGCTCATTTTTCGTGGAAAATTGGCTATTCTATCAAGCTGGCTCGACTGTACTTTTGAAAAATTGATCTTTTATGTTGAACTAGTGGTACCCGCACGACTTTGCCCGTAGTAGAAAATTAAAAGGTTATTCGGTTCGCCTGTATATTTACAAATAATGGACGACGGTTTTCTCGCCAATTGGCTATGTTCCACGTCATGATAATTTCGTATTTTACTCGTCCATCTTATGAAAATTTTGCTCTGGAAAACGTTCTTAAAATTGATATAGAAGAAGAACGAAATCGAATTTTCGAAGAATCGCTTTGAGAGGTACAGCACTATGCTACAAACTAACTTTGTGCCAAGTTTCATGAAAATCGGGCCGAACGGTTTAGGCGCTATGCGAGTCACAGAGATCCAGACATCCTACAGACATCCAGACACAGAGACTTTGAGTGTTATTATTAGTAAAGATAAAGACTAAAGTCGTAGATAGCAAAGTTGCCGGTTGGTAACTTTGATTTCAACATAATTTTACTTAAATTTGATTAATATTTCTAGGAATCCTAAAAGTCTAGCACAAAAATTGCATTAAATGAACGAAAAGAATAGTTAGCAGTAAGTTACCGCGTCTAAGTCAGACCTAATGCCCAGAACTACATGTAATATACCTTGCTATCACATCCAGAGATCGCAACTTCGTTCTTATTAGAACTCCTCAGTCTGGAATAGTGAATAACCGAGCTGGAGACTGATGTCATCTCATTGAATTTGAGAGTCTGTCAACAAACTGGTAGATAAAATAAATTGATGTCACCAACGAGTGCAAATCCGCCTTAACTCTGGCTTACTGCTAAATACTGCTTTGCCTTCAATGAACGATTCGAACCGCACTATGCTGCGGACAATTGCTGTTAAGGTAAAATCATTTTATCAACCACTATGTTGGCACTCTCAGTTTCAATGATATGCATCTCATGGGCATGAGATGGCCCGGTTATTCTCTATTCCAGACTGAGGAGTTCGAATAAGAACGAAACTGCGGTCTCTGGGTATGATAAATGGGCTGTCTGGTATATTGCATAAAAAGAATAGTATTTACTACTTTTAAGGGGCGTTACAATAATTAGGAATTGTTACTATTGAAACAGCAATAAATTAGAAATCTCAATAATTTAAAAATGGTCATGAAAAAGTTGCTTTTTGGAGTTGTGTCACTCACTATTCTTTTCTATCTGCGATGTGTTGTTCATGTGTTTGTAATTTAAGTTATTTCTGTTTCTCCACCTTTATTCCAAAACACAAGTAATAATGTGAAGAACCAAATGCGGTATGGGTTGTTGACAGTAAGATACATTAACAATGTCGGAGTGGGGCTAGATGAAAAATAAATGAATCTAAGAGAGAACAACTCTTTCTAAATTATTTTATGATATTAGCAAAACTTTAAATATTTATTTTATTTAAAGCAGACACATTTAGGAACAGTTCTTTCGTTGATCTACTTCAGACACTCTACCTTACTCTTTAATATTAACAACCCATTTGACGTTGTTCATGTGAGAAATTTGAGTTTTGTTCTCATAAATGAAATTACAAACTAAATTTACTAGCTACGTTTGATAAACAAATCGCAAAATAGTTTCCCAGCATTAATATTTTTAAGAAAAATTCTGCTGCTTCTGTTACCACACACACAAAATATTTATTCTTTCCAGCCTCTAACCTTACAGATGACATCCCAAACTCAAAATCTACTTATCTAGCGCAAATTTGAGCGATGTCATGAGTTATTGCTTCGGGGTTGATTTATGAATCGTTCGACAATTAATGGTTGAATAAGGGTGGTTCTGGTATGGAAACAAAGCCTTGGATTATATTATGGCGCGATTATTAAACATAGAACGTGTCGACTCAAATTAAGTGTCGCTTATCTACTTCACTAGTATCGCATTTGCTAATTAATCTCACTTTAAAATGAAAAAAAGAAAAAAAATATTTTTTTTTTCTCTGAAGTAAAATATATTAGATAATAAGTAATCACATGTTTTGAAAGAAAGATTTACATTGTAAGAAATCACTTTGGTTTATTTTATTTGCTTGTGTTTGTAGTTTTTTGCAAAATAAAGTTTTTTGAATTAGAAATGTAATAGCTTAAAAAGAATACAAAATTTGCGTGAAATTTTATTAGATAATAAGTAGATAATTTAGTTAAAAATAGTAGTGAAATTTTATTAGATAATATATTAGATACAAAATGTGCGTGAAATTTTATTAGATAATAAGTAGATAATTTAGTTAAAAATAGTAGTGAAATTTTATTAGATAATATATTAGATAATAAGTAATCACATGTTTTGAAAGAAAGATTTACATTGTAAGAAATCACCTTGGTTTATTTTATTTGCTCGTGTTTGTAGTTTTTTGTAAAATAAAGTTTTTTGAATTAAAAATGTAATAGCTTAAAAAGAATACAAAATGTGCGTGAAATTTTAATGCATTATTTTTATCAACTGACTTTTTTTTACTTTATTTTTTTACGTCAAGGGTTTCGGCGATTTTTGATTGGATGTCAAAGATAAAAACTGTAATTTTGGTTAACTATAATGTAGCACCTAATTAAAAATGCTTGAATTAATTAATAAACCGTTAATGAATCTATTTCCAAATGTAAATACAATTTCCCTGCTTGGCATTGGAAACTCTCTTTTTTTGGGGAGTGGGAGTGATTAGGAGGGGGAATTGAATGAAATTTTTGAAAAAGCATTCTTGAACAAGTCACAGAACAAAATCTAATTTGAGTGTTACTATCACATAAAACTATTTTCTTAATTGGTTTTTTCTTGGTCTTTGTGGAGGTGACATAATGACTCATACATTTTATGGAAGGTTTAATTATTAAACCAAAAGTCAAATGATTTGAAAGTCAGTCAGCATGTGAATAAACTTTAATCAGAACTCGTGATTTAAGTTAAACGAAAACGTTTTTGAAAAATGCCAATTCACATCATCTCGGCAGGTAAAAATATCACTGATAGAGCTACGGACTCAAATGATTTCTTTTCTTTTAGTTTTAAGACAGAAATGGGTAGCTCGAAATAAGGAACAATACTGCCGGGCTAAGCACAAAAGTCGTATCTGCAGCTGGATTCAAAATGAGAAAATGCCGTTAAAAATTTTGCGCCTCCATGTATTTGACTCAGATGCAACTTTTTCAAAAAATTAAAACAAATATTACCCATTGACGAATGACCGTAAAACTTGGGGTTTAGGTAAAATATTTGACAAAGTACCACCCAGCGACGGTATCTCAATTTTGACACAAAGTGCAGATCCGACTTTTGTGCTTAGCGTGGCAGAACAATAAAGAAGTAATTTTGAAATGTTTCTAAAGGGGATGGTGTCAAGTCTTTACCTAAAGTTAAATTAAGATAAGAAATTTTAAAGAAATGAAATATATTTTAAATTAAACGTAGAAAGGGAAAGTAGAAACAACACCGATTTTCTCTCTGCCGCAAATACGGAGTAATTTTCATACAACAGAATTTCGATATCAATTTCTTTCAGTGCTGACTTTAAGCAATTTAATTGTCAGTAAGCGTTTTCCTAAGAGCTCAGTAAAAATAAATTTCAACATTACGTTATTTTGCACCAGGCTCTTCGGGTTATCTTAACATCCATTACGGGGAGGGAGGTGGGGGTGTCTCTGAAACCTTTTGTGAAATCTTTTGTTGATTAGTTTTCTCTGCATTCTTACTACGATATTGGATTTTGTTTCTACTTTGGGTATCTGACAATATTTTTTTTTCAGAAAGCTTACGTTTTTATATTTTTTATTAGTTTTGATCTCACGAGCACACTCACTTTCCATTAATTTTCGTTTCTTGAAATTTGGAAAGAATAGACATAGTTCACAGACATCAATCACATAATTTCCAGAGCCTAAAGCTCGATTACCTAACCAAATAAGGTGCAACAAATGATTTTTTTTTTCTCGTCCTCCTCACAAGTTTTGAAAGTGAAATGTTTTGAAAGACAGCACTACCGTGTGCAGGTAAACGGCAGTATCTGCAGAAATCAGTTTTTGAGACATTTGAAGAAATTTTTGTGGTGAATTCAATACTAACAATAGGGAAATGCTGGAACTAGACGTTTTTTTTTTCGAGGTTTTTTTCAGCGGAAACCGAATAAGCGAGCTCGTACAGTAAAGATAACGTACAATAGATGACAAAAATGCAAAAAAATAAAAAAATGAAAAAATCTGCAGTTACTGCTTTTTACCTGCACACGGCTGAGCAGATTGTTATTGAGTCTACGATATGGTTCAAGTAAGAACAACTGAAAGTTTGTATTTTCTAGATTGTGAAGTGTTTTCTAGGGAAAAATATAGAGTATCAAAATAGTTTTATTTCGTGGTTTCGCATTTAGAAAACTGAAAACAAAGCTTTTGAAAAATTTATCGTTGTTTGACTGCAAATTTGCAGTAAAGAATGAGATTTAAATACTTTTGTATGCATGAAACTAAGAAAGTGCTTCTAACAAGAAACGTTTTCCAAACAAGCGTTTTGTTTTAATGTGAACCGGAGCCAAAATAGGGGTCTCAGACGCCATCGTCGGGTCTAAGTGCTTTTAATGCATTTTGTATTAAAACACACACAACTCATTTTTACCTTGAGACTCTTCGAACATTCTCGACGGAAGCACTGACAAATGACGCATTTATTATTTAGTCAGGTTTTTCACTTTTGCATTTATTAACAACAGGTCCATATCAAAGCCATTTATTTTATTTTCTGATACACCTTCACTTAACCCAAATTTAGTCAGATTGCAGCCCAAGGAAGTTCATTACTTGTCCATACAGCTTGATTTATACATCTTTATTGTTCCATTGCTTTTTAAATGCCAGTTTACTTCATATGTTGCTAATTTGCTTGTTGATATGACAGTTCGGTCGTATGGCATGACGAGGATACAATTCATTCCACAATTTCAAAAGCTCATTCACATTTTACACTTGAACTTCGGATTGCATAAATAAAAGATAACTAAACTCTCCATTTTTATTGGTTACTTTAAACTGTTTAAAACTTAAGGGTAAGAGTTTCCTCTCTGCAGTTTGATTATATTAAATACCCTAAAGCAAAAGCAAAACTTTTAAATCTTTTGCTCAGAAAGAATTTCGTTCGAGTGATTATTTTTTTATTGAAGACGCAGCTTTAAATTACACTTTTTTTTACAATTAGTAGAACATATACTATTTAATAAAATTGTGCATTGGATAGCATTTAGTAAATTACTAACAAATTTAGCTTATGTTAAACGGAATATACCTTTCTAAAATTGTTTTAATATTTTTAACGAAACTAAAAACACGTTAAAAATGAATTTTCTATTAAATATTCAAGTAAATATCTTTCCAGATTTTTAGAAGTGATCGTGATCTAATGTCATCATTTAACAAAAAAATATTTCAAAAATTTGTGCAAAAATATAAGAAATATATTAGATAGTAACATTTTTTTCAATTAAGAGAAAGTGAGCAATATTATTAATATTGGAAAACAAATCGTTGATTACAAAATAACCGTACATGAAAAAAAGTTCCAAAAAACAAACTTATTTCCTTAAATTAAAATATATATAAATATATATATCCGGGTAATGTTACTATTAAAAAATATATATATCCGGGTATTGTAACTCTTTAAGTCCGAATAGTATGCCCTTATTCTAGGGCCATTTTTCTCATTCAAGTTTCAAAATCTTTTATCTTGCGAGACATGGAAGAAGAAAAAAAGACTGATCCCTTCCGTTGGACCTCGGCGGCTAGTACACCAGTCCAATTTTCTTAGAAAAAATCTGACGAAACTCGGACAACGCATCCACTTTAATGGAACACTTTTTGGCTCTCTTCGAATCAAGTTCCGTTTTCCATCAAAAGAAGGATCACGTCCTAGGTGGTGAAGGGATATCCTCGAAAAAAAGAAATTATTTATCCCTGGGCTCTACTTAACCATTATTTTGCTTCTTTTACTAAGATGGAAAAGTGTTATTTCTAAACTTTAAAAATGTTTTAAGATTTCTAAGAATAATGGTAAAGTTGAAAGAAAAGATTGTGAGGGGCTACTTCGGTTGAGTAATAGATGTTACATGTATAGTAAGAAATAACAACGTCAAAAAGCACAAATTGCAGATGCTGCATACACGTGTTTCGGCGTTCTAAGGAACGCCTTTTTCAATGCAAAAACTCATTTCTTTTTGCATTGAAAAAGGAGTTCCTTGTAACGCTGAAACACGTATCTGCAGTAATCTGCAATTTGTGATTTTTGACGTTGCTTTTCTTAATTTACTTTTAAGCACAAAGTTATTTATGTTGCATGTATGGTTATGAAAATTAGAGCTTATTAAACATAGAGCATCGGATTAGTCACATCGTATTAGTTAATTTTGAAAGAGACTGTACTATTCAAATATAAATTTTGTAACGAAGTAATGCAGTGGAAATGAGCTGTCAAAACTTGCTTAACATTTAATGGGTATTTCAAATACCCATTAAATGTTACCCATTGTTTTAAAAAGTTAAAAAAATAATAATAAGTTGAATAGCACAAATAGCAGATTACTGCAGACACGTGTTTCGGTGTTTTAAGGAAAACGCAAGGTATCCTTGAAACGCCAAAGCATGTGGCTGCAGTAATCTGCAATTTGCTTTTTCACGCTGTTCTTTCTTATTTTAACTTAGCGGGTAGGTCAAATCTGCCCTGCCTTCGGGATATTTGTAGGAAAATTAAATGAACGTTTATGGAAGGTTTCCATAAGGTGCATTCCACGGTATTTTTGACATTTATGTAGAGTCCGTAACGTGACCTTTTTTGCCATAACTTTTTAATTTACGGTTTGATTAGCATATTATTTTATTTTGATTTTTTCCTACCAACACACCAGCTCCTATTAAAAAAATTTGCAAATCAAACGGTAAATTAAAAAGTTATGGCAAAAAAGGTCACTTTACGGACTCTGCATAAATGTCAAAAATACCGTGGAATGCCCCATAAACGTGTTGTAATTAAAGAAATCAACACCATTTTTAAAAATATTTTACCTTATTAACGTGTCTGTTATATGACAAATACACTACTAAAACTAATGGTACAGAGAAAAACTAACATAATACGCATAAAATGGAAATTTAATGCAACAAACTAAACACTTGAACGAAACCGTAAATCTAATCAGCCCGTTCTAGCAAGTCACAGTGGAACTCCCTGAATTAACGAGTGCCGCCCATTAAGTGTAAATAACTAATACAGGGATATCCCTCGTATAATACGGTTAATTCATTCCGTGTAATATCGAAACAGTGTTATACGAGAATTTTTTATAAATAATATTTTAATTACTTTTTAACATAATTAATCATGTACATATCATAAATAATGTAAATCCAGGAATGTGTACTGTGTTATATCGAAACCAAGTCCTAAGGTGCAAATTTTATAATTGCTGAAACTTCGGCTCAATAGGCAACCAGAACAAACAAAGACCCACTAATTTAAAAATAAGAGTTGTTATAAACAATAAAACTTAATTATTTTACATACCTCAAATTAAAACTGTTATGCACAACAAGAAAGAACTTTATCAACTCTCTTTTCTAAGAACAAAACGCCTTCTATAAGAAAAAAAAGAGTCATACTACAGCAATAAAGTTCGTCTGAGCAACAAAACAAAATATAAAATAAAATAAACAGCATTATTCTATTTATTTTATTTCATATTTTGTTTCGAATACATTTTTTGTTTATCGTTTGTCAAATTTAGCTTATGTTTAATCTTAATTCGCAACTCCAATAAACTATAGAGGGCGCTGCAGTCAGTCTAATGGCGGATAAAAGAAGGTAAAACAAACAAATGCTGCAACTTATAACTTGCTTTGACGCTTATTGAATGACAGTAATTTTTCATAGTATTTGTGGAAAGCTTTCTTTTCTATTCTTCTAAAATAACATTGCATCACAAACTGTCTGAAGCCTGTAATTTACCCCAAAGAAAACACGTGGAATGGAATGTTTTACCCTTTTCTTTAGTACTGTTAATCACCGCAAGGTAGCGTATTCGAGCTCTGAAGTTGCGAATGGTATTTTCTTACAATGCATTGGAAACAAAATAATATTTATCTTTTTGCTTTTAGAGCACTAAGAAAAATAAAGTATGTATTTAAAAGTTAAAAGTTAGTGTTATACGGGGAAAGAGCTGAAGACACAATTCGTAAAAGTTTCATAAAAACAAAGTTAAAACTTATTACTGTGATTATCATACATTTTTTAACAGTGAATTGAACAAACACGTATTTTCTTCTTTTAAAATTCCTGTTGCATCAAAACCGAGTAGCATTTAAAATCAAGTTTTGTACCGTGTAATATCGAAACCATGTTACAATAATCGCAAATTTGGTACCGTGTAATACCGAAACCATGTTATAATAATCGCAAATTTGGTACCGTGTAATATCGAAACCATGTTATAATAATCGCAAATTTGGTACCGTGTAATATCGAAACCATGTTATAACAATCGCAAATTTTGTATCGTGTAATATCGAAACCATGTTATAATAATCGCAAATTTGGTACCGTGTAATATCGAAACCGTGTTGTAGAAGTACCGTGTTATACGAGGGACGCCTGTATTAGAAAAATGCAAAATAGTTTACTTTGAGAAAGATTTGTTACTATTGGGCTTTAGATAAGCTAGTTCTGGCTAAAGAAAAAAAGAAAGCAACTTTTTACATCGAAAACGTTATTTTGTCATTGTTTGCAGTACATTTTAAAAAGTAACTTAATAAAGAGTCATATCGCAATTAAAACATTCGCTATAATTGGCTGCATTGATTTTGCCGTATCTGCTTATAACACTAGTGTACCTCGCGAAAGTTACAATGACATTGATAATCGGGAGTAAAAAAATAGTTCATCTTGAGATAGTATATAAGGTGTTTTCCATTTGCTCGGAAACAAAGAATAACATAGTAAAAATTCCGAAATTGTTTTACTTTGACAAAATTAACTTATTCTGAAGCTACAATCATACAAATTTGTTATAACAGCAGCAGAATATCTTTCTGGGACGAAATCACCACTAGGTGCACTCTTTATCAAAATGGCATTATTTAGGCTGGAGAAAGCTTACTGGATTTCGTTTTGGAATATTTTAAACATTTTTTTAACAAAATTCGAATAAGAACCACCAGAAATGTCACAGTCGGGTCCCAATACGTTGGTTGAAACAGTTTGAGGTCGATATCCCTCCCACTAAATATGCCGTTCTAGGCCAAACAAAATACCAATGCTGTTTTGGCTACCTAGATCCTTGTTTGCTAATTCTATATTACGTGAAATACACCGCCAGCTCAGTCATTTCCAGCCGAGGACTGCAGTTTCGTGCTTATTAGCACTCATCAGCCCGGTATAGGAAAGTGACTGAGCTGGAGATGGAAAACCTCTAAATAAACCAAGAGTGCGAAACAAACTGGTAGCTAATATAGAATTAGCAGACCAGACAAGTGACCGAAGCAATGGTTCGGTTCCGCTCGAAGAATGAACGCAAGGCAGGTATATACTCTGTCTGGTCTGCTAATTCTATATTAGCTACCAGTTTGTTTCGCACTCTTGGCTTATTTAGAGGTTTTCCATCTCCAGCTCAGTCACTTTCCTATGCCGGGCTGATGAGTGCTAATAAGCACGAAACTGCAGTCCTCGACTGGAAATGACTGAGCTGGCGGTGTATTTCACGTATATCTCTAGGTTTAACCTCTTGTAATGTTTTTCTATGATATTTTGTTACAAACAAATCATCAACAAACAAATATTTTGTTACAAACGAAAGTAACACTTGTTACAAACAAGTGTTACTGTTTCCATTTCTAAAACACATATGGCACATATTGCACATCTGTAGAGACGTGGATAGCTACAGTTTCATAGTAAATGTTAGTTGTTAAAATAAAGTTATTACAACATTCATAGAACTACTTTCTTTTCGCCCCATTCAATATGAAACATTCAGTATTTAAAATACTTGTGCCAGTTTTTACATGGCTTTTAATGATTTTTTATATTGTGTGTCCCTGTTTTACCTGCAAGATCTCTGTTTTCGCACCCCTTTGTCCAAGACGCATACTTGGAACTTCAAAAATGGTTAAAATAAGATACAGAGTTAAGATATGGAAAGTATAAAGCGAAAAACACATTAGAGAAAAAATACGAAATGTAACTTTTTATATGGTCCCCAATGTTGCATTTAGGGAAATCTCAAGCATGAAAAATCAATTCGAACGCACCAAATAAGAAAAGAACAGTGACACAGTGCGACCAATATTCACAGAGATATGACGCGCAGCGTTTTGTGATTTATACTATTTCACACTCGTAGTCAATTAAAGATTTTGGAGTGAAACATATAGGTTAACAGCTAATTAAAATTATATGAGTGCACAGGGTGTGTTTTATCAAATTGCACGAACTTTTGTTAAGTGTTTTTACGCATCGTAGTATGTCATTTTCATTTATTTTTCAGAAACTGTGATAAAGATTTTTTTTTTTTTTGTAACTCTACAACATATCAATTCCCCGAAAGGACGATTGGTCTAATCTCATCTTCTGTACGATCTTTACTAATTTAAACTCGGAGACCTTCTTGAATTTTGGTCGCAAATGTTTCAATTGTTTTGTATTGGTATGATTTTTTAATAGAAACTATTTCGCCAAATGCAATGTAGGAGACTTGTGGACCATTTAAAAAGATTTGATTTTATAAGTTTTCACTTTTTTTCTCACTTAAAACTTTAAATACCGTAATTTTTACTTTTTATTTTAAACACTTTTGGTATTGGAAGTATGCATCGTGGACTAAGGGTTGCGCAAAAAGCTCTTGCTCACTGTATAGAGTTTTATCTAGCTATCTTTATAAACAACTTTTTTTAAATATACTACCGATTGAAAACACTATTGCTTCCCATTTTCAGCTCGTAAATTACATTACTTATATCTTTAGTTACATAAAATTATGTTTCTCGTATCTTCTTTCTCACTATTGAAAAAAAAACTTTCCTGATCTTGAGAATTCGGCAACACCAAGACACTCTTTTAAGCTGGACACTCAATTAAACTCAGAAAAATTGCTTCTTAAGCTCGCTTGCATATTAACACTAATGGAACCTTTTAAGTTGAATAGAAAAGACGAATCTTGTGACATAAAAGCTATTTAAAATAAAGCTTGATATCATTCCTTTTCTTCTGCTTTCCTCCAGCATATTACACAGGGTGTTGTTTTTCTGGTTTGGAAGACGTATTAAGAAACTTATGAATAAATAATTTACAAGCTAATAATATTATGAGAACTTTCCGCTCGCTGGAAGTATAAAATCTCTGATCTTTTATTTCCGGAGTAGAAATTTTCAAACATTGCAATTAGTAGATTTATTCGAGCCTCGTTAATTTTCTCTCTCTCTCAACGTATAGTTCCCAATTTGCTTTCAGTTTTCTTTCTTTTTTTTTTAATTGCATAATATTTTCAGCAGTTATTTATAAATTTTCTGATTAAATTTTATAGAGTTTATTATCCTTATTATTTCAATTGCTCTTTTTCAAATTAATATTATTATTGTTGTTGCAAAATGTTATTATTGTTATTATTGCTGTTTTGTTGTTGTTGCTATTATTAATAATTTTAAGTTTTTATTATTATAGTTATTGTTATTTTGTTATTAATATTATTATTAGTACCCTAATTTATACTTTTAAAATTTAGCGTATTTTTCAATCAGTCATTTTATTTGACATTGAAGATCATTTTAAAGAAAGCAGTATTGGCATATTTTCAATAAAAAAAACGGTCGTGCGTTTTCATCTGTAAGGGGGAAAAAACTAAGAAGAAAGGTTTTGAGTAGTGGAGAGGTTGTGATTAAATTAAATGCTTTCTTTTTTTTACTTCCGCACCGAAAAGAAAATGTCTTATTTCATTACATTTACTTAAAGGGATAAAAATATTTTTATTTGGTAAACTAATTTTACGCGTCAATCATCATAATTTTCATAGAGGTATTTCGTAATTTTCAACACCCTACTATTTTAAATTATGGTTAAAATTATCTACAGACTGTTTAAAGAAGAATGTTTTTACGAATTAAGGCTGCTACAAGGTACTTGCATCTTCATGGCGAGTTTCAATCTTCCTCCCATGCATTTTTTCAGTTATGCTAAAATACTACTTAGCCAATATAACTACACTTCACAAAGTTTGCATTACTCAATGTGCGTTTTTTTTACGTGTTATCTGAATTATCAAGGAACCATTTAAAGTGGGAGAATATACTTCATCCCAATTATTGCCAACATGAACTTTTGGGTATTTTAAAAACACTTTTTTTTCCAGCTGAAGTCCAGGACACGCCCTATTTTTTTCAGACTTACTAATAGTGTTATGCTGTATAGCTTCTTATTCAGATTTTAAGAGGGTGCTCAATGACTCCTCAATTTAACATTAGCCGTAGCATAGAAAATGTCACAAATTTAGAAACTAATTTTCCGAGCTGTTTTTTGAGCAATCACGATTGCTTATTGCTTTCACTTGACTGTTTTCGGCGTCCTATCATTCTATTTTCTCACCGCCACCCTCCGCACCATCACCGTCGACCGGCTCCTCACGATGCTGCTCCTATAGCGAAAGCCGTCTCCAGGTTGCATAAATGTCCTACACACACGCGCATACATACACATACACCTACACACGCGCGCACATACACACATATATACAAACACATACACAAACACATACACACACAAACACATACATACACACCTACACACACACATACACCTACACACACACACACAACTACCCACACATTCATGCCTGCACACAGACACAAACTCATGTGCCTACACACACATACACATACCCCTCCACACACACACATTCATACACACAACTACCCATACACTTATGCCAGCACACAGACACAAACACACATGCCTACACATACATACACATACCCCCTACACACAAACACACATACCCCCCACACACAAACACACACGCCTACATACACACACTCGTGCTTGCGAAAAACATAATTTGAATTCAAGATGTCAAAATTCAAATTAGTTAATTAATTTTAATCTGTTTTTTTTTTTGTAAATAATTATTTTATTGCAATGTATATGCACATTACTCATGTATATTACAATGTGTAGCTTTTTTTCAGTTTAATGTTTTTTTAACCCCCTCCCCATACTTATGAAGTTTGGCGGAGGGGGTTGAGAACCCTCCTTCAGTTGAAATAGGAACCTGAAATTCTTCCCGTATATTGCTATCCACAAGTCTAAAAATATTGAAAACTGTCCTGTTATCTAGGAATTTTTTTTACATGCATTTTTAAACCACCCTAATGAGTTTATGCGCATCACAATTCGTAAAACTGTTGAGCTCCTACGGCCTGCTACCTTTAACGAAAAACGCACATTTATATTTTCCGTATATTAACCGAATCTCTTTTGATAATGTTTGTAATTTATGCTGTTCTCTCGTACATTATGTTTGGAGATATTTTCAAAGTTTTAATCAAGTAATAATTGTTAACTCGGAATTACCTTCTTAATACTTCATGCACTTGTAAACTAATTATTTTTTTAAAAATAGAAGCCTAAATAGAAATATCTATTTTCCATTACTGTAATTGAATTCATTCTGCAGATTGCAATCATTTTCATCAGTAATAGCACTTAATGATCTTTGTTAGGAGGATTAACTGAAGTTGCACGATGCCCATCTGTTACACCCAAAGCGAAATTAAGTACGTTCTCTTCTTAGCTTATTGCTGTAGCAAAGATTCCTACTAGTCATAATTACGATTTATTACACATCGTGTAAGTTTCTAGCCTGTATTCTCCCATACAAGTATTGATGAAGAATTATAGGCTGTAAAAATGATGAAGTATCATACTAAAAACATAGTATTGGGAATAAACTTATACGTTAAAATTATTTTTGAAGAAGATAATTATTTGCATTATCTGTTTGTTTAGTTAGTGAATATCATTTATGTTTCTCAGAGCACAGGGCTGCACCATATGCAGACACGACCATTGAGTGTTGCTTCATAGTGAAAATTTGTCCTCAAAAACTGTCACTAAAATGTATGGTGATGAAACCTATCAAGTATCAGTTTGTAAAACATTTACCAGGAATTGGTATATGGACAGTTAAAAAAGTCATTTTTTACTATGTTTCGGTTATTTTTCACTGCTGTGAAAAATAGATATAACTTTTAAAATGCTTTCTAAAATTCAACAATTTTTGGAACCAATTTCAAGCTGTTTCTATGAAAAACAATAATTAAGTGCTTAATTACAGTAAAAAATCTATTTTTCTGCTATATTTTTACAAGGAAAAAAACTGGTCCAAAACTGAGCCAAATTTACTGGACTGTAAAAAAAATGAATCATCCCATTTTTTCTGAAACTTGGTAAAACACTAATCTATATATTTCCTTTTTAGTTTAAAAAAAGATAAGGAAAATAATGTTTCTCAAAAAATAAAAACCCTTTTTTTTAAATCGATAATATAAAGTTATAAAAGTCCTTGTTTCTGGATGGGCCATCATGGTGATGAAATATATCCTTAAAAAAAGTTTTAATTACGTTTTTATTATTATCTTAATTTTAAGTATTGAAAAAGCAGTTTCAGTTCTCAAAAATGCATTTATAAAACTATTTTATAAATTGCAACATCTACAATTAAACCTAAATGATTGCTATTGTCATGTGATTTCTTTTGATGAATCTTCGATTTTTTTCTGCTTCTAGTGAGAACAGTTGTAATTTATTCAATATTGAAACAATAACGAATTCATGTATTTAACATTTTATAACATAAGGAGTTAAAAGCAACGCAAAACAGATATCTTAACATTATAGACAGATTTAATAAACTGTCAAAAGCTGAGAAAAGTGCTTTTAAGCTTATTAGAAACAACAACATGCATGTTTTAAATATAAGAGAAATATAGGAACGGTAATTATTTCTAAATTTATATATCAGCTGTTCTCAACCTGTAAAGCGTAATTACATTCTTAATACTTCATGCACTTATGAACTATTTTTTTTAATGGAAGCCTAAAAAGAGAAAAATTTCCATCACTATAATTGCTATCCTAGTGGGCAGTGGTAACTCTAGAAAGGGGCACGAGCATCAGCGAGTTCAAAATCTTATTAAAGCAAAATATTACTATTTTAATTAAAGCTGCGGGATTCCATCATTTTGTTTTCAAAACAAAAACATAGTTTCAGTTCAGAGTTTTGGTAAGACCAGAGTATAGATTTTGCAACGAAACACTCAGTGTTTCCGTTTTTACTTACGGCATTAATTGTTTATGTTTTTTTAAGTGTTTTAATTAGGAAATGTGATGAAAGTTAAGATTGTAAACTGGGCCGCTAACGCAGAAAAATTGAAAAACGCTAATGTATAGATTAACTATGAGTAGAAGTAATATAAGATATTTACTAAAAAAGCATAAGTGAAATCAATTGAATTGAATAAAACAAAATTTTATCATTCGGAAAAAATAAAGGAATCTAATCCATCTGAAAAATCACAAATAATAGTTCAACTGACACATTTCCCTAACATATTACTTTCTACGTTCCTCCTTTGTCAATTGAAGGTTTGGACAAAATTTTCCTTAAGTGTTAAGTACCTAATAACTACTAATACCAAATAACATAAGTACTTTTTTTTATCAGAGTTCCGGGTAGGATGAAATATGCAGGCCCTGTCTACGACCCTGTCCTTCCTACTCAGAAAGGAATATCTTCTCTATTAGAACTCAAATTATCCTCTCTTGCCACAATTTATGAAAGGTACTCGGATGATAAGTGGGTACATATTTAAACCGATGGATCGGCTGAGCGAACCTCTGGAAGAGCGGGCTCCGGCATCTTCTCCATTTTTTTTTTTCAAATTAAACAACCATTGAGTTTGAATTCAGATAATTTTGATGCAGAAATTGTGGCAACATATCTGGCTGTTCAAATGATTGAAGAGATGCATGATGAAATAGTCGTTCTCTTCATTGACTGTCAGGTGCAATCTATACTATTTCATCCTACAATCTGCTTCCTACCGCCACTGAATTCAAATGCAAGAACATTATCAATACTAGAGGCTGCTCTCTTGACCCCTCCTGTGTCCCCTGCAAATCTGCGAAACATCAAACTTTTGCTCTAGCAAAAAATTCGTGAACACCGCACAAGCTCAAGAAGGAAAAAAAAATTGTCAGCACATCTTGAGATAGTCTTTTGTCATCTTGAATTCCCAGAGGCCTACCTAGAGCTATAGGGGTCTCTTCTTTTCGCCTGCTGACAGGACATGACCTCCTTCCTTTCAGGCGCATCAGCATCGTTTTAAACTGGTGGACCCACCTAACTGGCTTTTGCATGGCGAAGGAGTTGACAAGAATGGAGGGTACCTCTTCGACTGATCTGCACTCCGGAAGGACCACGATTCCTCCTTTTTTAAGACACTCTCCCCTCCTGAAGATTCTTCGTTTTTGTACGGGACTGCAAGACTTCGTATGCTAGAAAGATCAAATAGTTAACTTTTATCCCTTTAACTATTTGAAGGACGTAATTTAAAAAAAAAACCAACATCTGAAGGTTTTGCTCACAGCGCGATGCAGTTTGACTATAAGAATGTCAAGGCAATTTTTTAGTCACTACTTTGATCACAACACCCCTAAATTTTTCCGTTCCAACAATTATTTTCATGTGTGCAGTACCACTTTAAGCTGATTGTGCAGTATGAAAGATTCTTTCTAACAATTGTCTGAAGTGCTTTTCACAACTATGCATGTGTCAAGAAAAAGTAGTATGATATACGTGATTTGCTAAAAAGATTCTGTAAAATCTCTTGGTACTTTCAACGATAAAAAAAAGAGCCTTGATGACACTATTCTTTCCAAGAAGACATTTAATTCTTTTCCCTCGAAAAGCCTTACACCAGGTGATTAAATTTTAAATTGACAGCTCAGAAAAGTGTACACGTTAAAGAAAAAAATTAACGTAAGATTTTTTTCATGTAAGCTTATCAAGTCTCACAACACTTTTCTATTTTGAATGACCTTTAAACGAAGTGACTTTTACTAAAATGCTAAATTTTCTACTAACTATTATAATACAAACAAAACAGTTTAACGTCAATTTTTTTCAGGAATAGGAAATAAACAAGTACATTTTTTGTAACATAAAGCTGTGTAGTTGGAAAAAATGTTTTTATTTCATATTTTTCATTTATAGTTGAAAATAACCAAGCATAAGTATAATCTCATGACATTTCATTCCTATTCGGCTTATAATAAAGTTTTAGTCAAATCATAATTATTTAACTTGGATTCAATATACAATGTATAAATACACACTTTATGACCAAAATATTGAGGCAATGTCAAAAATTCAGTTTTAAGGATTTCTCAAGAAACAAGAGACCAATTGCTTTGTAACTTTTGTCCCATAAAATGTTTTCTCCAGCTATCATTTTCCAACAAAAGATATTTCCCCCTTTCATTCCGAGGATCAGTAACAAATTGAGGAAAACAAATATTTTTTTGATCAACATTCATCGTAAATATCAGAGAGTAACATTGAGAAGGAATAGATGGAGAGAGTGCAACCCTACTATCCCGATACGGCAACAGTACCATAGGACTTGGGGAGCAATTTCGATTTGACCGTAACCTTTGAAGAAGTTTTCTTTAGCTGAAGCTATGCATGATAACAACCTTTAACTGTAGAAGGGAAAAATTAGATTTATAGTAATAGTGCAGTATTCTAGCATTGTAAACTGTGAGGAAAAAGCCACACCAGGAGGTCCAGTAACTTTTCCCTAGCATGTACGAATGTTTTTTACTTCTTAATAAAGAAAAAATAACATTTATATGCATTCAACGAGTACATATTCCACAGTTGCCTATGTTTTTTTAAATTTTTGTACTTATTTTACCTATAAAAGTTATAAAACATTGTATATCTTGAGTGCAAATAATATTTTAGTTCCATAAAAACACTTTTTACTTAACTAGCAATTATTTTAACGGCTCTTAAGCATTTTGTGTGCATTTGTTTTGTTGGCGAGAATAAGGATTTGCTATTTTTATGCTTCAATTTAAATACCCTGCCTGCGTATTTATGCCTGCGTATGAAATCATTCCAAAACATTGATTGCAATACATATGAATCCATAAATTTTCAGTCAATAACAGAACACTTTAAACTATTTGTACATGCCCGTCATTTCAGGGAATAAACATCAAAATACATGAAAAATGCAATTACATTATATTTTAAAATCCGGAAAGAAGTGGGGAGAGGGAGTTTGAATGATAGGCCTGTATTTGTATCCGTTATTTATTTATTATTATGCGGTAAAGGAGTTGGAGCCAGAGTTGCTCTGATTTGTAGCCCCGACTTCATAAGAAGCGCCTTCGCGTTGTCTGAAAAATAGTTAATGCCAAAAGAGCGATTGCGTGCCAAAACGCGACAACTTCCCAGCCAAACAAGTCACCTGACCTGGGAAACATTGGGTCCCAAGCTCATTTCACTGAGACATTTGCAATGACTCCCTCCATTAGTATTCATTCTCAATGGAGAGTAAGCTTCAAATTTCAAAAATTAGTAAGCTTACTATGTAGTGCAATTATTCCTACTTTCAAGAAAGAATTTGGGGGCACGGCAGTGCCCCCGCCAAGTCGAGCGCGAAGCAAACACTGCCGTACCATCCTTTACTGGAACCATTTCGCCGCATTTTCAGGCCAATATTTGAGAACCTTCTGATGAGACTAGAGCGCAGAAATTTTCGTCATCCAGTAAGCTATAATCACATACTTAAAATCCGAAATTTAAAGTCTGTAGGTCATTTAGTTCCGAAGTTAAGCGAAAGCAAAGTTTCGCATTTATGACACTCACTCACTCACTCATGATCATCAAAATAGAACTAGTACTTCCCATAGACTCAGAGAAGTGAAATTTGGTACAGAGTTAGGGTTTGATGGCCACATAAAGGGAAAACTATAAAAACTAGGCTAATTGAAGATCTGGAGTGACAGTGATTAGAAAACACAAGAACCCAACCAAACTATTAGAGATCGACATACAACCTTTAAAAAAAATATTCAACTTGGCGGGCCGCTTCATTTGTTGTCAAAAATCGAAAGCTGAAGTATCTAATGAAGAACCCTCAGGTGTATTAGAGATATGGTAATGCCCCCTTCTACTATTGGTACATAAAAAAATCGACTGTCATTGCAAAAGTCCAGCGTAGTGGGACACCATCTTCTAACTTAATCTAGCCTAACTTTAGTCTACTCGAAAATTACACAAATTAAATGTTTCTACAAAAAGAAGTGAAATCCCACCAAAAACATTCTGTAAAAAACTAGCCAAGTCTCGATGGAGCTGCTTGTTTATCTCTAAAAAGTAGTGAAATCTAGACAAAGTCATGACAAGTCTAAGGTTCCTTACTGCGATTTCTTTATTATTATAGTTAATGTTGTGTGACTTGGCCGTTAAAGGGTACACAAGGGTACAAAACCAGGTGCTCCATGACACCATTGCACCAATCTTTCGCCGGAACCACTACCCATTGACGATGGAAAATTGCCACTTGGAAAACGTGTAAACAAAATTGACCTGTACCCACTAAGGTATAAAGAATGTCTAACGGCCAAGTCACACAACATTAACTATAATAATAAAGAAATCGCAGTAAGGAACCTTAGACTTGTCATGACTTTGTCTAGATTTCACTACTTTCTAGAGATAAACAAGCAGCTCCATCGAGACTTGGCTAGTTTTTTACAGAATGTTTTTGGTGGGTTAGGTTTTCACGAAGACATAAGCATTTCTATCAAAACAACGAATTTCATTCGAAGGTTTTTGGCTTATAACACGCAATGTTTTCCGTCAAAGCTTACCAAACTTCCAGAAAATTAGATAGCATACAAGAGAAGTATAATACTGAAGTTTGAAATTTTGAAAATTTTATGAAATGTAGACATTTAAAGAAAGTACACACTGCGCATGCACAAATATAGCAATTTATAACTTTCCTAATCTAAAATCCAACTAAATTCCTTAACTCATAATAAAATTCCATTTAAATATCTTAAAAATTCAGAAAGTTATCAGCAATCTAATGAGCCGAATTTCAAGAATTCGTGGAAATACGACGAATCGTGGATGTCGTTCGCAAGTTTGCAACATTTGCTTGCATTCGTTCAGTGTGATTCAGGATAAAAACAGATTGTTTGCGAATGATCCCTCACGATTTGTCGCCCAACTTCGGCTCATAAGATCGCTGATAATTTTCTGAATTTTAAGATATTGAACTGGAATTTTATTATAAGTTGAGGAATCTAGTTGGGTTTTAGATTAAGAGAGTTATAAAAAGCAATTGGTATTTTATTTCTTGAGAAATCCTTAAAAATTGGAATTTTTGGAACTTTCCCAATACTTTTAGTCATTTGTGTCTATATAGAGTTTGTTTTTGAGCAATCACGATTGCTTATTGTTCTCACTTGGCGGTTTTGATGTTACTATGATTTTATTTTCCCTCCGCCTCCCTCTGCAGCACCACCGTCGGTCGGTCGCCTCACGATGCTGCTCCTATAGCAAAAACAGTCTCCAGGTTGCGTCCATATCCTGCACACACACGAATACGCACACACAAAACATACATACACCTACACACATACACATGCACACACTTACACACACATACACACAACTAACCACTCACTCATGCCTGCACACAAACACACACATGCCTACACACGCATAGACATCCCCCCACACAAACACATATACACACAACTATCCACACACTCATGCCTGCACACAGACACAAACACACATGCCTACACACACATACACATCCCCCCACACAAACACATATACTCCCAACTACCCACACATTCATGCCGGCACATAGACACAAACACACATGCCTGCACACACATACACATACCCCCCCCCACACACACAAACACACATACACACACACTCGTGATCGCGAAAATCATAATTTGAATTCAAGATGTCAAAATTCAAATTATTTTTTTAAGGTCATATTATATCCAAAAATAAATAAAAACACTATTATACAGCAATTTTCGCAACCACAAGAGAAAGAGATGAAAAGAACGATTTATCAATAAGAATTAATTACTACATGAGAAGAAATTGTAGTTTATATCAATTAACTAAACGGGCTATTCATTAACTTTTCCTTGGCTGAGCTTTGATCTTGATTTTAATTAGCAACGATAACCCCTAAATAATAAATTTTTTAAACTGCTGGTTATATTTATTCATGCTGTATTCTACTTACAGATATATATTTTTTCTTCTTAAACATATATCGTTAAGAAGCCCATTTTTTAACACTATACAATTCAGGGGAAAATTTGAAGTTAGTACATAGTATTTACTCGGCCTCTGCATTTTAATAAACGAATGCCTTTTAATTAACCAATCAGAAGGAAACATTTGTGAAATGCGTAACTTGTGATCAAAAAGCTCATTTAAGATTATTGTCGATAAAAACCCAAAAAATATTAAAGAAAATGTTTATTGCATGATTAAAAATTCAGTAGAAAATAGATAGTACGTTCATATGGTTTTACTTTAGATCAAGGCGATTTCAAAATATTTCTTTGATACTTAGTTTTAGTTCTGTATAATAGAAAAATGTGCGTTTTTTTCCATCGTTAAAAAAAATGAGCAACATCTCTCCTATTGGATTACGCTAAATAGCGTATAAACAATGCTTGCATGATAACAATAAGAAATTTATGGAACAAAGTTCCAATTAAAAAATCCAAAAAACACTGACCTAACGAACGCACAACTTTGTTGATAACTTAGCTTTTTTTTTTATTATTTATTTTCATTACATTACAACTATAGTAAAAATTATTAAACAAATAACTTAATAAAATGAAACTTAAGCAACATACATCATTGTAGATGAAGATATATAGATTTATTTTAACTTTGCAATTTCGATACGAAATCGTAGATTTTTGGAAAATATTTGGCACGTTCAGGTCATTCGCGGATATTGAAAGTATCATGCTTTTATTCGAAAAAAACCCCACGAAAACTTCATTGTTGCCTTAAGATTTTTTGAAACACTTTTATTTGAAAATTTTACATCACTTATTGAAGAGCACAAATGATGAAAATCTGCAACCCACAACTTGATTTTAAGGTGAATAGAAAACTAAAAAAAAAAGTTCCTCTGTAATATTGTAAATACAATACAAACGTTCATGTTTCATTAAATGATGCTTTTTGTTTCATAAAACACTGATTGGTTTTAACGTATTCCTGTAAAAGCTCCCTTTTCGATTGACTCATGTTCTTCAAAAAAGAGCATTTCTTGCAATAGTCCAGTAGTAGAAGTCGACGAGCAATATCTCATCTCAATGACATTGATTTCTGCTTTCTACTGCAAAGCTGTCTTGGAAAAACCTTTCACTGTGCACATAGTTTGCAATTCCACAGTTTTAATGGTGAAATCTAGATATGAGAGGAAGAACTGAAATTTCAAAGACCTACATTCAAGGCCACGGAATGTCTGCCGGTATTCCTTCACCAACTGTTGGTGCGGTTGTCTGTTTTTTTGTTGTCTGTAGACACCTTCAAAACATGGCTTTGAAGCAGTGGTTAAAAGTTTAACCTTATCATAATAATGGGCCAATTTTTATTTACAGAATACACTTAAAATGAGCTGGAAAACCATCTTAGTTCATATCTTTCACAAAGATCTTCGTTTGTATCTAATGTGGCTGTGCGAGACCCACGTGATAACAGGCCAGACAACTCCTTTCCCCCCCGCTTCGTTACGCCACCAGTCGTCGATCTATGAACTTGGCGCGAAACTTTGAAAGCAGTGCGTTTTGCCAGTAAACAGTAGTGCTCTGGCTGAAATAGATGAAATAGGAAATATGTAACTTCGGATGCATATTTTTGAATACAATACTGTTGGATTTATCTCATCCTTTCCACGTACCGGAATGTAGAAGCAATTAAAAAAAATATATATATAATATAAGTCTTGTAAGTGATAGTGAGTCAGCGATTTCCGCTTCCGAACAACCTGCACGCAAAGAAAAAAGTTGGAACACCTCATGGAATAAATTTTAAAGTTCGGAGGTAAGTACTTTTCTCAGATAAACAAATTTACATTCATGCTTTTGAGGTCATGCAGTTAAGGTTACTTAACTTTTCCTCTGTTACACAAACAATTGTCAGTTTCCTTTCTGATATCTTTGTCTGTAATTTGTAATTTCAGCGTACTGTTTTAAAATATTTGAAATGGTTAACTTGCAACTTTTTATTTCTTGATTTTTTCAACCTTGTACACGCATTTATGCGAAATGGATTTTCCAAGCTGACAATATACATATGTCAAAATTTTCTGCAAATATACTTGTTGCTATCAGAAGCAACGTAACTTGGTGTTGATATTCAGTTAATATGTATGTAAACAAGTTTATTGAAACAGGCTTTTAACTGAACTAATCTTATATTTTCGGTTTCGATTAAATTGTTTCATACGCTAGCATGTGTTATTTTGATCAAAAAACATTCCTTGATAGGCTTCCGTAGTTCTGAGGTAGAAGATTAGCTTTGAACGCCGGAGGTCGTGGGTTCGATACTCAAACATTTCCCCCCAACTACGCCCCTGCAATGTTATTCAAACGAGCTGGTTCTGTGCGTAAATTAAAAAAAATATATGTTTTTTTCCACTGTTGTCTTTAAGTTTTATGATATTTATGCACAAATTGTGGTTGAGTTAAAGGTATTCATAATTTCGGGGCTTACGAAAGATTACTTTTGAGCAGTGGATACGCAACGTGTTTTTGCCAAATGCTCTATGCTTGTTTGTTTATGCTTAAAAAGGGCAAAATGTCTTGAACTACATATTTTTTGGACTCCTTGGGTTTTCTGTTAATAAGTTTTCAGGAGCTCTGAAAATGTAACATAAATTGAATTAAGGGGCTGTCCATATAGTATGTTGCAAAATTTTGAACAAATGCCCCCCCCCCTTGTTACATGTAACGCTATTCAACATGAGCATATTGTTATAAACAACGCGTGATGTCACACTTCCTGTTATCCTCTCCCTTTCCCCTGTCACAAAAATGTCACACTGAATTCCTAAAAGAGCCTACTCAGCAAAATGTTGATCTAAATTTAACATATATGAGGTTTTAAATATTGAAGAAAGTTGTTAAAATGGTCATTCTATAAAAAGTTTTTTGAAAAAGGTTACTTTGTCATCAATTAATGGTTTTTAAAATAATTTTTCAATAAAATAAATTAAATGATGAACTATTGAAGCCCCCCCCCCACCACAAGAATCATTAGCAGCAGAAAAAGCTGAAAATGGAAAAGTAACCAAATTCCAAAAAAAAAAAAAAAAAGGCTGCTTAGATATTGAATACATTTTTTTGATGTACAACATACAGTATTCATGATGTTGCATAATTCCTTCTTTAATTAACGTTTTTCAAGTTGAATTCCTGTGTAATTTTTCGAGAGTGCCCACTGAAGGGGTGGAGGGGGGGGGGGTCGGAATCATAGTCTCATAGTAATGGTAGCTTTTCAACGGCTATAGTTAAATAACTGTGCCCTTGAAATTTTAAGGGAGATAGGGGAGATGTTTTTGGGGTATTTTTCTTGAAGTTTTCATAATTGAAAGGGGTAGGGCAGTGTTTACTTTGGGGGATGGCACCCAAGCATTCATGTCTTTTTAAAAGCATAAATTTGCTCAGCTATGTTAACATTAATAATCTGGTATTATGTACTTTAATTTGATGTTATGTTTTTGAAACATATTGCAATCATGTTTCCCATTTACTTAAGTAAAAATGTTTATTTATTTTTTAAAATTTCATTTAATTCTTATTCAAATACAATGGTAAAATTATTTTTTGTTTTGATGTAATTGTAAAATGAAAGTTCATTTATTTATTTGAATACTTCTTAAGAGTTAATGTTTCAATACAATATACAAGTAGTTAAAATGCGATTAGTTTAAAAAAAAAAATTCAAATGAAAAATAAAACTGTGTTTATTTATCACTTCGTTTTAACATGATTGTAAAATAAAATCGTGTTTAGTTATTTGAATACTTTGTAAGACTTATAAATGTTTTTATGTAAAATACTATGAACTAATAAGCTCAGTGTATTTTTTAGTGTATGATTATCGGTTCCTTTTTATGTTTTCAAATGAAAAAGTAGAACTTTTAATGCTACTAAAATAATAGAAGACAATAATAAATAAACCAAATAGTTTAACTAAACCAAAATACTCTTTTCCCAATATCATTGTGGATCGACGAACGATGACGTCAATTGCTAGTTGGATGGCCTTCCTATCTCGAAGGCCTCGGGCTGTGTAACAAAGTTCTTCATTGTTTCCAGCGTAACGGGCAGATAGAAACAGAATGTTATTTGTATCTACTTGAGGCTAATTTTTGATATTCTCTCCCATAAATTTAGATTTCATATAGGCTATTTGCGTTTTGTGCGGTGAGATTGTCTATTTTAATACCAGTCCAAAATTTAAAAGTTGGTCAGTCCTCGCGAGGTGTCTGAATCTGCCTCTAAAAATAATAGCAGTGAGATATTGCTACCCAAAGTTGGTTCTGTACCTTAAAAGAAAGAGCTAATCTCAACTTTTTATCGTAATTTTTGTCAGCGAGACGAGATTCTGCGGAAATAACTATTTTTGAGCCCAAAGCATTTTTGCTGTTGGGTAGTGTTGAGTTATTAAATGATGAAGTATTTTTCTGAAGTACCTGTTCAAACATAAAGCAAAGATCTCCAAAACGATACTTTGCAGTATGCTTATTTTATTAAAACGAAGTTTCCATCTCTTCATAAGAAAACAGTTTTTGACTTTTTTGGCTCAAAACTTGCAACAGTCCTTAATACCAAACGTTGAATTATTTTCGAGTGTCCCTAATGGGCCACGATCCGTAGGTAGGGCACCATTAGGTAACAACTCCGGCCATTAAATTCCCTTTCAAACAATAACAACGGACTATAATTTTCACATTAGCAGGTCCCATACGGTAAATGTAAGAGAAACTAGGAAAACTTGACCCAACTTTTGGCTTTTTATTTTCTAATTTTTTTAGAATAGTTAGAAAAAAAAAACACCAAAAAAGGATAGCCATTTTTCACATTGTTATGGCTAAAAATAATAGCATAATTATGAGTAAAAATGGTACAAAAAATATATATTCCTCAAGTCAGGGAGACATGACCCACCTCATGAATGTAAAATGACTCATAGATATTGAAATCAAAAACGCAGGTTTGATGTTTTATTTAAGTGATACTTGAAGAGAATATGCAAAATGTTCACTCTTTAGGTGATGCGTTACTTAATCTTTCTTCATATCAGTAGGGAAGCAGAAGTCGAATTGAAAACTTTATCAGATCAAACCTAAGCAATATTTCAGTTATTTAACTAAATAACAACTCATTGGTCTTAAAGATTATAAGCCTTTTAGTTATTCGTCAAATAAAACCAATTTTTTAGACTAAAATATTATAGTTATTCATTAAAAAAATCAGGCCTTCATATTCACAGTATTAAAATTACTGCATAAATAAAATAAAATCATAAGATCTAAATGACTATATATTTTATCTATTCAAAAATAAAAATTCATTGAAAAACATCAAATTAAACAAAAACATCAAATTAGTCTTGGGTCAAGTCTCCTTAGTTAGCTTGGGTCAAAGCTAGCTTTCTTTTGTTTACCTTAAATTTTTTGAAACTTCAATTAAAGTTATAAAAATACTACTGCACATCAATATATAGCTAGAAAATTCACTAAAACATGTTTACTTTTAAAATTAATTTCCCTTAAAACTGCAGGTTAAAAGCTTAATCTTCAAATTTTACTTGAAGGGTGCAGTGTTATTTAACACTGAATTTCTTGAAAATCACTAATAATTCTGAATTGGCTTGTCCCTGAAAAATAATGCTGTGTGACTGGTCAACCAAAAATATGACTAAAATTTTCCCTAAATAACGGGACGCGGGAGCGTCCAGCCGCCAAGGAAACCAAACGTCAGCAGCCAACAAAAGCAAATTCACCGCCAAAGACGAAAGAAAATAAAAGCGCCCATGAACAGTTTACACGACAGAACAAGTTGGGGTTTTCTGGGTTTTTCACCCCTCTGTATCTCAGCCCCATGAAGACCCCCGGAGTTAATTTTTGGTACACTCAATCTCTAGTGGCCCCTGACGACGTAAACCAAAATACATTCCCCTGGACTATCAGGGGGAGGAAGAATTTAAGTTAGAAAATCGCTGTTCAAAAAAGTTTTCACTTTTTTTTACCGGGCTACAGCCCAGTCGAAAAAAGGAATCAAGCTGAAATTTTGCACACATATTCCTTGTGCCCAACTGATGAACCTTTTGTGCCATTTGACCCCCTCCCCCCTCGTTTTTACCCCATAAATCGTACCTCCTCAGGGTTATGCAGCAACCTCCGAGGGGCTATGGTAATTATTTTTTGTGTCCATATTCTTGGGAGACCATTGAGGACATATACAAAACTTCAAACCCCAGAGACATCACGGGCCGGAGTAATTACAGTTTGAAAATCACAAATTTCCCCTAAATTTATATGTACTTACTCTCAGCTTATAGGAATTGTTAATCTCTGACTGAAATTGCAAGGCTAGAACAGATCTAAGATTTACCAATTATTCAAAAGTTGTCTTTGGAAATGAAATTTAATCAAGACTAATAAAACAGATCCAACAGTTGCAACTAGACGTTAAATCGCGGATATCACAAATTTGCGACTGCGCATGCGCTAGGATTTAGCTCATTGTGCTCTCTGTTTTAAAAATCTATGTAGTTTGTTTATATTTAAGCAGAGAAACATTAATGAATAAGATTATAATACAGTCCTCCCCCCCCCCCCCCCCAGTTTCGCCGATACGAATTTTTTTTTCTTCCTGTTTTTCAGTTTTGATATATTTAAGGGGGAAGAAGTTTTAAATGTCGGCGAAACTGGGATTAAACCATGAAAATATTTTGCTTCATGAAAATATTTGGCGGGAAGCTTTTTGCTCACCAAGCAACCACCTCAACTAGAAAAGCGTCCCGCCAAACAAGTTTAACAATTTAAAAGATCTATTCATATTTCTGAGGAGTTGAAGGTGGGAGGAGGATCTAACGGAAGTAGGTGTGATGAAAGAGGAGAACAAGGAGGATGATAGTTTGGCAGATACTTGGCGGACAAACTAGATATCATGACTTTTTAAGGCTGAGGTTTTTTTTTGTTTAGGATGAAGGTTTTCTTTTTTGTGGGGAAGAGTTAAATGTTTTCTTGGCGGGGAATTTTTTACAGCAGGGTTGTTTTTGCTGAGATATCTTTAACATGGAAAAAAATCCTCATTAATCAAGTTTCCCTATGGGTCAAACCTCCCTAGCTTCTCCTAGAACAGATTGGGCAACTCAGGATAAGAACACTTTCAATAAAGTTAACATTGACAGAAAAGAAACCAAAATTGGTTCATCTGTATAGATGTTACGTTGCAAGAAGTACACACATACACACGTCAAACTTATAACCAGGAACCGACAAAAACTGTCAAATCATAGGAGACAGAAACTTCTTTTTAGTCCCAGACATATTAATTCTCACAGTTTAAAGGCAAATTTAGTGCAACATCTCGAAGATTCTTGTCCTAAAAAATTATTCGTCAAGTCTTTTTTAGCCACCCTGGCTCCCGGCCTTTTTCGGTCCCTGCTTACAGCCCTGCTCTTCTTTGCGTCAGAGATTAAAAACAAGTACATAAAAGCTTTAAGTTTTTACCTCAAAATTATTATTGTATTTCCGCAACTGATTATCTATTAGCCAAACAATATAAGGGTTAACTAAGCATATTTCTGCTTACAAAAGTTTTGTCCCAGTTTTAAATACTTTTAATCTTACATTATTTATTTTTCTTCTATGCATTTTCCCAAAACATTGTGAATTAAATAAAAAAAATTCTATAAATTGAAAATCGTGTAACTTCCTTTTATACTTCCAATCAGTAATAAATTATTTTCCGTTAGGCTGTGAAAAACTGGAGTTGATTCCCTTATGGAAATGGAGATTACGAATAATAAAGTTCATTAGTAAAAACTAAAAGAATTCAGAAGTTAATAAACATTTAACGCAAGTAAATGCAGCAGCGTAAACAACAGTGTGCAAAAAGAAAATACATTAAATGTAGAAAAATGTTCAAACGATGTAAATACGAGACAAATTCCGAAGACAATGGTGCAGAATTTTTTGCAAGATAATGTTGCAGTGCGCTTTATTTGCGCTGCTTTTCATTTTACTCACATTTTGTCACAAAGAAGTTTCGATCATTTTCATTTAAACTTTAAAAAAGAAAGAAAAAAACGTTATTTAAACACACCATTATTTACAATTCATTTAAATAATAGTTTAAGTTGTGAAAATGTTTTTCAACAGAGACTTTTGTCTCAAATTAGTTTCCTTATGCAGAGTAAATGTTTGTGGAATAAATTTATCAGAGAAGATATTTCATTTCGAATACATTTGTAATATTTAAATACTACTTTTGCTAATTAATTTCCGCCGGGTCTTAGTTTTTTTCCCTTTTATTTCAGGAAGTAGTGTATTCGTAAAAAATGTTTACTCAAATTTTGGCTAAAACTTTTTTATTCATTTCCAAAGTATTTTGTAGGTTAGTTAGTCACTTCCTTAAATATCCTTTTCGGCTTATCCGCACGTGCATATGTGCCTATGAACGCATGGTCAACCGAAGTATCCATTTTGACGATCGCTGAATTAAAAGTTCTCGTGACGCCTGTATGCGTGTACATATGTATATTCGTATGTATTCTCTTAACTCAAAACCTGTTTAAAATTTTGTATGTAGACTCTCAGTCGATTCTTGTTAAACACCTTCCCTTCTATTTGCATTCAGATGCTCTAAAACATGTGTTTACGCGATTTTAAGTGAAAATCAACATTGATTTCAATGCAGACTAGTATAACATCCTCAATTGGCCACCACTTGGCGATATAATAGGTTCTCATTCTTTTGTGCACAAATCGGGCAATAAAAATGACATTTCGAATTCGGTGTTAGCTTGCCACTACTGGCAATTTTGTGAAATATCAATTGAGGAAATCAACGTTGAATTTGTCCATACTTCGAAAATTGACCTCTGTATAGATATTTTCAAGGGGGAGGGGCTTTAATTGGGGCAGAAAGATGTGTGCGCAATCATGCAAAAAGTTTTTTGCTTCTTTCTTACTCTCTATTATAGTATTGTATTTTTGTTCCTTATACACATCTCATACAGCTTTTCGTGCAATTTTAGATCTCTGATGCTAACAAACCACCTTTCTTTACTTTTGAAAGAATAATTATCTATGTTTACCACAATTTTATGTGGGTTGGAATGTCTAAAAAGTAATGCATTTAACGAGCATTACTTTCAATGAAGCGTATACGCGCCTATTTTTTCAACTTATTAAAGAACATCGATTATTTACTTAGAGTAAAAGGAAATTATGTAGAGAGAGTCCACACCATATTTTTTTAATAAAGTCCTCATCCAACTGAGCACATCACGATCTGCGTAAGATAATAATTTACTTGGAGATTAATGTAAATTAATATGACATTACGTAAGGGGTATTTGAAATTAATTGACATTAGATTTGCCAATGTTTAATGCATTAGCTTCACGAATTTTTTCAGATTTTTTTTTTTTTTTTTTGAAGACAGTAAAATGCTACAGTAGAACAACTGGACATTATACTCTTTGCAGCAGCGCAATTTCATACTCCATTGGGTTGACAAATGCACTGCTTTTTCAAACTTTGATGCGTTGATTTTAGTTATCCGGATCGATGATTTAAAAACTTTATTAAAAGTATGTAATAGGTAATCACTAACGCCGTAGAGTATAATGATATTGAACAAGAAAACAAGAATCTTAAATAACTTTTAAAACGTGTCGCAAACGTGGTACATTCTTCTATCGAAACTCTACATTTTAGTGCCTTATAAGGCTGGCAAGATTCATTTATCTTTCAATAGATTAGGTAAATCAATCTAAATCGATCATGTAGCTTGAATTCATGATTGCTCAAAATTAGTTGCAATCAGATAACTCTAAATGTTTTATAATTTATCTGCAAGTAAAATATACAGGGAATGAAATAAAAATGAAACATATAGATTCAAAAAAACTAAAACGAGCTGGTTTTCAATTTTTGAAAATTATACATGGCAGCGCAAGCAATAACATAACTAATAACCACAACTCAAACTGTTAAATTTACGCCAATCGATTAAAAAGAATTCTATCTTTAAAAATTGTCTGTAAAATTGAACTACAAGAAACGTCAGTTCGTATTAGTCTCTTGCCAATCTCCAAAAGTATTCCAATTCGGTGAAAGAACATGCTCATTCAGATATTCAATTAACTCTTGACCTAATAGCTGTACTTTTATCAGCCCTGTTTAACGATATATTTTGAGGATTATCTAAAGGTGTGTTCCCTTAAATCTTCTACACTAATTTACATTCATTCCACCAAATGCTTCAAACCATTTGTGAAAACTTGCTTGAATATTTCAACGTTTCGTTCAATTATCTATGTGAATATTAATAACTTGGGCGGGTTGAAAACTCATTTAGCTAAAAGCAACTAATTCTGTTGAATAATGAATAAAATGCATTGAAAAGATATTTGTACATATGAAGTCTTCGTCACTTAAACATAGCTTTCTTTTATTTGGTTGAGCTCGTTTTCTGCTTGGTAAAATAATGAGAAACGTCAAAACTTTTATTGAAAAAGGGACCAGTTTGGCGAAATTTTTTGAAAACGCGCCATTCGTTCGACTTAAAACTGAATCCGTCGCCAACACATTATGGTGAGAGTATTACGGTCAAGAAAAATTAAAAACTAAACAGTGAAGACCAAACATAGGGGCGACGCGAACTACTTTTGGTAAAATTATCGTCACATGGACACATTTGGCGTGTTGTAAAATTATCACCGCCCTTTGCGCATCCTTCACAATGCTGCCAAATTGCGTTTGTCTTAACTACAGTTTGAGTGCACGCTATGTCTCCACGTTGCTTTCAGAAGCAATAACAAATTTGGTTATATATATATTACTAGCGGTACCCGCACGGCTTTGCCTGTAGTAGAAAATTAAAAAGTCATTTGGTTCGCCTGTATATTTACAAATAATGGATGATTAATTTCTCGCCGATTTGCTATGTTCATTTGCTCGCCCATGTTACGATTTCACGTTATGATAATTTGATAATTTACTCGTCCTCGTCATGATAATTTGCTCGGTAAAATGGTCTTACAATTGGAATAAAACAGGAAAAATAAAGGAACAAAATCGAATTTATGAAAAATAGCTTCGTGGCGCACATCTCCACGATACAAACTAACTCTGTACTAAATTTCGTGAAAATCGACCGAACTAGAGCCGCTGTATAGATAGGCCGACGCATCAGCTTAAGTTTAGCCATTTTGGATCGGATTTTTCATAGTTGCACTGCTAGGGTTATCACAGTAAAGTTTCGGATTTTGCCAAATTTGCCGAAAATTCACGTGCCGCTAATAATTGCTCACAGTGAACAATGACCAAACGCGATAACTCGCCAGAAAAGACAACCACTCAAACACGCGCTCCGATCCAAAATGGCTAATCTTAAGCTGATTCATCGGCTCGTATATATAGGGGCCTTAGGCTTAACGGTTTAGGCGCAATGCGTGTCACAGAGAGACATCTAGACAAAATTTGAGCTTTATTAATAGTAAAGATTTATACGCTCGAAATATTGCTGATCAGTAAGGCGAAGTTAGGAACACTGTAAATCAATTTTATTTTTATTCCATTGGAGTGCCTAGGCAGACAGTCTCTATAGTAGGTGTGAGCCTAACTTGACGGCGGCGTCATGCTGTGATTAGGATCTGAGCAGTCGACTAGTTTAAGTTTGCCCCAACTATAGTGCGGTGTTGATTTATTAGCCTTACACTTATTTCGAGAAAAACGTTTCTAAATAAATTCATTATCTATAAAAAATATTCAGTCTTACCTAGAAACATGCAGAAGGACGAGCATGCGCAAATAGGTTACGAGAGTCATAATGGACGGCAACTACTGATATGTGGAATGTAAAAAATCGTCGATCTACTTTAAAAAGTAGTTGTTGTATTGCGTTAAAGTAAGAGTACTGTTTCCTTTTTCTCTAAACAATACTTTCAAAAAGTGATCAGCAATCATGGCTTTAAATTGAGGTTGTCCGTAGCAAATGTAACAGTATTGAGGATTACTGGAATAGGGAGGTTGCACGAGAGCTTAAAGCGTTTTATTGGACTCGGAATGAGACTTCGGATTGGCAGCGCACAGATCAGTCCTCCATTCCTCAAGACCAGATTGACCTCCTGATCTGCGTCATATAAACAGACAGTCGATGGAGTGTCCAGGAATTATTCTCACAGGTTCTCAGTAGTCATTTGTCCTAAGCATTGGGCCGCTCCCTCACTAATGTCAACAATCAAACCGTACTAATGATTTCCATTGGCTTCCTAATTTAGCAAAAGGTTACAAGCATTGCTGATGATTACGTAGAAGAAATGTAATGCAATAGGGTCGTTTCCAAAAATTTCAAAAGCATTTTTTTTTCTGAAAGATCATGCTTAAAAACATAGGATCTGAAATTCTTTTGTAAATAATTTGACTAAGTTTAGTATTAAAAAAATATTTTAACCAGTACACTTTTATTGTTCATGCTTCTGCCGATGACATCACAAATGATGAAATGCCATTCACTGTGCCATTAGCAGAGTGCAATATTTAATCCCTATCTTTACTCACTTATACTGGCAACAATATGGTTGATAGCAAGCGTAGAGTGCAATATTTAATTCGCTTCTTGATTATCATAATGTGGAAACGCGGTAGACAGATGCGCCAAAGTACATCATTTGTGACGTCATAAAGACCACGCCTTATTTTCAAAATTGGACATTTAAAAAAAATTAATTAAAAATTAAGCGTTGGGAAAATGAAAGTATTTTTTCGCTCCATGTTATTTCTTTTTACTTATTCTATCATCTTCAGTGATTAAAAGTAGTACTTTTCCCTGAAGGAAACAACCCACTGTAGTAATAAAATTAATTTATACCTATGTTGCTATTACTTAAATTACAGCATTACATTATAAGGTATTCTAGCAGCATCTTTACCGAGAGGTTTAAAAAACTAAAGTTTTTGTTTCGGGAAATTATTTTTTCCTTTTTATCAACACAAATTCCGGCACTTGTTTGCCAATACAAACAAACAGCATCTATCTACCTCTCCGTTGTTTATTCTGTGTGGATAAAACAATACTGTTATTTTGAATCTTCCCCGATAAAAAACAAAGTGCGTCTTAGACCCAGAGCGAAACGGGAAATTAAATCAAAAATAAAATCGTCACAGAAAAACATCGCCTAGAATTCCCGTCGAAATCGTGCAATCGGTACTGTCGCCATGGTAACTCAAAAATAGGCAACAATAGTACCAATTCAAAAGTGTTTTTTCATCCCAATGATTTCTGTATTCAAAACAGAAAAGTAAGAAAGGGAACTTGTCTTAATACTTGACGGCACAGAAGAGTTGAAAACGTGGTAACAATATCATCGAACGACGGGGGAAAAAAGAAGCTTTGCCTCTTTAAAATTCCATCGATATCAGAACTGGGAGAAAATTCCAAAAATAACTCTCGCGAAGAAGGGAATTCGTTTTATCTATCCACTAGATTCTCATGAAGTACATTTTAGATTATCTCTAATGCAAGAGCTTCTGTGAAAAATTTTCAACCGTATTAAAAGGAAAAAGAAAGTTTAGAATAATATAGTAGGTTGCAGAAAGGACAATGTTTTCTCGTTGTTTACTTCTCTTAAGTTCATTTAATGCTCCAAAAAGTTTACGAAACAAGTTTTTTTTTCATCATTTTTGTTCAGCAAAAGAGCAATTAAAAATTTCTTTGTATTTTCCAAAGTGAGAATTGTCTAACATCATACAGATATTTATATTTTGATTGAAAAAATAAAACGATTGGGTAAAGGATGATGTTTTATTTCACAATAAAATCCCGATTTCTCACGGAATTAACTGGCGCGGTTATGGCGAATAGTTCACAAAATTATGAAGATAGGGAGCAAAAAAGCACAAGTGGGTCATTCTTCAAAAAGTGTAACTTTTCTGTCACACGCCTTTACAGTAAAAACTTTAAGGAACAATGCATTTAACAATGATTTTTAATTTCATCAAAAATATATCTATTTAAACATGCCAACAATTTTTTAATAATAACTTTTATTGAGCAATCACGATTGCTTATTGTTCTCACTTGACTGTTTTTGGCGTCTTTTGATTTTTCCCACCGCCACCCTCCGCACCATCACCGTCGACGGGCTCCTCACGATGCTGCTCCTATAGCGAAAGCCGTCTCCAGGTTGCATCCATGTAATACACACACGCGCATACATACACAACTACACACACACATACACCTACACACCCACACATACAAACACATACACATACAAACACATACACACACAAAAACATACACACACACATACACACAACTACCCACACATTCATGCCTGCACACAGACACAAACACATATGCCTACATATACATACAAATACCCCCCCACACACACATTCATACACACAACTACCCACACAATTATGCCAGCACACAGACACAAACACACATGCCTACACACACATACACATAACCCGTACACACAAACACATACCCCCACACACAAAAACATACACACACACATACACACAACTACCCACACATTCATGCCTGCACACAGACACAAACACATATGCCTACATATACATACACATACCCCCCCCCCCACACACACATTCATACACACAACTACCCACACAAATATGCCAGCACACAGACACAAACACACATGCCTACACACACATACACATAACCCGTACACACAAACACATACCCCCACACACAAACACACACGCCTACATACACACACTCGTGATTGCGAGAAACATAATTTGAATTCAAGATGTCAAAATTCAAATTAATTTCTTTTTAGTATATATTTGGTTCACAACATGTGAATTCTCATCTCCGTGGCATGTCACACACCTTTAGTGACTGTTTATGTTGCTTAATAACTTGTTTAATGAAAAGTATATACTTATATATAAGTATACACTTCCCTTTCACAAGTGTCTCAAATACTAATTGTTTAAGTATATTCAATTTTTTAATATTGTGTTTTAGTTCGTTTTAGAATAACAAGGAATCATATCACACAATAAATTCTCACCTCCATTGCCTAAACACATGCCATTCCTCATTAACACGTGGCAGTAATGACATCACGATTTATTTTCCATGATACAAGGGAACCCCCTTGTTTATTTTCAGCCATAGTTGAAGTTGTGAGATTTTTGTCGAAAAACAAGAAGATAGATTTTGCTTTAAAAACAAAGTGTGGTTATTCTGACTTCCCACCTCCGTGAACTTGAATTTCAGGGATGTAAAATAATGTAAAAAAAGAAGAGAACATGTTTTCATACGCTTAACATGAAAAGCAACGAAGAGAAAAAATTGCACGAAAAATATATCTATTAAGCCTATATTAATGGAAAGATCTTCACCTTCGTGTATCTCACCTCCGTGGCCGACCTTATCAATGTCATTATTTCTGAGGTGAAAATAACTGATGGAGGGGAAATACATCAATAATAGGCATTCTACCAAAATTATAAATTGTCAGTATATCTTCAAATTTACTAAATGCTATTTTTAACATACATTTGAAACTACTAATTAAGCCGTTCTTTAATTGAGAGAGCTTAATATTATGTATCCATTAATAATTAAAAAAGCTGATTGTTTGCACAATTAACAAATTTACTACTTTGATACAAAATTGGCTTCGATTTTTAAGTATTTAAAAAAAAATTCTTTTTTTTTTCATTTTCGTGAACAAGACTTTTTTTTATTTATGAGTAAAGTAATTGGAAATTAGCTGGGCCATTGTTAATGTTACTTCTAGTAGGTAACACTTTTATGCAAGAATGAAAAAAAAAAAGAAAACAAAAGGTTTCGAAATCTAAAAATATTTGCTTTCAAAAGTTACGTTTTCTGGGGAATGACCCAAGTGTGTATTTGAACAATTTAAATGTACAATAGGTAACATAAGCACTTTATTTGCGTAAAAATAAAGTTATTTACTGCTTACTTAGTAGATTTATCTGCTTTAAAAAAAATCATAAGTTTCTGCGTTCGCCCTTTTTAATTTTCCCTTCTTTACTTGCTCCAGCCTTACCTCCTGTACACGGACGTTACCGAAAGACCGAGGACTATGGGCTAAACATAATTTCCTTCGTTTCTTATTGTATTTTCACACTAATTGTATACTAATTTTATTTTTGAAAGTAGCCTGCTGTTAAAAAAAAATCGGCTTTTTTACGTTGAACCTCCTTTACTTATGTACATTCGAAACCCTTTTCAACAACGTTTTATCATAAAATGATGCGCCCTCTTCTTCCTCTGAAGACTGAATAAGGTTTTCATCGTGTGAGTGGATTAAAGCAGCATTGTTGATTACCTTCTGTGTACCTAACTGTTTTCTAAATCGTTCTCTTTAAGTTATTTAAATTCTTGACAAACGCTTCGTTAACCTTACATGTTTGAAGCATGAACCATTAGCGTTAAAATCCATCCTTTCAGTGACATGATCTTTATCGACAATTCTTTCAGCAAGAACACTTCTCGCAAAATTCAATAAATCAGGAATGGTATCTTCCTCCGACTTTTCAGATTCATTAAGTGGTTTTCCCGCGTCCAAATCGTATTAATTGGAGGCAAAAAGGTCGAAAACTCATCTCAGATGGCGAAAATAATTTCCATCTAAATAATTGGAATGGACTGAGGTGGGGTGGAGGATAGGTTTGTAGCTAATCTGCTAAGCGAATAAATCATAAGCGGATAATCGAGAGAATTCTGCACTCCTCTTTTGGTCTTACTAACTTATGTTGCATCAAAATATCTTTTGAAATCCCATAATTGGCATCATTTTTGGTGCGACCAAATGTTTTGCAGTGTAAGTAAAAGCTTATGCTCTAATAAGTAAGAACTACGCTTTTGTGGTTCTTACTGGGATCTTTCAATGTAAATGACACTTAAATCTGACCGCGAAGAGTTGATCCTTTGCTCCGCCTTGTTTCAAAAGTGTCCATTTTCGTAAAGAGGCGATATAGAGAGTAAAGTTTAAGATTCGAATTGGCAAGTGTTATTGTCTTTAGAGCTTGAATACGTCACTTTGAAATTTAAGAAATTATAACCAAAGAGGTGAAAAATTTAAATTTTGTGCAGTCAAGGCAGGTGTCTCATTGGACAGGTAAGATACCACGAAAGTGGGTGGGTCGTGGTTTAACCTCTTTCAGCAGCCATTGGTCACAGAAATCAACGCCTCCTCTAATTCATTTGAATTGAAAAATGACGAGAGTAGCGCTGCAATAAAGAATTCAAAGCTTGTCATTTTTACTTTTTCGCCAAGTCAATGCAGTTATTGCTACAACTTAAACCATTCAGGTTTTAAATAATCACATAACGAAAATATACTACGTGTAATTTTTTTTTCATATCGCCAAAATGTTGATACACGTCCTTTATGCTTTAACTAACAAATTTTAAGGAACGGACTCGTTTTCTTCAATGATTGACAAGGGCCATTTGTTCGCGGTCAGAAAATATCAAATCAGTTATGCAGGTATCGATACTCAAATTCATAATTTCTATACACACGATAATTATCGCTAACAACGATAACATTTTCAGGATGACACGATCCAAGGCGTATTAGACCCAGTGAACCTGACAAGTCTGAAAAGCACGAAGACGACTTTGCTGTAGTCATAGCTGCCAAAATTTTCTTGGAGGATAACTACATTTTACACTGCAAGGATATTCTTTATACAGACGTTGCCTCTAGGGAGAAAGAAATGAACTTTGTCTTATGTTCGCTTTCTTTTTCATAATTTTAAACTTGAAGTACAGATGCATGTTTCATCGTAGTTCTATGTTTATATTATAGAACTATGATGCGTTATTGCGACCGTTTCTCAGAAAAGATTGGTTCAAATCAACAATATACTCATTTTATAACTTCTTGATACGATGATATTGGCGAAATATTGGGAACGGTTGTTAAACATACATTTGTACTATGATAACCAAGGATATGTTTACATGAAATACACCGCCGGCTCAGCCATTTCATCCATCCGATCATTCCTCCAATTTCCGAGGACAGCAGTTTCGTGCTTATTAGCACTCAGCAGCCCGGAATAGGAGGTGCCTGAGCTGGAGTTGGAAAACCTCTAAAAGAAGCCAAGAGCGTCAAACAAACTGGTGAATAATATAGAATTAGCACTGACCAGATGGATATGGAATGACTGAGCTGGCGGTGTATTTCATGTCTTTCTGCCTTATCCCTGGCTATAGGGCGGTAACTTACTGAAAACAAGGATATGTTTGTTATATTTTTGACCTTTCCGGCAATTTAATGTTAATGAAAATGTTTTATGATTATAACAATAGTATTAATGACATTAATGATAACTTAAATAACAATAACAGCAATAACTAATAAAACAATACTAATAATAAAGCTAACCGTGACAATGATAATAATATATACGAATAATAATATCAACGATAAAAGTAATTATAATAATAATTGTAATAGAAATAAGAATGATGACAATAATGATGATAATAATAAAATAATGTAAATAAAAAGAATAGCAAGAACAATGAAGATGACTATAATAATAATAGTAATAATAATAATAATAACAGTATTGATAGCAATAATAATTTATACTTTTTTAAACCAGGGAAACTTATCCCATTCCGCATTTTACTACTAATCCGTTCAATATCCTTTCAAACCAGTTGAATTACAAGAGAGAAAATGTGTTACTTCATTTTAATTAACAACGTCCTAATGAATAAAACCGGGAACAAAGGATTACATTCGTAACATGGCTTTTTATCCGATGTCGTAGTTGGGACTGAGTTATTTTTAGCTTTCCTCTATCGACAGAATTTTAAGAGGCATTTCCTGCTCGGCCTTTGTTGTGAGTTTGGATAGCAGTTTCAATTGTTGAATGTTTTCTCTTCAATATCATGAAATTTGGAAAATTGAAATGAGCGATAATTTGTATTTGGGAAGCATTATCTTGAGGAAGTATGGTGTTAAGCATTATTAAAATGTAAGAAGTCCACCAAAGTGAAAACTAATGTTTCTTTTTTTTTTTTTTTTAATTGCTGACTTTTTCGTTGGTAATATTTATTTTTGCTCATAAGATAATGTAAATATTGTAATGACAACAAGCGTTAGAGCAATAAAAAATAAATGCAGAAAGTACTTTTGTGCAACCATGGAAACACAAAATAAAATAAGTTTAAGAATTGAAAATGAGAAAGATGGAAAGAAACAATGGATTCAAAAAGCATTACCGTGGAAACGCAAAATAAAATGGTTAAAAACTTGAATAGAGAACAGATTTTTGAACTTCATTTCAATCGATTGTAACTTTTTTTCTAATGGAAATAGAGGGTAAAACTTTCGACCGCAGGTAGAGTTAGAGCTGGAGTAAAAAAAAGCAGCTCTTTCCAATGGTGTCAAAAAGAAAACTGTAGGACAATGCCTTCACTTTTTATTAATAAATTTAATGAAGAAAGTATTGCCTAAATTTCAGCTAAGCCTAAAAAAATTCGAGCCGTAATTAAGTTAGAGCATTGAAACAAATTTCGTAGAACGCGGAAAATTCTACCCTTTCCAACGATATGTAACATTAATATGCAAATAATTTTTCACCCCCATATTTGGAAATTTATGTGAAAATTGGGCCTAAATTGGAATAAAAAAGAGCTACTCGTCAATTTTTTTTTTTTCGAACCGGCCTGCGAACCATTCCGATGCTGAAAGAGAGATAGCGTGAAAATTTAAGTGAAATCAACCGGGTAGTTCTCGAGTTTTGTGCGTCAAAACGAACAGACGCTTTTTGGAGATTTCATTTTAATACTATGCAGAGATAACAAACTGAATTTTATAACTACTAATACTTTTCATTGTTTTTTGGCAGCAATTAAAAAGCGGACTCAGCAAGTCCTATGACATAGTAACTAAAGAGATAGTCTGCAAAAATATGAGGCTAACCAACTATGAATAAGAAAATTAAATGCAAAATGGAAAGAACCAACAGGAACACATATTGAAAAAGAGTGGTTTTCAGCAAAGTACGCAGCATATTAAAAACAAATTTATTGGTTAGGATGAAAGAACTAAGCCGATAGAGCTCAATCAATAACTACAATTAACTGGAACCATAGAGAATGAAAAAAAGAAGTGTGTAAAGACAGTGGCGTTCTTAACATGTGTGTCACCCTAGGTGATAATTTGACTAGACGTTAAATCCCGGTTATCACAAATTTGCCATTTCAACTGCGCTTGCACGCGGACTTAGCTTTTTGGGCTTTCTGTTTTAAGATTTCGTGTTGCTTGTTTATATTTAGGCTGAGCGAGAGTCTCATCAAATTAATGAATGCGACTAGAATATGTTCACAGCGGTTTCGTGATATATTATATGAAACTACGGATATGAATAACTGATAATCTTATGAGAAAAATGACACTTCAATGTTTATTAGTTTGGAAATATTTATTTAACATAAATGTAAAACACGTTGTGTACTTCAAAAATGATTGGAATATTAGCACAGAAATCCGTCTTTTGCGGATATTTCATGTTAGGTGTAAACAACTTAGTATTATACATCTTTATTTAGGTTGAGGGTTCGGCTTTGTATTAGAAGTGATGCTGCAATTCTAGTACGCTCTTCTGAGGTTAAAAATTTAGTCCTGAAAAGGGACAGACAAATCAGACACTGAATCCATCAATAAATAATTAGGACGCAAAATTCAATCTTTACCGAGACCTAAAAACTAAATCAGAGAAAACTTTGTGAATTCTAATTTTTATCTGTTACCATCTCATATTTATTACCAATAACTTAAAATATTTGTAATTAATTTTTTGAAATCAGGTAAGTCCGTGCGCAAGAGCAGTTGAAATGGCAAATTTGTGATAACCGGGATTTAACGTCGAGTGATAATTTGTGCCATCACCCCTCCCCCCACCAAAAAATAATAATAATGCTTTAAGTAAACATGATGTACGATTTTCGGAAGCAACTAAGATTTGTTTTTCAGGCTTAACGAAAGATTGAATCAAAAGAGAAGTATGCATTACGAGTGCATTTTATGTTAACTTGGCCCCAAGACACGTACAAGTATGATGCCCTCTCCTCGCTATATTGTGCTCTTTTCCATTAAAATTTTATACATAAAAATAATTTTTGATTTTTTTAGAGGAAAACTTCAGATTTAAAATATGGATATTTTTATAAACTGTTCGAATGTCTCTTTGAATGTCTACCCCCGGATGGGGTGTGACTCGGGTCGTACCTCCCCTCCCCCCTCCAGTAGTGACTCTACTGTTTAAAGGAAATGTTAAAGACATTTAGTTAAAGAAAAACCTGAAACGGAAACAAAATGCACGAAAAAAAAATCAAAAGGCTAACAGAACCAAGAACTAAATAAAGATAAATTCGGAAAGGATCAATAAAAGAAAGAAATTGTAAAGACAGATATGAAAAAATAGTAAAAATAACATATGAAAATGCTTCTGCTACATCAATTAGGTAATAGAACCGAAAATGAAAAGTGAAGTCAAATTTAAAAAATAAAAGTAAAGCCAAATTAAATTAAGGAGAAAGAAAAGTTACGCAAACACATATCTATAATAGAAAAGTAAAACTGATCGGGGAAAAGGAATAATTACAAACACATAACAATTAGAATATTGAATCATGGAAACAATGTACAAACTACAAGAATAGCAACCAAACTGCCGATAAATACGGAATGGTTTTTAAATCATAGTTAACTTAGCATTTCTAATTCAGTATTTCTAATTCTTGGTATTTCTAATTTAGTTAATGATCTTACCCATTAAACTCTGCCGGAGCAGTGCATCAGTAGGAATCACGACAATGAAACAGTGTAATATTTCAAATTACTTCTATGTCTAATTTTATTGATTTTATAGATTTTTATGGATGCAATTGAAATGCAGTTGCAGATATTTTTTTCTTAATGATGTCCAATATTATTTCTTACTTTAACATCTCTAGTAAAATTATAACATTGTTGTCCAAGAGCTTAGAAATGTTTCGATGACATTTCTGTAACAAATTACGTCGAAGAACATTTATGCGTTAAAATGGTTTTCCTGAAATTAGCTTGAATTCTGTGACCAACACATTTTATTACGAACATCTAATTGTTTACTTGCTGAGCGTCTGAATCGCTTTAAGCTCCATTGTTTGATACGATCTTATACATATAAAATCTGAGTATCTATCTATCTATGTCCAAGCTTCTTCTCCCGAACGACAGTGAACTGACCATCGAACCAGGTATCGATGGATTCGTCATCTTCCCGTCTTCATGTTTGGCTATTTAACATAATCCTCCGATAATAATTAGCGGAGATATCAATTAAAAATTATTAATTATGACTCTTAGATTTCAAAATAAAATCCATATTTTTCGAAGGCTTTCCTCCATTCAAATTATTATTCAGTGCTTCAACTCAACTTTCCGGATGAACGCTTTTATTAAAATTTACAGCGTGAAGAAAATCATTGAAAAGAAACGTAATTCTTGTACGACCATGTGGATAGAATCCATCCAAATATTTATCTGAGTGGTATGTTGCATTAATAAACACCCGGGCAACGCCGGGTAGTAGACTATTTTATGTAAAAAGCGGATTGTTATTGTGCATAAATATTTCCGATATAGTCTATCAGATGTAATTCAGTTTAACGTGAGTAAAGATTATAGTTGATAATGCATATATTTTCCCCTTTTGTGCTGACTGAAAATGTACTCATAACTTGTATCATTGATAACGATTATTAACGTTGATGAGGTGTTTTGGCAAAAATATGTTTTACTGGTGTTTTGCAAACTTTGCTTTACGCGCATTTATTTATTCCTTAACGCGTTAGAAACTAGTGTCAGTGTACTACAAAAGCATCAACTGGACTGCTCTTACATTTTTTAGGTAGCCCGTGCAACGCCGGGCACGCAGCTAGTATAAAATAATTTGTGCGAGGTTGATGACCTTTAATTTGTCTTGAGTAAACAAATCGGTGCAAAATGAATACCAGCAAAAAAAAAAAAAAAAAAAAAAAAAACACTTTTGAAATTAAAGTTCAATTTTTCACCAAGAAATAGGTTAATTATAGCAACATTAAACTACTATGGGCGATTAGTTTCACCGAGGTAATGATGCTTACTCAAACTGGTGCTTTTAAAAGTGCCCTTACATACGTGAAACTTATCACCAATGCAGCTAAATTTTGCTAGATTTATCTTCTTTCTTGTTGAAACATTGAAATTTATTTTTATCCGCGTTGTGTAAACGTGAGATCATTTGCCTCCAGGGTCGCTCGTCAGTGCTAGTGAGACAATGCGCAGTAGAGACAAAAATAAAACAGCAAATGCGAATCGTTGAAATTAAGTTTTGAAGAAACGAAAAGAATGCAAAATTAAAAACGCATCATGAGTCAACTATTTCAGTAATTTTTAATTTTCTCAAAAATGTTAACATTCTGAAGGAGCATGGTTTAAGACCCACGTGTTTAAAACCATGCTGTTTTAGAAATATATATATATATTTCTCAAAGTTAACAGTCCTATTCCAGCGAAATAGGGAAGGACCTTAGACCGACAATTTCACATTTCGCCCTTCTTAAAAGCATTCTTTTTTGGAATGCGAACTGTAGTCAAATAATCAAGTTATATTCGATTCATTTTGTTTTTGGCTGTGTTTTTCCGTAATATAAACCTTTCCTCTATGTTCAGTATTCAGTAAGTTACCGCCCTATAGCCAGGGCTAAGGCAGAAATACATGACATACACCGCCAGCTCAGTCAATCGAAACTGCAGTCCTCGGCTGGAATTGACTGAGTTGGCGGTGTATGTCATGCTTTCCTCTATGATTTCAACTAAAAAAAATATTTTTAAAAAAGTAAGCTAATTAAATAAAAATTGTGATTAATTTTCAGTAAGTCGTTTGAGCTCACAATGAAAAAAAAAGAAAAGAAAATTCTTCTCAGACTTTGGAATAAAAAAAAAAAATTCTATTGCATGTATTTTTTAAAAGAATTTTTACTTCATTGTTTTCATTTCTGTTTGCATTAGAACAAAAGATTTGTTTGTTCTAAGAAAATATTATTTGACTTTTATTTCCCTAAAGAATTCTATTCAAGCTGAACATAATTAACTGGAAAACATAACTATCGATCACTTTGTGTTTGCTTTGTTGACTGCTTAAGTTTAAAATATGAAAAAAAGGGGGTGGCGGGCTGTGTTTCAAAAAATATTCCATTGTTATGATAAACGTTTGGTTGTTAAACAAACTAGACGCTTAAATTAAAAACGAACTCCGTTTATTGAAAAATTTAGGGCTTTAGAACAGCACCTCGGGAATCTTTTGAGACGGTATGTTTTTCTGACTTAACTTTTTCGTAAGCAAAATTTCTCAGGGAAATATGTTGCCAATTTTCTCCCTTTTAGAAGATAGTAATTCGCTACATTAGGACATTTGACATACACGCATGAATAAAAAATAATTTGAAAATTCACGAAATATCTTAAGTAGAAGATTGGAGGCAACTCAGTTTTTCTTAACCTTTTTGTAAAATTTTCCGGTTAAAGAAACGCAATACATCAATATTTAAGGTTTAGATGCCTCTGTTTTTGTTTTGAGGGCCGGAGCATAGTGTAAGAGTATATGATTAATGATCTAAGTGGTGGATCTAGGGATTTTTACCCATTCCGATTGAAGATCTTGAAGGACATTTTCATTTCAAAATGCTTTCGCTTCTCAACTTTTTAAAGACTATGTCTTTGTTTTTTTCTGAAATAATGCCTGCATTTTACTTCCGTGGTTTAATTGTTTCCAAAAACAATGAAAAATGATAATTATTACAAAGTTAGTTTTGTTAATAATTTTACAAAACAATTTTAAGGCTTAACTGAAACAACCATATATTTGAAGGCTTAAATCATTTTAATTTTTTCAAATGATGCAAGTTTTGGAAGCTTTTATCAATTCAAGTCAAGTCATCAGCTTAAAAACGCTCTTAAAAGTTTTTTTCTTTCAGTGTGTCCGTAGGGGTATTTAGTTGGATTAGGGTCAGGTGATTCATTAGCCGAAAAACTTTATTTTCTAAGTTGTAAACCATATTGTAACTATCGTGAAAGTGTACTCTCGGCCATTATCTTCCTGAAATATCCAGCGTCTTTTAACGATAATAAGTTACCATGTCCTTTTAAATGGGGTTGTAAACATTTTGATGCATAATGATAACGATTTGTATGAAGGAGACGATGCAATCGCGGCAGAAAGTTTCTCAAACCATTATTGATCTATGTCTGTGCTACACTGTTGGATGCTAGGACCGAAATCCATTCTGCTGTCGCTTGCACAGAAATTATAAGCCATCACTTCCAAACCGATTGAACTGGATTCATCGCTAAAAAGGATCTTTCTTCAATCTTTGTTTGTCCACTTTCCGCGCTCTATAATGAGTTTCTTAATCTTTACCTACATACGACGTTTGTTCTTTTTTTTTTCTGAAATGAGCCAGCTGACGTACTTTAGCGTGGCATCCAAACGAAGCCTTGAAGTGCCCTTACTCATTGTTAGTCTACACTGTAAAAAAAATCCAAAACGTTACTGATTATTTCCATCGTGGAACGTTGCGGTATTTCACTTATTTCCTTGTAAAATCAAGTATCTTTGTAAAAAAAGTTTCCTGAATTGCTTCAAGTTGTACGAATTTAGACGCATCACTGGTAAGAAAAATATATTTAGCTTCCAGTTTAAAGCTTAACCGAGTGTATTTATGAAGTGTATCGTGTTTAGTTCGATTACGCTCCGTCCTGGTTGACTAAGTGCCCAATGATGGCAAATAAGTCTCAGGTCTGCTGCTGCTTTGCAAGACAATAATTGCAGGCAAGAAAAGCTTGGTTCTTACCTGCGATTAGTGTTTTGGGCATAGATGCTTTTTGTAACTCTGGAAGGCTCTAATTAACTATATCAAAACTACCGAATTTCCCTTGAAGGCTCTAGACTGGTTTTAATCCGTGATATTTCCAAATTCTTCAGAAAGAGTCAAGCTAATTTTAGGAAGGTTGCTGATTTTTAGCGGAAAGCGTTCCTTGTTTTTCCAAGATACAAAATTGTACAAATTGTTACTGTCAAAAATTGGGCATATCAGCTGCCCATTTATTTCCAGGAACGCTTCTGAATGGTTTTTACAGTGCATATTCAATGAGTATCTTCTTGCGTAGTTGATCTTGGTTCTTGCTTGGGTGAGCGATCAAAAATCTTTGGAAGTATGAAACCTTGTAATCCTATTGGTGAGTGCTCTAACCCACATTTTCTGCGTGGAATTCTTGCGCATCCACCACTGAGAAAGCGGACCCCTTGGAGGACTGATATCACATACACCACAAAAATATCAACAAATTGCATTTTGTCTGTTGTCATATCATCTCAGACCTTATGCTTACATTTGGTATCTTTTAAACAAACACATTTCATGCATTTTGTCAATGTGCCATGTAGAATGACCGAAACTTCAAAGCAGAAGCGCGGAGCAGAAATTTGTTTTTGATGCTCCAGCTCTAGCTTTGCTCCTAGATAATTATCTACGGCTCTGGATCCGCTCCAGCTCCAGATATGTTTCGGCTGTGGCAATTTGCCTTGTATTTATGAACGCTTCTGAGTTTCAGATTTTGATTTGAAAATTTTTATTCAGAAAAAAAAAAGAATATTAAAAAAAAAGGCAACATAGTTGATTCAAACAAAAGTGTTTTTTTTTTTCAGGGTTTTTCATTTGATCAAACACTCTACTGAAATATATTTTGTTTTTTAAACTACATGAGCGCGTTTTATATTTCTTTTTAGAAGAATTGATGACTGAAGCTATATTCATTTTGAATTTCCTTAATTTTTTTTTTTAAAGCAAGCATGCGATAAAGCAATGGGTCTTATACGCCAAACATTTAATCCGTACACTACCCTTCAGCATTGCGGCTTAAGATTGCTTGAATCTCTTCAAAGAAATAAAACAAAGCCCTGGATAAAATTGCGACGAATTAACGAAAGTGGCTACTAAATAAAATGTGTCTACCGGTCACTGGTTACTAACTAAAAATTTTAATTTTCAAGTCAATTTAAAAGACTGGAAGAAAAACCGAGCTCTATCTCAAAACTTTTTCGAGCTATTGTGTTTGTCTATGGTGGAAGGAATGAATAAAAGAACAAATGTTGGTATTCAGAGATACGTTTACTTATTCACGAAACAAGTTTGTGCTTTTTAAAAGTTTTTGAATAAGTATTTTTAAAACAAAATTTTGCGTCTGTGTCTAATGCTTTTTACTTCCTTTTACAAAAAAGGAAGTTTTGTATTCGCGAAAAAATTTTCACCCAAAAATCGGCCTTAATTTCTATTTTGCTCACCCCCAAATGAATGTTCTTTTTTTTTTTCGACCCGATTACACGTACATTACATGTACGTGTTACATGTACGTTACATGTACCTAAGAACGTATAGACGCCCGAAATATCCATTTTCACGTTTCCCGAGTTAATTACAACGCGTTTTCTCGTGAGGTATGTGTGTATGTCGCATAACTCAAGAACGGTATGTCCTAGAAAGTTGAAATTCGGTACGTGGAATCCTAGTGGGGTCTAGTTGTGCACCTTCCCTTTTGGTTGCATTCGGGTGTTTATACAGGGGTCTTTTGCCCCTTTTTTTGGGGAAATCATTGTTAATTTCGATGCAAACTCAAGTGGAGTTATAATTAAGCGGACACTTGGCGATCTATCGCCAGTCTTTTGGTCGCCAAGTTTTGTCGCCAATTTGGCGACAAATTTGGCGATTTTTTAAAATGTGGTTTAAATATCACAAACAATGGCCACATTAAAAGAGTTATCTCTTGAATCACATTAAAACTGCAATAATGGGAGAAATAACAATAAACTGGTGTAAAAGGAAGTCATGTGATGCACACATCAGCTCGTTTTAGTTTAGTTACACTAAAAAAATAGTGCACTTTCGTTTATTTCTCTCACATAAAACGTTTGAAAAATAATCAGTTTAGGAGAGCGTTTCGAAGTTATTAACTGATCTATTTGCAAAAGCAATAACAAATTCAAAGTGCAAAAATCGAAATCTTCAATGTAATTTTAAATCCTTTAAAACATAAAAGCGTTGCTTATTCATTAGCTAAGGAGCAGGCCAAAGTGACAAAACTGATTGTAACCTTACCTTTTGGAGGAAAGAAAAATTCTATAGTTGTACACACCAAACCAAGAAAGTAATTACTACAAGTGATAATTAAAAGGAACTGTGCCGAAAGGTCTTACTGTTTGTAAGATAAATTTCAAACTAAAGAAAGTTCAACCAATTTGTTTAAAGCGAATTACTAAGTTCTTCATTAAATACAAACGAAGTACTTGGTTACGCATTTTACTTAAATGTGCAGGTAGCTAAATGAATACTTTAAAAATTGAGTCAGGTTTAATTTTAGTGTCTTTTCCTGTAAGTTTGAAAGGTGCTTTTCAGCAACGAGTAATATGGAAGTAAAAGTTATACCGTAGAGTTAATTTAGGCGGGTTCAAGTGCGTTGGGACGTGAGACTGTTTTTGTATTACAGTATGAAAAGGGGTTTTAAAAGAATGAAAACAATCTTGCAGTTCATTTCTAAAAGCGTCGGAGCAAGAAATGACACCTCTACTTTCTTTCCGGTCTTGTTTTTTGTTTACTTTGTAAAACATGGAGGAAAACGCTATCGTTCATTCTGCACTAGAACGAAGAAATTTCAACCAATAGTCCAAAAGATATTGAAAGAAATGAGCTGTAACGGATTACTTTTCAAGAAAAGAACGATGCAGTTCTGCAATGACGGAACGCATTACTGTGAAACTGAAGTATTTTCATTCCAAGGCTTCCGTCATCGCTACACGACTGAAATACAGGGTGTCTATGAAGCTTAGCAATGACAGAGAAAATTAATTAAAACAAAATTAGTCTTTATTGAGATTGAGCATAGAGTTAGTTCTCTATAGTACATAGAGATGGCACTGACAGGTCCAGGCTGCAATATAAACGGGTTCCATCTGAACTCTCTGCTTTCTTCTTTTAGCCGGCTCATTCCCTTTGTAAACGGACCCTGAGGAAAGTCATTCGCAACTTTGATGTTTCCTTTTTTTTTTCCTTTTTTTGACTGCGGAAGAATATATTGCCAGGAGAGCAAAAGTCTGAACGATATCATCTTCAAAATGTACGGAAAAACAGTGCTGTAATAAAAGTTTACGGTAAACGTGGTTCTCTAAGTTGTAAAGTAGTTTCTGCTGTGTAATTGTTTCGTGTATCTATGATTGATACTGTGTTTTTGATAGTGTTTATATAGGTGTTTAAATTACAGTTGATTAAAATTCGCATCATTTTTACTTACTTATTTATTTGGAACTGTATCTTCTAACGCTGGTTCCGTACAATATGTATGAATTTTGTAGTAATGGGCGTTTTTCTCATAATTCCGAAAGACACGTGTGTGCATTTTTTTCCCTTGTTTTCTTATCTACCCTCCCCGCTTTTTATTTTCCAATTTTTTTTCAAATGTTCTACATTTTTGAAATTTAACGTAAACAAACAATGGGATTACTATTTAAAATTTAACTTCACATCGTTTCCTAGCACCTTAACAATTTCTCTTAGATCTTTATCAAATGATTCATGCTTTAGTTTTTGAAGAGACGCTTCTGATGCACGCTAAAGTTTCTCACAACTAGACAACATTTTGGACAATCATTCTATATGACTGAAGCATACACTGCTATAATAAGTAAAAGCTAATGCTATTTAAGGTGTTTTTAGAAAAACAACCACTTTTAAAACATTTTTATTTGCCTCAGGTATATTAAATGAGAATTTAAAATTCAAGGTTATTTCTTTAACTTTAACTTCAACTTCACCTACACGCATTTCATAACGAATGCACAATGCATAACATTCTTGGTATTCACGTATTTGCTATTATTCATATTCGATTGAGAGATGATTTTTGTAAGAAACGTTACAAAAACTTCTCTAAGTGTTTCACATGTCTGCAAAGTGAAATATAAGAAAACCTGATTAAGTACAGTATGTCTTCAGCTTCGCTTTAATACCAAGCTTGATGTTGCGTAAAACACACACACTTGCTGTTTTTCTCTTTACTCATGAATAACGACAACAAAATTCCGTCTGAAGACTTTAACTTCGAATTCAAAGTAGAACTCGTAAAGTGAGTTATGCAAATGCTTCGTTTTTGAAAATGGTTTCTCAAATATGGAATATTTTGAGTCAAATAAAAATTTCAAAAAGTCTAAAATAAAAGCTGCTCAAGTTCTGACGAGGTATTTTACATATATTTCAGTTATTTTCGGATGTTTTCTATGCTTAAAATCATATCTGCAGATATTAGATTTGGGGCAGAAGTAAACACATGCTTTTAGTACAAGCGAACGATTCTTTTTTTTTTTTTTTTTTTTTTTTTTTTTTGCAATAGGGACTCATAAAAATTCGTGTGACTTTATGAGACACTAATTATGTTCCATATCTAGAGTATTGGTAAAAAGTACCAATTGAGGCCCAAACGATTTTTCACGGGGTTATCTAATGGATCACTAGCAATTTGCGCCTGATCTTGACAAAACAATTCTTCTAGTTATTATAAATATGAAACCATTGACACATTAGACTCAAGAGAAGATCCAGCTTGTGGTTTAGAAAGGGGTCATTATTAAACTATAATAACAAAAACCGAAAAGGAAGGGAGAGGGGTCTGTAAGAAATATACCCGAGAACACATAAAGTTCTGGTTTTCTCTCCAGGTAATTTATCCAAAATTGATGTCCCGAAAACGCATTTTAAAACTTCTTTGGTTACGTTAGAGAGGGGGGGGGGGGTCCATGAGCCACAAAAACTAGCACCGAGTTCGTGCCTGTTTAGTTTTTAGTATTTTGAAAAGGCCTTCTATTATATACTAGATTTAACAACTTCCCCTTATATGGCAGATTTGTGAACCTGAAAATAAGAAACGACCATTATTTTTTTAATAACACATTATTACACTAAGAAATCGCCCTTTAAGATATGACGGGTGAAAATTGCTTCTACATTTAAACGAAGTCATTGCCTGTTTGGTGATATTTTGATAGTTGAAATTGTAACCCCAACTGCAGTGGATGAACCCTAAACTCCGGTAAGTAGCGTTCATTGCTGACCCCTTTTTTTGTTTCTTCATTCCCCTGAAATGACACAGTCTTAAAAGTAAAACAGTTAAGTTAGGATCGAGCTCAGCCTTGTTACACAATAAAGCCTTCACCTGCATGTTAAACATTACCAAAACATATTATCAAATTATCCTGCCGTACTGTTGATGACGTCAAGAGCGTTACTCGATCATTAGCTATTATATATATGAGGATGTTTACAAAGGCTCATATACTCCTAACTAATTACAAAGTTTTTAAGCATTTCCTATTGAATAAAATGATTCAAAAATTCTTAAAATCAAGATTAAAAAACTGGTACATGAAATGCACACCCAGCTCAGTCATTAGATCCAAGGACTGCAGTTTCGTGCTTATTAGCACTCATCAGCCCGGAATACAAAGTGCCTGAGCTAGAGGTGGAAAACTTCTTGAGGAAGCCAAGAGTGCCTAACAAACTGGTAGCTAATATAGAATTAGTTCTGACCAGACGAGTGACCGAAGCAATGGTTCGGTTCAAAATAGCTACCAGATTGGTTGGCACTCTTGGCCACCTAAAGAAGTTTTCCACCTCCAACTCAGGCACTTCTTATTCCGGGATGATGAGTGCTAATAAGCACGAAACTGGAGTCCTCGGGTGGAATAACTGAGCTGGCTGTGCATTTCATGCATTTCTGCCTTAGCCCAGGCTATAGGGCGGTAACTTACTGAAAATGAAAAAAGTGGTGTTTAAAATATCTGTGCATTGCACATAGATTGTACAATTTATTAGGGTTAGTTAGGGCAGAAGGAAATAGAATATCCTATGCTTCAAGTTAAGTCCTTCCCTTTCCTTTGCATGTACTAAGACAGACAATTTTCGGATCGTTTCCTCTATGAGAGTAACTGGGAACGAAAAATTTAACTTATGACTTTATTTGCCTTTACGAAATAATGATTCCTATTACAGGTGTCCCTGTATTGTGTGTTGTATCGAAACCGTGTTTTACGATATTTTTTTTAAATAACATTTTTTTCTTATTTTCAATGCTACTTATGTATGTGCATGAGAAAAATCAGGTTAAGATGTATCGTGTTATACCGAAACAGTGTTCCGTGTTATATCGAAACCGTATTATGCGAGACTTAGAAATAATGTAAATCAATTTCATAAAAACATAGTAAAGTATTAAAGTTATTAGCAAAAATTAACAGAATGTATTAAAGAAAAATGAAACTCCATCTTTTATAAATATAACGTTCGTGTTTTATCAAAACCATGAAGCATTAAATTCAAGTTTCGTACCGTGTAATATCGAAACCGCTTTGTACAAGTACCGTGTTATACGAGGGACGTCTGTACTCCATTGTGTTTCCTTTTATCTCAGAGACTGGAGGAGGGGGTGCATGGAAATATTTTCTCCCATGAGGATGGTGCTGGTCGATATTCGCACTACACGAAATCAGTTTTGAAGCTAAAGAATATCTAAAAAACGTACTGAAATCTTTGTTATTTCTATTTATTCTAGAGCCCAGTATTGATGGGGAAAATGCAAACATCTCCATTGCACATTAAAAATAGATGGAAAGGTGCAGTTCATAAATAAATGTTTTTGATAACCTCCCACGTGACTTGCAATCTATTTGAAACCAGTTTTTTAGCCTTGGTAAACCTGCTTGAGAGTGAAATATAAGATTAGTAAAGTTAAAAGACACTTTTTTCAGTGTCATCAGCAAACAATGATAACTCCCACACAATCGTGAAAAAGCTAATCAAATGAAGCAGTGAGAAGCAAAAAGGTGTAAGTGGCAAAATTAAAAATTTGGAGATAACTTGTACAGATGGTAGGTGAACCTCTCCTCTGTCTTGGGGTAAGAGATGGTACTAGTAGCCCTGGTAGTTGCTGCTACACAGTATGATTTAGAAAAAAAAATTCAATGAAAGCCTACCTAGGATGTTATCTCTAAACGCGTTTTACTCAAAACTTAGAATTGTCCACTTACATCCCTTTGCTTCTCACTGCCTCAAATGTCATATACGTTACCAAGCCCGCACTCATCAACATTTTTATTTCAAAAAATATCGCAAACGTGGTAATGGAGTTCGTTTCCCATTCATCCCGCAGGTTTTATCCCCCAAATGACTCCTTTTATTTTTAATGTTTAAGCAAAAAATTATTAATTGCAAGGATTATTTAGTTCTACTATGAACTTGAAATCAATTCCTAGAAACTTGAAAATACTTCGCATAAAAACAGATGCAAATTTTTGAATTCTGGGTGACTACTTCATTCTGCAAACAAGATCAAACCTTCCTTTTCACCCATACATCATATACACAAATGTTGCTTCACCATTTAACATTTATCTCACAGCATAAGCATTAAAAATGTTTTGTGCCCCAACTTCTATGTAATCTTTTTCAAATGAAGTTTTCGGATCTAACTTATTTCATTGCTCTTCGTAAGATCTGTGCACAGAGAAATTTTAAGTTCAGCAGTGAAATATCGGCAAAAGAACATTTCCAATGTCCAATAAAAAACGGGAAAGTGATCGAACTTTTCCTTCGTCAGATCTTCTGATTCGAATGATGAAGTTCGAAAAAGTGAACTTTTCCAAGTTATTGCGCTTTACTTAAAAAGTATCTTTCCGAAAACAAAAGATTGGGATTGCTTTACACAAACAAAAAGTTAGATCAGCAACATGTTATCACTTTTCAATAAAGTGATAAAAGAGATCACCTCCAATTACAGGGAGAAAAAAGAAAAATGACGAGTAACTATCATCTCTCAATGGCCACCAGATAGTTCAATAAAAAATAAATTACTGACACGAAATTCAATTGACAAAGCCTTTACCACCTGAAATAAGATGGTACCTTTATGGAATAAATTATTAACAATACATCGCATTTATTAATTGACTAGCGGTACCCGCACGGCTTTGCCCGTAGCAGAAAACTAAAAGGCCATTTGGTTCGCCTGTATAAAATACAAATAAGGGATGATGATTCGCCATATCATTTGCTCGTCCATGTTATGATAATTTACTCGTGTATGTAAGGTTAATTTGCTCGGTAAAATGCTCTTATAATTGGAATAGAAAAAGAACAAAATCGAATTTTCGAAAAATCGCTTCGAGGTGCTCACCCCTATGCAACGAACTAACTTTCTGTCAAATTTGATAAAAATCGCCCTAACAGTCTAGGTGCTATGCGCGTAACAGACATCCAGAGATCCAGACATACAGACTTTCAGCTTTATTATTAGTAAAGATGCATTAAGAATAATGAACTTCATTAATTTAGAAAAATATGTCATTTAGTATTTTGAGTTTTAAAAAATGGGTCATTATTTCAAAAAAGGTCGGGCAACTAATAAAATTATGTCTTCCCGCCACTTGCTGCTGAAGAATTTCCCAGTTTTTGTCTTTACCTGCCATAATTAAATTGCATTAAAAATCTGATGGTTCAGCGGAAACTTTAGTCAAACAGTTTCGTTGTCGTTTGCCAAAATGTTATACTTCTACCTGTTTTTAGAGTGCGTCTTCAGACTTAAAAACAGGGAGAATACTAAATTTCACCTTGACCAGATTTTCCTTTCGAAGATTACTTTTAAAGAAAGAATAGTAAATATTAAACTTTTAAAAAGTGAACTATAGTGCTATTAATGTCTGTTCTATCATAAAAGCATAGTCGCTAATATCGAGTGCGTATTTCCTTTGAATGCAGTTCGAAAAAATATATAAATAAATAAAACTAAGGGTTTTTCTTAGAATATTCATAATTTAACTACACTTAAGAAAAAAAAGGACAGGAAAATAAGTAGGCACTAAAAGTTATTTTCAGAATTTTTTTTTTACAGTAAAAAATCTTAAATTTTATTTTTTTTACTTTTTGTAATTAAAACTATTTTTTCTAGTTTATTGTTTTCAAAATTTTTTCGAGCTATGAAAACATATCGCATATTCTTTTTTCATTTGATCTGTTTTATTTAAAACCAATCATTTCATTTCTTTTAAATTTGTATCACTTAAAAAAAACGAGCTGATGTGTGCATCACATGACTTTCTTTTACTCCAATTTAATGTCATTTCCCCATTTTGGCAATTTCAATGTGATTCAATTGTTTACTCTCTAAATATCACCAACAGTGGCTAAATTGAAACCAGATTAAAAAAAAAAAAAAATCGCCAAATTTGTCACCAAAATGGCGACAAAACTTGGCGACCAAAAGACTGGCGATATATCGCCAAGTGTCCGACAAATTATAACACCACTTGAGTTTACATCGAAATTAACAATGATTTACCCCCAAAAAGGAGCCCTTTAGAAACACCCGAATGCAACCAAAAGGGAAGGTGCACAACTAGACTCCACTAGGAGTCTACGTACCAAATTTCAACTTTCTAGGACATATCGTTCTTGAGTTATGCGACATACATACTAACATACGCACATACATACATACATACGTACATACAGACGTCACGAGGAAACTCGTTGTAATTAACTCGGGAATCGTCAAAATGGATATTTCGCGTGTCTATACGTTCTTAGGCACTTATTCACGTGTGGTCGAGTCGGAAAAAAAAAACCCTCAACATTCATTGGGGGGTGAGCAAAATGGAAATTAAAGTCGATTTTTGAGTGAAATTTTTTTCGCGAATACAATACTTCCTTTTTTGTAAAATTAAGTAAAAAAGAAGTTTTCTCTTACTTAGAATAAAACGTGAGTTAAATTTTGAAAAGATCATTTTGTAAAAGCTTCATAAAAACTCTCCAAGGTAACCGTGCAATTGCTATGGAACATACAGTTGCTAAGGAAACTAGCGAATAAAGAACAAAAATACCTCCTCAAAAAAGTTTTCCCTTCCCAATGATTTCTGTATTCAAATAAAAAATGGACCAAAGAAACTTGTCTTAACACTTCGCGGCACATACGAGTAGAAACGATCCAACTCTATCATCGCATTGAAGAAAAGAAACATGGATCTTTAAAGTTTCTTCAATTTCAGAGATCAGAGAGAAAATCTAAAAATAACTTCCTTTGAGAAGGAAAGTCGTTCTGCGTATCCACTTAATTCACAAGAAGTAAAATTATCCTTAAAGCAGCTGGAGAAAATCAACCGTATTTAACAGAAGGAAAACTTTTAGAATAACATTTTTAGAAGGAGTAGGAACAATGCTTTGTTCTTGCAGCACACTTGAATTTTATTGATAAACTAGTGGTACCAGCACGGCTTTGCCCGTAGTAAAAAATTAAAAGGTCTTTTGGTTCGGCTGTATATTTACAAAAGATATATGGTGAAGAATTTCTAGTGAATTGACTTGCCCATGTTCCGGTTCCACGTTATGCTAACTATGTAATTTACTCGTCCATCTTGTGATAATTTGCTCGGGAAAATGTTCTTAAAATTGGAATAGAAAAAAAATCTAAGTTTCGAAAAATCTCTGCGAGGTGCACACCCCCATGCTACAAACTAACTTTGTGCCAAATTTCATGAAAATTGGCCGAACGGTCTAGGCGCTGTGCGCGTCACAGAGATCGAGACATCCAGACATCCTACAGACATCCTCCGGACAGAGAGACTTTCAGCTTTATTATTAGAAAAAGAAGATACCGTTTTCGTGACACTTTTGCTTACATACACACACACACACAAAATTTATACGTAGGTCAGACAGAAAGTTAGTTGCAGTACTTTGTAAATATGTTCCGTCTGAGACGATTTTGATGAATCTCTGTGGCAACACTTCAGACATGTACCTTTATCGTGTGACGTAGCTGTTTCCCCAAGTTTAGTTTTTCTGATAATCAGTCGCAAAAATGTGTCAACAGCTGAAAGTAGCGCCCAAATTGGAAATGCGTGCAGTGATTCGATTTTGAGGGCAAAAAAAAAAAAAAAATGCAACTGCGTTGAAATTTATGGGCAGTTGCATGAAGTGTACGGTGAAAATGCAATATCATGTCAAGCTATTGTGAAATGGTGCAACATGTTTGAGAATGGACGTACAAATATTGACGGCGGTGAGCGCGAGGAAAAACCAAGTTTAGGTGCGAAGTGTGGAATCACGCTCCCTAGCCGCGTAAACCTTTCACCTCCTGACTTCCATGTTTTTTGATCCCATGAAACAAGAACTTTCAAAGCGATGATACCATTCGGATGACGAAGTGAAAGCTGCAACCCAACAATGGTTATCGGACACTGGACAAGATTTCTTTGTAAAAGGCATCGAAAAACTTGTACCACGCCTCTGCAAATGCTTAAATAACGGAGGTGGTTGCGTTAAAAAGTAGATTTTGAATGTAACTTTAGGATAACAATAAAGTTATTGTAAAATATTTATCTTTTGTTTTTTTTTTCTTGAGCAGTGCAACTAACTTTCTGACTGACCCTCGTATATACACAGTAGGTCCTTATTTAACAAATTCTCAAGTTAAAAAAAAATTATATTGCATCAACAGAATTAAAGGCGAAATATCCTATTTAAAGAAAAATTAATCAGAAAACATATTCGGAAATGCTCAAATATGTGTGTGTGTTTTTTTTTCTTGTACTTATTAAAACTTAGGACCTAATTTCTCATCGACATCTAGTTTTTCAGGTTTACGAAAGATTTTCCTACTTTTTAAAATAAATATCCACATGAAAAGAGAGCCGAGATTCATTAAATGTAGCAGAAGCATGAAGATTGTATCGCACAATTCGAATTGATGCAGCTAGAACCAGTATACTCAGGAATTCTAATACTGAAAGAGAAGCTGAAATCCCCATTCGTAATCGTTATTTCTTCCAAGGTCTTAGGTGGAATTGAAACACTTATAAAATATTTAATGAGACGGGACGTAAATACTACAGCATTTTCGTCCCTTGATGAAGTATGGATAAAACTTTACTGAACCTGGAACAGAAGAAATTGTCGTACTTCAGTTAAATAAACCATTTTTTAACGTTCATTATTTCAGTCGAGTACTAAATATTTTGCTAAACTTATGTCTTATAATGAATGATACTTCTAATTAAGGAAGGCAAACACCCTAATTTTCGAAAAAAAAATCAATTTTGAGAAATTTAGAGAGCCCTAGTGTTTTTCTTTCTAAATCCGCAATTATTTGTTTTAAATCGACAAGTTATTGAGAAAACTAGAAGAAAGTTACTTAGTTTAAATGCACTGCTTATAACTGAAATTTACTTTTTCTTTCTTCATTTTCTGATAACTACGTTTTCAAAGTTTCTATTTACGACAACAGCTCTAGCGAAAAAAGTATTAACTTTAAAGATTTGAAACTTTGCAAGCATGGTAATTGAACAAATTACTGCGATACAAAACCTCAAAAAGTTAATGTACATGCAGTATGTGGTTTTGAAATAAAGATCAATTTAACTTAGTAGGCAGAAAGCAAGTTTTTCGGAGGAAATTTTCAAACATTTACCCAAAAAACCTGTTTTTAGTTAGTTATTTTTTAATTGGAGGGTATCTCTGGTATCTTAAAAAGAGATAGACACAAAAGGTTTTTAAAATTATGAAAACATGAAGGTACTAGAATCGCTACGGAAATGGTAGTTTTTGACTAAAAATATGGCATTTTTTTCAAAAAAAAATCAAAATTTTTTTTTTAACAAATAAGCAGTCAAATTGTGTTATTAATGTCATGTTCAATAATGTATAAAGTTTCAGCAAGGTGCAACGAATATTGAAGAAAAAAATGTTTAATGTGTTCGTGTACCTCAAATAACCTCCTAATGAAAAAAACCAAATGTCCAAATTTCTTTTGAATTCTTTTACTGGTACACGTGGGTTGTAGAAAAGCTAAGGTAAGTGTATACATTAAAAAAATGTCATTTCACTGTCCACCTAGATTTTACTTTAAAAAAAACCCGGTTTCACGTACTAAGTCGTCGTTACCGGTAGATTCCTCAAATCGAGGCTCGAAGCATTTCGGGCATACCAATCGTAAATATTTTAGAAGAAAGCAATAAACTTACAAATATTTGCCGCATCGCGTTTACTTCAAACCTTTAAGTGTTGAAACATTTTTATATCAATATATATATATATATATATTTGTTTTCAGCTGAACTTTATTGCCTATCACGTTCATAAACTAATATTTAAAGCTGAAAAGCTAGGAAACACCACGATATTACTCAAACTCATCGCGTCCTAATTGTATTTACTAAAGTGCGTACTAATATCCGTAAATTAATGTATTCAAAGGACTGTTAAATGTACAAACTTATCCTGAGGGAACATATCGCAGCATCAGTTACACTGAGCTAACTATTAATCAGCTTTACCGCCTTTCCAATTACGTATTGAAATGGAGGACACTAGTAAGGAGTATTCATCAACGGTCACTGGAGCAGGGAAGCGTGCACTGCAATTAGAAACAGGTGTCCATTCATTTAAAGAGAAATGATATGAACATTTTAGGTATGTCGCATAAACATATTTTTAATCATAATTGTTCTAAAGTAACACTGTTTTAAGAAAAGATTTGGTATCAAAATCATAATTATTATTATTATTATAATTTAATAATAATAATAGCAATAGCGATAAATAAATAAATGATAAAGGAAAGTATACCAAACAAAGCGAACCTAAGGTTCAGGTCCTAAATATATCGCTCATTTATGATTCGATTGGCTCCAATTTTTGTACATTCATCAAATGATTAAAACAAATTGTAAGAAAACAAATCATTTCATGCAAAAATATAAGTTTTAATTATTTTCAGAAGTTTAACTAGGAATGAACTGGTCTCATTAGGAACGCTCATCCCTAATCAAGCTAACTCTAAACTCCGAATAATTTTGAAGACTGGTGCTTTCTTCTAAATAACTTTCTTATTGATTACTCCTTTTACATCACTTTTCTAAGTCTCTAAAGATTTTCTAAAATACTGAGTATGTCAAAATAATGCACATCCGATGAGCTTGTAGAGAATATTTTAATTCCTTTTAAGATTTGTCCATCACTTTCACTGAACATGATTTCAAGAAAAAAGAGATAAAGTAGACTTCCCCACAACAAAATTGATTTTACAAGTGTAATCGCATTTTCATGCTTTTCGACATTTCCGCTTAACACAAATTCTTGCTATTCCTTTTATTTTCAATTTTGGATTTTTTTTTTGACTTGTGTACATATATTCAAGTATGTACCCGTTTTTCTAATGCAACAACTAATATTTTACATCTAAAAGGAGTTTTAAGCTTTATCCTCGTTTTATTTTCCATTTAACGAAGTCTGGTTTTTTGTGATATCTAGCTGGGAGTTTATTATTATTCGAACAAATGATTCTTTCTCCTTAACTTTCTTTCTTAGTATTTTATTTCTTTCCTAGCTTATTTATTAATTCATTTACTTATTTTTACTATTATTTTATTATTATTATTATCATTATTATTATTGAAAATTTACAACCATTTATTTCTTTATTTATGTATTTATTTACTTTTTATGCGTGTGTGTCAATAGAAAGTTTACTTGGAAATTTCTATATTAATAAATTTATTTACAAAGCTTTGAAAATAATTGTTCCATTAACTCTACTTGAAAGCCACCGTTTAATCGTAGAGAATTATTTATTTATTCCCCTTTTTCTGTCTTTCTTTTTTTTTTTTTTGTAAAAAATGTTCAAAGATATTTCAAATTTGCTGTTCATTTATGACTTAAAAACAAAAGTACGAATGTTACTCATTTAATGTCTGTAAATTAAATTAATTCATATCCTTATAAATTTCTTTTTGAAATCTAAAGTATTTTTTGCGTTGTTCAATTCGGCCTTTTATAAACTTTTCTGCTTATTTTCCATATTTTAGTCTTTCTGTTGGTTAAAATAACTTTTTCAAGTATTAGTTCAAAATTTATTTACATGTTTTATAATCCTTTTGACCTAAAGAGATGGAGAAACGTGATAAAAGAAGTGATCTTTGCATAAAATAGTTTTGTCGCCTTTGTGCAAAAGAAATCTCCAAGGATCCAGAGGCGAAGTGAACTTATCGTTGCTATAGTAACTCCACCCAGGAAACAATAAAGCCAATTCAAAGACCTTTGCATACAAATGTTTTATGTAACGTGACAAAAGAAGATATTACAAAGGAGAAAGGAAACATTTCTTTAACACTTGACAGAAAAACAAACATAATATCACGGCAAACATATCGTATAAAAGGGTCTCTTAAAGCTCTATGGATGTTTGAGCTCCTATGAGGGAGGAATTTCGAGACCTGTTGATAAGAGGTTTCAAAGTTTTAAACATTGTCTGATGTACACAAAGACGTATTGCTGATAAGTAAAGATGAGATAAGACACCAAAAATCAACTCATAAAAATTAATTATTTTTCAGATGGTGTTAGTGTTACACCACAAACTCGCAGTACATATTGGAAATATGTTTGAAACACTTCAATTAAGAAAAGTAATTAAGTTGCACTTAAATGTGTTCCAAATGGACTCCTTAAAAGGAAAGTGCGCTGAAACGTGTTTCGAATCTATTCCAAGTGTGTCCCTCTCAGGTTGTCAGTTAAATTTGAACTTGGAAACACATTTGGGAACATATTGGGACCTCATTTGGGCTCAATTGTGAAAACATCGCTTTATTTCATAAAAATAAAATTTCAACAGTTTTTTTTTAACTACTAGTCAATAATATCTCTGAATATAATACTAGTAGAAATTTTTTTGCTGCTGGTGGACTAAGTGTAAGATTCCTGGTTGCATGACCTCGTGGACCATGTCTCTATTGAGTTAAAGGTAATCTTAAAACATACAAAAGATTTGTACAGTGTGTTACCAACCTGATTTTGCATTTAAACTTCAATTTTGAGCTCAACATTTTTTTTTTTTTTTTTTTTTTTTTTTTTTTTTTTTTGCCGCCTGGCGAAACACCGTCGAGATAAAGACATTGTCTGTCCATCTGGACTCGGGTCAATGTCAAAGTGTTTTAAAGGTGGATGACAGTGGCAGAGTACTACGATCAGTGGCTTAAGAAATCCTTTACGCAAAACCTTCCCCATTGGCCCTATACATATGGCTCCAGAACCAGTCAGTACCAACGTTAGAATTGGTGTCCACTGGAAGTTGTTCTCATATGGCTCTTCTGCAGTGGCGGATACAAGGGCAGGATCATGGGGGATCACGACGCACTCCCTAAACGGTCAACAATGGTATCCGTCCACATTACGTTGAAACACTTTATGAATAAAATGTAAACGATTTCAATTAATTTATTAATTGTTTTTTAAAGCAAAAATTTGAAACTACTTCTTTTTATTGCATGAGAAATTAATTTGTGACATTTGTGCCTTATTCCTGCACGACTTGGTACCTTTTAATGACACCTATGTAGTTTCAGAAAATTTCGCGCCCAAAACTATAAGTTCGTTAATGGAGGGGGGTCATTCTTCATCATGACTCCCCCCCCCCCCCCAAAAAAAAATTGATAGTCTGTATCCGTCCATGCTCTTCTTCCACCAGGCGATGGTTAAGTTTCAGCTATCTCATAGGCTTTTGCATTTCAACAAAAAATTTTGATAAATTGTCTTAAACAAATTTTGAAGTAATTTAAACTATTTTCTAAGTTGTAAACTTTTTTTTTTGCTTATCTTAGATGCTTTTATACTAAACGTAGGTCAACGTTTGTGTGTGCCAAAAGTTAAATGAAAAATTCGATTAAATAGCCAATCGGGTGCACGTAATCTACGTTGCGTATAAAACATTAATATTTGAAGTAGATTTTTCTAAAACAGTTCAAAAAAGACTATTGTAGCTTAAAGCTCATTTTCATGATTTATAAAGAAAAAAAATTGTAACGATAGCTATAATGATTCTTGACGCATTCGTACTAAACCGCATTGTCTTGAATAAACTTCCGTTTCTTTTGTTCTTCATCAAATAAGCACCATTTAATCAATTGAATATACGAAGCTAATTACTTAGTGACGCCGGAAGTTTAGCACATCCGTTTGCTTTTGGAATGGTTTTTCGATAAAACACTTGCTCTGTTTCGTAATATAGCTATTAACAGTTATTCCTAGCAGTTGAGGTTTTTCGAGCAGAAATGAGAAAGCGTGTTAAGTGCAAAGTATTAAATAGTATCGTTGCATTGTTTGTGGTGCGAGATACATGTTGTTGAATACCTTTAGAAGAAAGAAGATAAGAGTTTCTGTGAAAGTTAATCAAATTGTACTGATTTTCTTTTTTTTTTTTTTTTCAAAATCGCAGGGCAGGAGAAAATTTTAAAGATGAGTGGTATTGATAAGCATAATTAAACCGTTACAAATATGATATGTTGTTTTATGAAAGCGTTGCGTGTGTTACCGCTTCAATACAAATTTAAAAGAAACATTATTTTGCTTAGTGTAAAACAGGAAGTATGGACATTTATACTATTGAAATCGAACCGTATCTATATATCGATTTATCTACCTATATACTTCAAATTCTTTAAAACATTTCCCGTTTCTTGCTTCTCTTTCATCAATATGCTCATCTTCTTACATTTAGTGTTTCAAAAATATTTTGGAAATGCTATGCAACTGCAACAATGCTATAGAGCTGTCAACGTCTGCGAAAAAATCGTAGTTTCTACGAACAAAAGTCTTGAGTTATAAGCCTTTTCATCCATAAGCTTGCATTGAAAAAGGGGTTTCTTGTAACCTCAAAACACGTGAATGAAGTAATCTGCAATCTTCCGTTGTTATTTTTTATTTTTACCAATTTAGATTTTCATTGTCTGGCAGCTTTGGATATGCTGTTCTTGTATTAACACATGTACAGTTCTTTTTATTTTTCTCCTTCTAATCACATCCAACAACTGCCATATTTTAATGAGTTCAAACATTTGTAACACATTTCTCAGATTTGGTTGAAAATTTGACATGACTCCCCCTCCCTTCTTAAACTGACTTAAGAAAGAAACGATGCCTTCTGCACTTGGCAATGACCACAGTATTGGTGTTAGAACTACCTACAAACATTACTCGAAACTCAGTTAAAATTTTGTTACAACTCTAATAAAAAATTTAAAAAATCAATTACTGTATCGATCGAAGGATATTTAAAAGAAAAATTTGATCTATGCAGTATGAGAAAAACTCATTGCAATAATTCATTACACCAAAAAAAAAAAAAAATTCAAAACTTATTAATGTCTCTAGTACCTAATAGTCTAAGAAAAATATTAACTCTAACTATTGCCGAAACATTTTCATAAACTATCACTGGATTAAATCTAAGCAAAGGATAAACTAAAATGTGACAAAAGAATAAATTAATTTAGTATTTTTAATTACAATGTTTTATTTTTAATAATACAGTTAAACTAGGTTAATAAGTAAAAAATCTACGAATTTATTCGTATTTGTCGTTATTCGTAACAATCGTGAATGAGTGATACTTTAAAAACACGAAGAAATGCTTAATTAATATTTAGAAAATATTACTACTGATACACACATTATACATGAAATTCACCGCCAGCTCAGTCATTTCCAGTCGAAGAGTGCAGTTTCGTGCTTATTAGCACTCATCAGCCCGGCATAGGAAAGTGACTTAGCTGGAGATGGAAAATCTCTTGAGGAAGCCATGCTTTGCCTTCAATCTTCGAGTTGAACCGAAACCATTGCTTCGGTTACTCGTCTGCTCTGTGCTAATTGTATATTAGCTAGCAGTTTGTTTGGCACTCTTGGCTTCTTTAAGAGGTTTTCCATCTCCAACTCAGTCACTTTCCTATGCCGGGCTGATGAGTGCTAATAAGCCCGAAACTGCAGTCCTCGGCTAGAAATGACTGAGCTGGCGGTGAATTTCATGTATTTCTGCTTTAGCCTTTGCTCATGGGCGGTAATTTACTGAATACACACATTATAGTCCATTAGTACATTCAGAAAGAAATCACTTATTTCTTACAAATGAATGTTTTCGGAATTTATCGAAAAAGGAAGATGATAACCGACAATGTTGGAATAGGTTGTAATCCACAATGAATGATGAGCAGTTTTATCTCCGAGTAAAATGAAATGTCCACGGTTAAGCAAATGTGCGGGATTTATTTTTTATGCAAAATATTTAATACAGTGAAACCTCCGAATAGCGGACAGTCAAGGGACCGGAAGTTTTGTCCGTTATTGGAAGGTGTCCGCTATTAAGAGGAACTGCTTAATTTACCTTTTTCAAAATGGGCTGTTGTTCCCTTTGTAGCACACAATCGAAACAATTGCGAAAGGTTTACTACATTTTACGTCAAGTGTAATTAATCTGTTTTTTCTTAATAAAGGTATACTGACAGCACACACTTGTCTTAAAAAGCATTTAATCAATTAAAGTAATCAGTTAAAACAGTTTGACATCTCTTTTTTGCATTACGAACGGCGGCGATTCGACGGAGCAACCCCCCTCCCCCCCACAAACTTTTTATGGTTAATTTATTTATTTTATCTCGAGTATCACTATTGCAGGATTGACAGTTGGCAATATGACTTTGAATATGGGCAAATCTTTTTCATGTCTAAAAATTAAACAACCCAACGAAACCACGGCGCCATAAAGCCGACTACTACCGGCGCCGGTCTGCTCAATTGCATCTCCCGAGAGCCCCAGTTAGAAAAAGCGCCCAGTTTCCTCTTTTTTATCTTAACTTTTAAATAGTTATTGTGTACAAAATTCATTAAAATCTTAAGAAAAACGTGCATTAATTGTTAGACTGTCATCAGTTTTCACTTATCTGCTTCAATACTCTCAAAACTAGCCGTTACAAAACTATGACTTTTTTTTTTCCTTTTTCATTTTTTGCTGCCCGCAAAAAGTACCATGCCTTTTAGTTTTTTTTTTCTGCCCCCAACTTTTAAGACCCAATCGCTGCCTCTGCCCATTACCACTCTTTTAATTCCAAGAAACAGTAATAAGGAAATGACGGGGGGGGGGATATCAGTTGTGGAGGATGAAAAGCTTTGTAAGTAAGGCAAGCAGTTACTAAGATATTCTGTGAAAAGAAAAAAAACCGGAAGTGCTACGATCGCAAGGGATATGTTTTGTGAAATAACTGTCCGTTATTCGGAGTGTCCGTTATTCAGAGTGAATTACATGGAAAGGCCTATATTGAGGGACTGGGACTTGCAAAAATGTCCGTTAATTAGAGGTGTCCGTTATTCGGGAGTGTCCGTTAACGGAGGTTTCACTGTATTTTCTTCTCGATACACATCGGGACTTCTTTTACCTAATAAATGATGGATAAAAGAAAATGACAGGATTCAACCACAAACATTTCAAGTAAAAAGGTCACAAGTTTTGGTTTGTCTTAGCCGAGACTTTCAATTTGCTGTACGTATTACACTATAAAAAAATTCCGAAACGTCACTGGTTATTTCCATGGAACGTCTCGGGATTTCACACGTTTTCACCTATTTCCCCGTAAAAACAAGTATCTTCACAAAAAAGTTTTCTGAATCGCTACAAGTTGCACGCGTGCAGACTTGTCACTGTTGTGGAAAATATTTTTAGCAACCAGTTTAAAGATTGAATGAGTGTGTTTATTAAGTGTATCGGCCTAAGGTTGCTTACGGCCTGTCCAGATTGACTAAACTCCCAATGAGAGCGAAAATGTCAATGGATAGCTACAGCTTTGCAAGGCAGGAATTGCAGGCAAGAGACATGCTTGGTTCTTTCTTGCATTCCACGCTTTGGCCGTGGTCGCTCTGATTTTTATAGAGCCTTCTTGGTAAACTAGGAAAGTTCTAATCAATTACACTAAACCTACTAAATTTTTCTAGAAAGTTCTAGAGACATGACTGGCTTTAACAGGACAGATTTCGCACGTCTTCATGAAGCTTCAAGGTTAATTTCAGAAAGGTTACTGACTTTTAGCGGAAAGCGTTCCTGATTTTTCCAAGATATGTTACTGGAAGAAATTGGGCACATCAGCTGCCCATTATTTTCCAGGAACGTTTCTGAATCGTTTTTACAGTGTATCAGTGAAATTTTTAATGTAATAAAAAAGCAAACATGACTGAACGAAAAAAAAAATGTTCGTTTTAACCGTGATTTCGTATTAAACGTGATCGCATTAAGAGAGATTAACTGGTTAATTTTTTGGCTACAAACGGCATTTTTCACTATGGGCGTATGGTGTTAATCGAAGTTACACTGTAAAAATGATTCAGTAACGATACTGGAAAATAATGGACAGCTGATGTGCCCAATTCCTGCTAGTAACATATCTTGCAAAATCCAGGAACGTGTTCCGCTTAAATTCAGTCCCCTTCCTGATATTATCCTGGAAGCCTCCTGATAAATTTAGAAATCTTCCCCTTAAAGCCAATCGTGTCTCCCGAATTTCAACGAAAACTTATGCAGGCATACCATAATAGCTTGTCATCTTCCTGATTTATCAAGGAAGTTAAAAGTGCATTATTGCAAACATGGCCAAAGCTAAGCCAGAATTGCAAGTAAGTAACGAGAATTTTACTGGCCTGCAATTCTTGCAAATGACCGTAGTAAACACTTATTTGCTCCCTTTGAGAGATTAATTAGCATGGACGGGCCGTACTTGAAATGAAGCCGGTACAGCTTTAAATACCCTCAGTTAATCTGTAAACTGGGAGCTAAAAATATTTTTCACAACAGTTAAAAGTCTGCACTCATGCAACTTGTAGCAATTCAGGAAACTTTTTGACAATGATACTTGATTTTTTCAGGAAGTAGATAAAAACCATTAAAATCCCGAAACGTAACACGGAAATACCCAGGAACGTTTCGTTTTTTTTTTTTATAAGTGTATAAAGTACTTTCTCCACCTCAACATACCTCACATCCCGAATGTCACGCTGTAGATGCTTAATACAGAAACCCCAAAATGAGAAACAGATCGAAACTGAATAACATGAATTGAAACCAACTTTTGTACTTGACATAAAAAAATTAATGAATAAAGCTTTTTATTCAACAACAAGGAAGATTTTTTTTTCCCCTAAAGGAAAGAGCTTTTAGGGAAATTGTTTCACGAGGCAACATTGCATGCACACCTGTATGTGCTATTGAATAAATTCAATTGTTTGAGTGATGCATTTGAGAGGGAAAAAAACTTTATACAAAGGATCAGGTCCAAGGAAGTGGAGCGGTGCGTTTTTCGCAAATCATGACTTCAGAACTTTGTTAGACTGTCGCAAAATTCGTGTTAGTTCAACTTCTGTAGAAGTTTAGCAAAATATGTAAGTACTCGTTACGTTCTAACTTTTTTTAGTATTTTTTATTTTTATAAATAGTACTGGGTCTGTATTTTTAAAATACTATAAACAAGGTTTAATAAGGTTGAGATATTTGTTTAAATAGGAAATTACTTGAAATTCAAATTATAATATTCGTTGAAGCAATCATGTGATAAAAAGCAGAAAAACATATTATTTTTTGAGAGAGAAAAAGTGCCTTGCATCTTTATTTTTCACTGAAAGCGAAGAAGAAAGTTTTAAACTTATGCCTTATTGTCAAGTTTTCTTAAGTATTGATTGAGTTATGGCTTTGACTTTCTCACAAAAAAAAAAATCACAATTGAGAATATATTTGATGATTCCGAAAGTTTCGTAAATTTATTTTATTTGAAAAGTTATAAGCAAGAGATGTATTAAAATGATTGAATTTGTCAATGAAATATTTAAATATTTATAACTTCACGAATATAAGTAATATTTTTGTGAAACTGTACACCTAAGATAAACGCAGAAAAACAAATTAAAAATAATCCATATTGAATTCTACAATCCACGATACACTGGAGACCAAGCAGTGGCCATAGGGTGACTTCTATTTCCGCAATGAAGGAACTAAAAAAAATAAAAAAATAAAAAAACAAGGATGATTTTTAGTGAGTTTCTTATAGTAAAAGTTAAAACCGGGTAGTTTTTTAGTGAATCCACGTTGTTTAGATGTAGTACATTTTTCATATTATTTTTCCCAATTGCTACTGTTGTTATTAGGATTTTAATGAATATGTTTCCTTATGCTTTTTCTTCGAGTGTTTCGAGCACAAGTTCACGTGACTTTTATAATCGCTTTTTAGTGGCAACTTGTATGTCGAAAAAAAAAACGATTTTATGTATGGTATTTTTGCAGTGTTTATGCTGCTTACGCTTTACTGTAAAAAAAAAATCCATGTGAGCAAATTTACTAGAATTAAAAAAGCATTTTGTAACGTTTATTTTGGATACATTTCGTGTTGTCGTTTTTCTTGCAGGTGATGTTTATAAAAGTCATTATTTTACTCTATACATTCATTTTAGCGACAGAATGCAATACCAAACCACAGAAAAAAATTGTCATTGATAAAAAGTAAGGCAATACTTTTTTTACTCCTACTTAAAAATTGAATTTTAAATTTAAAACCTGCCAAAATATACTGTTAAAAGCATTGCTTTTCTGCTTCATAAAGTATAGTAATGTACTTATATGATACTCTAACTTTTTCGTATATTGTATTTCGTCATTTTTTAGATTTTGTTGTCATATTTCTATTCTGCATCGTAAACAAATCACGCCTTATAGTTATTGACAGTCCTGAATAGGTTTATCTTTTATTAAATAGTTTTTAAAGAACAATGTAAGTAAATGTTATTCTTGTTTTTTTTTTTTTTTTTTTTTTTTGTAAAGATAATGATTTCACTCTCTTCTCGTTGTAATTATAAAATCGGTCAGAGCTAATAACTTTCCGCTTCATTATCACGCATCTTTTATAATCAAAAAAAGTCTAGAAAAGGTTTTTATGCTTATTTTATGCATTTTCTGTATGTTTTTGCTGAAAATGAAACCTTTTTCTACAAGTTGGGGAATGTGGGGCAAAGTGAAACAGCGGGGCAAAGTGAAATAGCAAAATATTTTCTCTGCTTTCAGCGGCACCTACCTAATGATATTTTAACTAAGTAGTAACATATGTAGTCTCTTCCAGTCAAGTAAAACTTACCCCTGAAAATCAAAGAACATGACAATACAAGCAATTTTCGAAAATTGATACTTATATTGCAATATTTTGTCACAAGTCAAAATTATTTCTGTCTTTAGTAAATGATAAAGTTCTTGATATTAACATTTTAAATAATAATTGAGACCTACTAATGTCTGGTGCAGTATTTATTTGTGTAATATTAAGCTTATTTGTATTTTAAATGCATTGTACAGTTAGTCAAGTGCACGCGGGACAAAGAGGATGGGGCAAAGTGAAATAGTTCATTTCATCTATTTATTCAGTCCTTTATCAAATTACTAACGTATTCATTTATTAATTATTTCATTTAAATTGCTTCATTTAATAATTCCTTTATTCATTCATTCATTCTCTTATTTTCTTATTAATTCCCGATTTTAATCATTTATTTACTTTTTTCTAATTTTAACCTTTATTTTCATTTGTTTGTTCGTTTATTGCTTCATTTCATTTTCATTTATTCATTCATTCTTTTATGTACTCGTTTATTTCATCAAACATATCTTTGACAGGTGTATAGAAAATACTTCATTGAAAAAAAATCGTTTTTCAATTTTTGCCCCATGAAAAAAAAAAAAAAACAGAAAAAAAACGTCTACCTTTATTTTTAGGTAAAAATTTACTCCGAAAAAAAAATTGTTTAAATGTAAGTTTTATTGTAAAACATATTTTTCTTTCTTTGTGTACCGTAATGTTCAGACAAATTTTTCAATTTGTTCATTTTGAAAAAAGTAAGCTACCTTAACTATTTCACTTTGCCCTACATTCCCCTACTTTTTGAACGCAAAAGTTTTAGATTTTATCGAATCATTCTATCTTCCAATCGAGGATCCGCCCCCACTCATGTGACCAAAGATATACTGAAACTGCGAAGGTAAAATTTTAATTTTTAGAAATCAACAGGTAGAGCACCAAACTTCATATTTCAACTTGAGGATTCCACTTATGAACCCTCCCCTTCCGATTTCTGTTCTTATTAGCCAACAACTAGCAAATCGCCTGTATGACGAGTGAAGATTGCTTCTCCATTTGAACGAAGCCATTGCCTGTTTGGTGATATTTTGAAACTCCCGTGGATTAACCCTAAACTTCAGTAGATAGCGTTTATTGCTGAACCCTTTTTCGTTTCTTCATTCCCCTGAAATGACATTCTTACCATTAAACTGTTAAGTTGCCGGATCAAGTTCAGCCTTGTCACAATAAAGCCTTTCCCTGGCACGTTAAACATTACCAAAACATATCATCATGCCATGACGATAGTTTCATTGTTGAAACTCGCGGGTGACTCGATCATTGGCTATTATATAAATTAGGATGACGCCACCAAAACCAGAACATGGATCCGTCCACACCTTTTTCCTTGTTAATAAGATAATAGTAAGAAGGAGTGTAAAGTAAATTCTCAAAGAATATCTCTTGCTTTTAAATAGACCAACGCACCTGCTTTTAAGGATAAGTACGAAGTTAAAACAAAGAAACGTTTGAGCATAAACAAAAACAACTATTTCGAAAGACAGTTAGGTAACTTTCTTAAATATTTTATCTACGTTAATATTACAGGACTATTCACCGAACTTCATTGTCAGAGGTTATACAACATTACAAGTGTTCACCTTTGTGTTAGATCTGTTTTTTTACTGTATTTATTTATTTTTCTTACGTTCATTCGTCTTTCATATTTTTGCAGACATTTGAAGCTTGACTTCTTGCATATTTTTGGTTCAATGGCCGAAATATTTTCTGACACAGAAATGGACTTTGGATATTTTGCGTAAGAGTTATTGCATTTTTCTCTCCCATGCTTTTGTCTTGATGCAATCCTGTTATTTTAAAATTTTTCAGCGGTGGACTATGTACTTAATAAATTTGATAGGGGAAAAATCATCAAAAGACAAGATAATCATAATCACATAATAATATATATGCGTAATAAATAATGTTTCTAAAATTCTATGTGGGTAAATGACCCTCCCCGCTGATCTTCCAAATGGCGGGCGGGCATTGAGGTTGTTATGTATTGTTATAAACTTTCAATTACCGATTCTTTTTCAAGTTTTTGAAAAAGCAAAATCAAAAGCTACACATTATTGAAGCCAAACAATTAATCACTCTTTACTGCTTATATTTAAAACAATGCGCCCTTTGAAATATATTTCATGTAGAATTTCGGAAAGTATAAAAAAATAAGAAATGTAAGAAAAACCGAAACATTAAGAAATGTGTAGCACGAATACATGAAAAATATGTTTGTAAATCATAAAGTAATAAATCACACTACTATTTCAAACCGTATATGAAAGAGAGAGAGAGAGAGAGCGGAGAAGGAGTGTTAAAAAATATCTAAAAAAATATGTATGCAAATAATATTTTTACTAAAACTAAGTTTATGCTTAAAATATGTCTTTTAAATAACTTAAAGCAGTTTAAATCAGAAAGACATAACCAATTTTTATACTTTGTAACTAATAATATTATTACGAGTATCGTGTGAAATTTTATCTGTATATTTTCATCAATTAAGTTTGCTTTGTAATCTGGTTTCAAACTTGCTAAAATATAACATATAATGAACTGAATCAGTAAGATATGATATATTTCAGACCATTATAGAGTTGTGGGGCACAAAGTGATTTAAATTTGTTTTGGATTATTATGATAGGATAAACGAGATTTATAGGCTGAGAACAAGTTACATAAAATGCAAAAAACAGCTTCAGAAATACTCATGAAAGGCAAAACTTAATATCACACTTTTGAGTTTTTGAGAAAAAAAAAATGGTTTTGAAACAGTTTTTTAGAATATCGAAAACTTCCAATGTAAAAAATGAAAGGCCGAGGTAGCTTGATTGGTTAGGCACTAGACTCACGGATGAAGTACTGAGGGTTTCATACAGGTCGATAAAAAAAAACCTCCGTGTTTGCTAATGGTGACTGAGACACTATAAATCAGCCACGTTCACAAAGTCCGCTAAGTTACTGCAATAAAATAAATGCCCCAGGGATTCTGGGTGAAGGACTGCTCCGCTTGTGACTTATTTAAAAAATATCTGAAAGTCTACAGTTTATACTTTCTTCTGTTGTGTGCAATCTAAGCAATGTGGGATATAGTGTTGCCAGATGGTCAAATCCAGATTTCCCCAATTCCCTTCCAACCTTTCCCCAAAAAGCGATGTTTTCTTAAAAAATTCCCCCAAATTCAAAAAATATTTTTCCACTAATCTTTACTAATAACATTTTTATAAAATGAATCGATTTCCTCTGATATTTTTGTCTCTTGAAATTTTTTTTTCCCCAAATAGCCAAATTTTCTTATAAAATTCCCCAAGTTTTTTTTCTTCCCATTTTTGCTTTTCTTTTTTTTTTGTCTTCCTTATCTTTACTAATAATAAAGCTGAAAGTTTCTCTGTCTGGATATCTCTCTGCCCGGATCTCCGTCTGTCAGGATCCCTGTGACGCGCATAGCGCCTAGACCGTTCGGCCGGTTTTCATGAAATTCGGCAAAGAATTAGTTTGTAGCATGGGGGTGTGCACCTTTAAGCGAATTTTCGAAAATTCGATTTTGTTCTTTTTCTATTCCAATTTTAAGAACATTTTTCCGAGTCAAATTATCATAAGATGGACGACTAAATTACCAAGTTATCATAACGTGGAACCGTAACGTGGGCAAGCCAGTTGGCGAAAAATTCATCATGCATCATTTGTAAATATACAGGGGAACCAAAAGACCTTTTAATTTTGTACTACGGTCAAAGCCGTGTGGCTGCCACACTAGTCATAAATACAAGCGCCTGACCGAGAGATAAGAAATCAGGGTTGGCCGGATTGGACCCAATTGGGTTGGACCCAATGGGTTTTTTTGAAAAAACCCATTTAAAAAAACCCATTATTTAGCCCACTTTTGGGTTTTTTAAAATTTTCTGAGAACTTTTTTTTTTAAATAATTTAAATACTTTTACAATTTAAACTTCTTTTTTATTTCTTCTTCACAATAGGCAATGGACATAAAAAAAATGAATTTTGAACTTTAATAGTATTTCTTAACTCTTAAGGGCATTAAAAAATGCTTCAAAGATTTTAAATAAATATATTTAACTTTTTCCTTTAACTGGTCAATAAGGAACTCAAATTATCTTGACTAAGTCCTGTCACGTCAGATTTTCTCGGTATTTGCAGATTGTACAAAGGATACTACTTTAGCTAAAAGGCTCTCAAGTGAATTATTTTCTGCAAACCAACACGTCACAAAACTCGAATAAACAAGGTATATTTTTTAAAAATTTACAGGTTTTACAAATGGTCAGACAGAAAACGGAATAGGATGTACAGTATTTTCATTATCTTACGAAAAAGTTTAATATTTCTTACTCTGTACACAGAAATAGAAAAACAGGCAACATAAAATTCAAAGAAATGTCTTAATTAGGCTGGAATTCAGTAAAACGGGATTTAAACTACTTGAGGTTCTACAGTAGTTTTGCATAACAAAATGAAATACAATGAAGTGAAGTACAAAAAAAAAAAGTCGCAATAAAAAACGAACAAATAAACAATAGATTTTATCACTCAACAAGTAACTTTGCCTTAACTGTTGGTAATCATGGAAACTAAAAAAATCTGAAACTTCACCATTCTTGAATTTTGTCATCTTTTATACCCTTCTTCTGAAAACGCTGAATTTTCCAGCTTTTTTTATCAAGACAATTTTTGTGCTTTGTCCATATACTTATGCTACAATATGCTACGAGTACCCCACCTTTCCCCTAAAAAAAAGACAAAAAAACCCACATTTCTTTTAAAAAACCCAGCTTTAGTTGGGTTTTTTCGGGTTTTATTTAAAAAAACCCAAAAAACCCTGGGTCCATGGGCTTTTTAAAAAAAACCCGGGTTTTTGCCAACCCTGTAAGAAATAGCTAAATATATTTTTTTTTTCTACTCGCATTTACTACTCTGCTTCTGTATGTACATTTAAACTATGATTTTTGTATATATTTATCCAAGAACATTCTTCATCAGATTTATTTTTACTTGTTTCATGTATAACTAGTTACCCACGCAGAACATTAATGCGAATTCCGTAGCATAATATTCCACATAATGGGAAATGCGGATTCCATGAAGTTGAGCAAAGCTAGACCAACGCTGTTTAATACAAACAATATAACTACCATATGTGAAGACGCGAATTTAAATACGAAAAAAAAAATCCCAGGTTTTCCCCAAGAAAAAAAATTTTCCCCAAAGAATTCCCCCTCAAAACCCATTTCCCCAAAATTTCTCCAAAGAGCAGCAGATTTCCCCAAAATGGAGAAATTTCTCCCAATCTGGCAACACTGTGTGGGAATTCCATCACCACATCTTTCTGCCTTAAATTGTGCAACAATTTGTTATACTCGAACTTAGTTTCCTAGCGCATTTCATTCACAGAAAAAAAAACGATAGTTTTTATTAAGAAAGATATATTGCGTCAGTGAAATATTAAGAAATTAGAGATTCACTTATTAACCACTAATTTATTACATTAGGTTCTGGAAAATGTGGCCTAATGTGGATAAAAAAAAATCGCCAAGTTTGTGAAAACGCCGTGATATCAGGAATGCTCGCAATGGGTAATACGCGCAGGGTTCTATCGTCCAGCCAGAATGTGGCCGAGTTTCCTGCATTCAGTCAGGATATCGAATGAGTTTTTGAGACTATACTTCTTTATTTTAAACTAGCGGTGCTTGCGCGGCTTTGCCCGAAGTAGAAATTAAAAAGTCATTTGGTTCGCCTGTATATTTACAAATAATGGATGATGAATTTCTCGCCAATTCGCTATGTTCGTTTGCTCGCCCACGTTTTGATAATTTACTCGACTGCGTTATGATAATGTGTTCGATAAAATGTTCTTAAAATTGGAATAGAAAAAGAACAAAATCGAGTTTTCGAAAAATTGCTTCGAGGTGCTCACCCCTACGGTACGAACTAAATCTGTGCCAAATTTCAGGAAAATAGTTCGAACGGTTTAGGCACTATGCGTGTAACAGACATCCAGACATACAGATTTTCAGCTTTATTATTAGTAAAGATTCTTATTCTTTCTCAATGAACTCCGAAATTCAGGGGCCCGAAATACGTACGCGCATGAAGTTATTTCATAGCTTCGGAAAACAATTTTCTTCCATTTTTGGTACATTTTGAGCAATTTACTCAAACACTGAGAATATAAGTTTTTTGGGACTTGTCAGTTATAGAACATCATGTTTTTAAAGAGCCCTGTGTGTGTAGTTTTACATATTATTTTTTCTTTTAGTGCCCACGATTACGATCAGAATAAAAAACTGGACGGATTAGAGTTGCTAAAAGCATTTGGTCATGAGGACCAGCACGATACGGATGTCAGCAAAAATCATTCCGTGTTCTCCGAAGAACTTGAAAGTAAGGTTACTTTTTTTTAAATTACTAAATGTTCAAAAATCAATTTTGTAAAGCGCCAGTTGCAAATTTGATATCACGCTCGTGTTACCGAAATACAATCTTTTTTTTTTCAAAGAAAAAAAAAGCATTTAAAAGTCATTAAAAACTGATTAAAGCTAAACCTTCTGCTCTCAGGACTCGAAAAGCTGCAAGACCTTCTCAATTTCTGTGAATATTAACTGTTTTATGCACATTCCATGTAGATCAAAGATGAGATTTTTCAAGTTTTTTTCCCTTTTAAATAGGATTTCTTGTATCGCTAACGTCTATGAGATTTACTTTCATTTGTGAAGTTTGGAAGTGTGGCTGTTGCTATTATCACAACACAAAGGTTCAAAGACGAAAAAAAAGCGGAATTTAAGTGGTTTTAAGGTTTGGAAAAGCAGCAGTTGCGATTACCAGAATGAAGAAAACAGGGTTTTTCTTCTATTTCAACAACTATTTTGTTTTTTTCATCAAATACCATAACTTTGGATCACATTTGGTGTTTAGAATAAATAAAAGGTTTTTTAGTTTAAAATACCTCATTTACTAACTGTTTTGAGGGAATAGGTGGTGTGAGAAAATGACTTACGTTTGGGCTTACAGGTCACGTGAGTTCTAGAAGGTAAACTAAAAAAAATCTTCAAAAGAAGACATTATTACACTATCTTAATGTCTCTCATATCTATTCTAAATAAAGCCATATGGGGCTTTTGCGTCATAAAAACTAATAAAAATCAAAATATTGACGTGTAATAATCTAAGGAACATCAGAGGTATTTTTATTTCAAACCGTAAGTTCATATTTTTCGTTCCAGGAGTAGTATTGTATATGTTTGCTAACTTTGTAAAAAGGCAAGACCATAAACCTGCTTCGTTAAACTAGAAACAGCTAGCAAGCTTAAAAACAATAACGCTGTAACCTTGTACGGAGTTTAATTTTTTTTTTTTTAAATAACAAACTATAATTAATTATGCTTACATTTTCGACACAACCTTTTAAATATTCAGCAATACGTATTTTTTCTTTTTTGCTTTATGCTTTTTTGTTTTAAACATCATTTTTTATTTGCACTATTTTCTCAATAAAAATACGTTTATAACTTTCAGAACACCTCGCTAACTATTTCTCTACAAACCTTTAAATTTATCGAAAGTTCTCCGGTGCCATATATATTTTTTTTCTTCACACGTACCGCCTTATTTATCACATCTCTTAGCTACAAGATACTGAGTCATAAAAATAAAGCTTTCAACAGCTTTCATAAATTCTGACAGAAATGATGATGGTTATAACCATAGGGCCAACAAAAATGGTTTTGTCCAAGAAAACAAGACAGTTTTTATAGTTATGGGGAAACATATTTTTCGAGAACGGAAAGGCAAATTAAAATATATATGGTCAAAACACTCTTTAAACGAAATAAGTTTTCTGTTTCTGTTAAGAATAAGATATATTTGAAGTTTATGAGTTTCATGAATGTATAATATTAAAATCTACACTGTTATAGGGTAGACAGATCAGTAAATGAACGCGTCAGAAATATTTCAGTTTTAAAACTTCATAATCAAGTCAAAAACTAGCATTTGGCGCAGGGCAGTGAAACTACTCTTTCGGTATTAGTAATTTATTTTAAAAATTGAGGCAACTATTACGGTTCTGACCCAGTTTTTTTCTTTTTTTTTGAGGGGGGGGGGGGCGTTCAAAAGAAAACGTAAGAGTAATCCAGTGAATGAACAGGTACACCTCTTTGTACTGGACATCTTTTTCAGTGCTGTCAGATTAATTTTACGTCATGGGTAGCACTGCCGAATAGGGTGGTTCAAAAAAGGCCCTTTTTAAAAAACTTTCTGATTTTTATTGGTCCTACCCCCTCATTTGGTTCCATCTAAGTAAAAAATGATTATTGTGAAGTTTGAGCTCATAATTTTAACATTTAGAGGAAGCTCATCAGCCTCAAAGTGCTACGTTTTACCATTTTATGCCATAAATGCAGATAAATATAAAACTGACGCTAGGAAAAGTATAAAATTTTATTTAATAAAAATCGCCAGCGTTTTGTAAGTTAAAAATAATTACATAATAATAATATTTCAACAGCTATATATATGGCTTTCCTTAGTACACATTACAATTTTTGCTTTTTACATTAGAGATAAGCTGGTCGATGTTCTTCGACAACTTGCAGCAAGAATTGCAATTGTTCTTCATTGCGTGTCATTTTTCCATTAAACTCTTTTATAAGGGCTATACCCCTTTCAGCATTATCATTACCCACTGAAATTCCTTGAATAATCCTTTTTGCTTTCTTAAAATCCTCCTGAAGCTTCCAGCTTCAGGAGGACTCTTATCTTATCAGGTAAACTCATGCTTTGAAAAAATGAATTTGACCGCTTTGTGACAAGTTCTTCAAATTTCATATCCATAAAATGTTTTAGCAAAATATTAGGGAACTTTACCATATTATTTTTTTGGTTTACTTCATTCATTTCCTTCACCATCTGTCTTTTAATGCAGTGTGGCACTTTATTGTCAAAAAGGGCTAATGACCACGAGGTCTTCTGACAAATACCAAAGGTGATTGGCAAATTTCTGCGTTGCAGTTTTGCTTATGTCCTCATCAATCTTTTTGCACTTCAGTAAAAATTTTATTAAATTAAAATCGTTATACGGTGCATTTTGAGGCATAGAAGCAGTCACCCAAGCCTTTTAATACACACGTACAACAAATATGCATATTTTTTGCAGACCCTTTTCTTCTATTGATGTGATGGTAAATTGACAGCTAAACATCTATATTTTGAAACAATACAAAATTTTGGACATCCATCTAGCATGATGCATAGCCCCAGGTGCTACAAATTTAATTCCACGCGGATGGGCTTTACCGAGAAATATTAAGCATACTTCAAGACATTCTCGATAATCATCTCTCGCTTGCGTGTCATGTAGTCATCTTTCAGCAAATACTATTGTTTCATCCTTTACGTCTGTCACTTAAGATAAAATGTCCTTATTGTTGATTCCTATGATGTATTCGTCTTTGTCTATGAATTCCCAGTAGGCCTGGAATCGTTTAAAAAGAGGTACGTCTGGTGCGGAAGAAAAAACCCAAACATTTATTAAACACCGCAGCAATAATTAATTCCATAATGTGATGTCGACTTAGAAAATATAGTAACTTTTTCTTTAGTTTTTGCTGTAGTAAAACACAGATACCGTTGCTTTCCCCGGTATTGACACTTGCTGTGTCAAAGCACATAGCAGAAACTTTGTCAGTTAGGCCCGCAGTCCTGCAAAACTTTATAAACTGCAACAGCTTAACTTTCTCCAGTTCCTGATGTAAGTAACTGTGGGCATTTTTCCCAGATACCGTGACAGGAAGTCTATCGACTTTTTCTTTACCAGTTAAGTCTTGCAACAATTTACCATCCCTATCACTTAATTTAGCATTATGTTTCCGAAATTATGTTTTCAACTGCTGAAACATATTAGAGCGGCGTTTCATCCTCTCTCAGCGAATAGAACTTCTGCTTAAAGTAATATCATTAACTTCACAGGCCAAAATCTTTGCCGCTTCAGCAACTACAAACATATCACTGCGATCCGAAACGATTGTCCTGTCCCAAAGCTGCTGCCAAATGTGATGTCATAACTTTCTTTCCCTTTTTTCTTCCTTTCTGAATATCACATCTCTTTCACTAAAAATGATACTTGTTCTTCATATTCTTCTGATTCATCAGAAGAAATCAATTGCACAGTGGCTTCCATTTCTTCACACTTTTGTTTCATTTGTTGTGATCCTTTGAGCCCCGCCTTTTTCCTAATATCTACCATTTTAACAGTTTTCTCAAGACGCTTGTCTACGCCTAGCATTGATCCTCGCCTTCCTTTCTTATGCTGAGCTAACAAGAACTCTCTATCTTCAGAAATTTTTATCATGTTCAGAGCATTAGCATGTGCTACATCAAAAAGATTATCCAAATTGGAAACAAACTCACTTCCTTTATTATTATTATTGTGTCATTGTACTTGTTTTTGTTTTTTCAATAACTTCCATTGTTCATAAAGTTTTTCTAACTTGGGCTGACAGTTTCGGGGTCTTTGTGCGGATATTCTGGTTTTCTGCCAAAATTTTATTATTTCTTTTATTGTATTTCTTGAAGATTCTCTTACAGTTTTCTTTAATTCAATATGGTTATAGAGAAACATACCCAATGCAATACGAATTGAAGGTAGTTTACTACCTGTCAGCTCACTTATGGTTGAACTAAGAAGATAGACCTCTGATTTTGATCTACTCTATGTATTTGCCATGCTCAGTTATTTTAAAATAAAGAGACATATGAGTTTCAAACATAAGTGCAAACTGCCATTCCAATAGTGATGAAACCAAAACAATTAAGAATATCTTTGATGGTCACAGTTAGTTAAGAGCGTATTTGATGGTTACAGTTAGGAATATATACATAAGCAACAACAAGTTGAAAATTTATTCGATCACGACTGTTAAAGGAATGAATTTTATGTATTTATATTTACAAAAATATTTTCATAATGGCTATTGTTAAGTCTCTATATGAAATAGCAATTTTATACAGCAATTGTCTTCTTGTTAATAAAAATAGCAATTGCTTTTACCTTAGTGAGGTTAATGGTCGTGTGTCGTACGCGTTCTATTCAGCAATGATGAAAACTTCATCTGCGTTGAGCTACCTCTAAATATTATCGAAATGTTTTCAAATTTTGTCTGATTTATTTTTTTATGCATTCGAACAAAATGAGAGGGTTGGACTCAAAAAATTTTCAATTTCTAAATTTCGGACCACTCTACTGCCGAAGTTTTAATCTGTTACATTATAGTGAAAAATCTCATTGCTTCTGAAAAACATAAGAATTTGAATAATAAGTGATGTGATGCTAAAAAGAGAATTTTACATTTTTTTTTTCAGATCAGGTTGACGACATCTTTGATGAACACGATTCAGATAATGACGGGTTCCTCAGCTACAAAGAATTTCTATCTGTGCAGAGATTTCATACGGATGTTGATTCCACAGAGAAAATAGCTGAGAAACCAGGCTAAAGAATGTAAAATTTATGTAATATGATCTGACTTTTTATACAATATATCTACAACACTGGCTCGACTTGAAATGAAAAAAAAAGAAAGTTTTTGAAGTTGTTAATTGTTGTGTTTATTAATGAATATGTTATAAGAAAAGCAAAACTGCGGTGAATTTTACAATGTTGCCTTGTTATATTATTACGAAATATACACATTTTAATGATTTAAATCTCAATGTTTAAAATAATTGCCTTCATTCTAAGTTACCTTAAACTACTCCCAGTAATGAGCACTTATTGTCGACACATCTCTACTTTTAAAAATGATGTTTTAAAACATTTTTTTGATTAACGTTGTACTAACAAAAAATTTTCTTTCTGTTTATTATTATATGATAAACTTTAAGGTAGATGTCACTTAAAATGGGAGCTTAAAATACCTATTGCTTAAATCATTGTGTAATTTCACATTTAGAAGCAGCAAACTACTTTAATTAGAATTGAACAATTAATGCTTAAAATTAGGAATTCTTTTTTACGTACATCGCAAAGAAAAGTGGAAAATTATGTGGTATTTTCGTGTTACCTGAAATGAAAATGTTCTCTTTTTAGAAGGTATTAATACAGGTTCATTTCTTGAAGATATATATTTTTAAAAATAAAACGATAACAAATTGTTCATTGCTGTTTTGATCGTGATCATATAGACAACGAAACTACTGAAAGCATTTTGATCTAAAAAAGCTCATGTTTTGAATGAAATTTTAAATATTCAGTTATATGGTGCATTTATTCAACCTTTTATCAATGTAATGTTTAGAAATTTCAAATCCTCTTTAAGGGACGATTTCAATTCTTCATATCTTACGATTATTCGCAAAGAAAGAAGAGAAACGCACTTATTCCATATCTGTACACATTTAAAAATGTTAAAAATATTATCCAAAAAAAAAAAAGGATTACATCACATCGCTTTTCTGTTCGAGAGAGTCTTTGGATATCAAACTGAAATTTCTCTTGGGATTTTTTTTTTTGTCGCGCTGATACTTTCCCAAGTTTCTGCCGTGCATTAAAATTTAATTCATAACCATATAAACTCATTTCGTGCAAGTACAGGTTTCATTTACTGAAATTGGTGTGTTTTGGGTAACCCCCCCCCCTTCCCTCATGATGGTGCCCATAAAATTTTTTTCGCCTTAAAAGTACCCCAAAAAAACAACATTCATATAAAAAAAAATCCAGAAAGAAACGCTTACATTAAGCTTTTCAATTGAATGACTGTTTTTAATGAACTATTTGGATAATCAAATTACATTTTTAAAAGAAAAATATAGCATTCAAAGTCCAGATTCCAGATAGGCTTTCATTTAAAAAAAATTCTTAATCATACTGTACAGCAGCACCTACTAGGGCTACTAGTACCATTACTTTCCCCCAAAGAAGAGGAGAGGTTCTTCTATCAGTTGCACTGGCTATATACACATTTTTATTTTTTTCACTTGCATCCCTTTGCTTCTCACTTCCTCAAATATGAATATAATTATCGACTAGAAGTTTGTAACATTTAAAAGCACCAGCAACAATCTCAAAATTGGTTTGAATTTTGAGATCTTGAATTCAAATGATGTTTCTCGAAATCACGAATTGCAGTAGGACCCTTCTCGTTGTGTGTTTGGTCTCTGCTAATGGCTTTTATCGCAACTATAACTTGAATTCAAGGCTTCAAAATGCAAATGAATGCCAGGGGCTGGATACTTGATGTTAAGTGCCGGATACTGCTTTCGCGTAAAAGAGATTGTGTATAGTCAAGAATGTCATTTATAAATAACTAGCAAAAATACCCGGCGTTGCCTGGGTCAGTAATAATAATGAAAAAAAAACAATACTTGCACTTGTTTACTGTTTTAAATGAAAGAATTTAAGACACACCTTTTTGACGTGATTAAAAATCGAGTTTCTTCTTCACTCATAAAACTAAAATAGCAATAAGTATAAAGAGTAAAATAGCATTAATTTAGAAACGAAAGCACGACATTTAATCATATAATGAAAAATTCCTGAAATATGAAATTAAACTTCACATGTTTAAAAAGATTTATCAGTTAATACTTATTTTTTTTAACATAGAGTGTTATTTTCTCTGTGTGGCTATTGCAGTACAAACTGTTTAAAAAAATTGTAGCCGCCCGTAATCCCCTTATACTTGCTTGCTTATTTTGGGAAATTTCAATTATTGTGCGCTCTTGGTGCGATTTAAAATGCTACCAAATTTGCGGGAATCGCTTCGGGATACCTTTGAAAATGCTCCCCCCGCCCTTACTTTGTAAAACGGTATGTTGCTAATTTTCGTTAAAGAGTAAAGAGATATTGTAGCCAGATGCTGATATATTTTGGTCACTGTAAAATGGCGCTAAAAAGTTTCATTCGAAATGTTTCCAAAATAAGTAGTAAAATTTGGCGATTGTTTGAAATTGTATAAAAAGAAAAATTAATGGAAGTTTTGTGCTGTTTATGGATTTGCCAAATTTAGTTGATGGATTATTTTACATACTAAAAAATGTTTTAAAGATTCTTTTAAGGGTGACATTTTGGTTACATGGTGAAAGCTGAGAACCATTATTACGAAGTTTTTGGCTTTAAAAACAGCGACAATTTGAAAAAATTGCCTAATGCATCAGCTACTGAAATCTTTGTGCAAAAATTTTGGCGAGATTTCTGCTGGCAGATAGGATAATGTAAAAAGGTCCAATCAGCACATATAATAAAAAAAAATATATATATTAAATTTCCATTTAAATGGAAACTAATCAGCCAAATCCATTTGCCAGTCTTGTGAGAAAACGATTCTTTAAGATTTAACTTGAGAAAAGCCTCGAACTGTCAAACGAAATGCAAAAATATTCAACAATACAACAATTCCAGATATCAACTGGGAGTTGAGATGATACACTAAATAATGAATTGGGTTGATGAAAGACTTCGAGCACACGAGCAAAAAAGCTCATAACTCGTTTTTTATACAACTTAGAACTTTCTAACAGATGTCGTCTTTAGCAGAAAAATTAGCGCTTTCAATTGACACATAATGTTAACACATGTAAGTATTTTTTCACCCTCTTATTGGGGCATTTATGCAAAAATTGTGACTTAAATTAGAATAAAAAAGGAACTACCGATCGGATTTTTTTCGCACTGGTCTATAAACCTTCCCAGTACCAAAAAGAACAAACTGTGAAAGTGTCAGTCAAATATGCCGGGTAGTTTCTGAGATCTTAGGGAACACACGCCCATTTACCAACATAGGTAGATAGATAGATAGATAGGTAGATAGATAGATAGATAGGTAGATAGATAGATAGATAGATAGATTGATTCGATTCCGAGGAACGTGGAAGACTGCATTATTGGCATAGAAAAACAGAAATTAAGGGACACGGATGTTATTCAACGGGCAAGTGAAAACAAAAACGAATTCGTGATCGCTGAATAATGTTTTGGAGTACAAGTCTGAAATTAAAATTCCTTGTAAAAGCGAAGAAAAGGATAAAATAGTTTAAAGTTGAGCTTAGCGAATACCAAGTGCCGAATCAGAAGTTTTCCTAGTTCTTTTTTGTAGGATTCGAATCTTAAGGTGAAGAAATTGATTCTTTAGGCCGAATACCTAGTCAAGCACCTTTAATTTGAAATGTTTGAAATTTTAACAAAGATTTTTTACTTTCATTTATTTATTAAATGAAGCTCTTAAAAGTTTAGTAAAATTATTAATATGTAAATTAACTTAAAAATTTAATTAGTTTTTAAATTTTTACTTGTCTTGAATTTTAAGCTTTAAAAAGTATTGTTTTGATGCAAAAAATTTGCACTTGTAATGGCAACGGAACAATACAGACGACAAGAGTCCAAAACAAATTATATTCGCTTAGCTATAAAGGTTCTAATGTGATAAAACATTTTCTCGCACTCAAGAGAAACGCAAAGCTTTGAATGCTTCTAAATCTCGAAATTTCTTTTTCCTCTCCAGAAAATCCTCTTCTTGATGAAAATTTTAATTAAATTCACGGAAACTCTTGAAACAGATTTGTATTAGATTTTTAGTAAGATACTGATGCATGCACTCGCTACGGTCTCTCAAATGTCAGCTCACGAAGCAATTCACATTTAAATAAAACTCTCCTCATTTGTTACGTATGTGATTTTATGCTTCAAGTTCTTGATTCTCTAAGTTAGCAAGCTCGTGAGAAAGAGTAGGCGTAATATTGCTACAAAAATTGTGTTGAGAATAAAGATTGAAATAAAATTTGTGGAATATTTTAGGTATGAATGACGTAATTATCTTCCAATATTGCTAGTGATAACAGGCAGTATGTTGCCGCCTTTAAGCCAAGGCAGTAATTTGCGTGTACTGCGAGTAATATTTAAAATTCAGTTACTGTAACACAAAAATGAAATTTTCGAAGGTTGAAATTCCATAGTAACGGATTAAAATCGCACAGGGTAAAATGGCATTATTGCTCTAAAACAGCTAGGAATATTTATTCAAATAGTGGTAATAATGGCAGGAATGATGCAAAAGTAGTAATTTTCAGCCAAAAATTTAACATGATCAATTCAAAACAAAAAAAAATTGAAAAAAAAAAAATAGAACCGACTTCAAAATTGCTCTAAAAAGTTAAAAATAATTTTATTCTTTAAACACCATCGATATCACTTTTCAACATAATTTTTGAGTTTGGCGCAAAAACAAAAAGTAAAATCCAGTGTAACTGTGCTCCGTTCATATTTTTTTCAGAAAACCATCCAAAGTTAGGAACAAAACATTTATATCGTTGATCAAATATGCTGTCATCAATGCATAATGTATGTGGTAGTGAAGAAACTAGGCCTGGTTAAGTTTATAGTTGTAGTTAAGTTATGGCTGTGAATGATCTTATCTATCGTTTTTGCGCCAACTTCAAAAATTACGTTTAAAAGTATTATCGATGGTGTTTAAAGGATAAAATTATTTTTCACTTTTTAGAGCAATTTTAAAGTCGGTTCCCTTTTTTTCCAAAATTTTTTTTTTTAAATTATTTTTAGTGTAGATGTAGGTATTTTAGTAAAAGTAAGAAATTATCATCACGAAACTTCACCATATTTTTTTCATAAAAAAGTTACATACTAAAAAAAGGAAGAAAACTATATGCACGCATTAAACTTTAAGAGATTGGCACGAAAAATTTATCTTCGTTCCTCTTTGGAATTCATAATTTGTTTGTTAATTTAATTATAACCATTTAAATATTCCGTTTTCCCTAACTAATTTGCATTTAACAGCATACAAATTGCTTGTGATGCAATCCTGTATAGTTGAGGGAAACCTAACCTGGTAGTATTGTGAAGGCTAAGTAGATCCTGATTACTGCATCCCCTCGCTTCCAGGTTAGGTCTACCCCCACTATGGAGCAATGACACTGAAGAAACTTGATGCTTGCTTCAGAGAAGCCTCTATTCAAAATTATCATTACAATTACTATTAATGTTACTATTATATGGCAACAAACTTTTATAACAATGAGTTTCATATTTAATCATTTAATACGAAATTGCATGAAATTTACTGTTTTTTGCCCATAACTTTTTGTCCAAGGAACAAATATGGTCAAACAAAGTAATGGGACTTAAGTTGAGCCATCTCCTATCCATTAAAAAAAGAATCATCAAAATCGGTTCACTAGGTGAGACGCTGTGAGTGGACAAAAAAAAATTACGGTATGAACTGATAACCGCCTCCTTTTTGAAGTCGGTTAAAAGACCACTACTATAGATGGACACAAGTGACCTTTTTTCGTCGTATTAATATATATTCGTATATATATCGTCGTATTAATATATATAGTCGTATTAATATTGATATTTATGCCAATAACTTACAAAATAGTTCATAGTTCTTTAGGAAAAAACGTATTTCATAAAAAAGTGGCTTAAAAGTAATTCTATTTCAAAATTTGTTCCGTGCCACATAGGGTAATGTAAAAAGAAATATATTAATAGACGGACATTTGTTCCGGTACAGAGAAATAACAAAGCAACTGTACTAGTTAAAATATATGCATTTCTTTAACTTCCAAGGCACTGTAGTGAAGTAAAACGGACATTTCCTGTGTATTTTTAAAACAACGATGCTCAACCTTCGACATATGGGCTGCCTACGATCCGCTTAATTTTTCGATTCAGTCGACAAAGGCGACATTTGTTTGGAACTTACCAAGCTTAGAGACCTCCAACTTTAACATTCCTCCTCTTTTCTCCTTCTTCAATTAAAGAGCTCAGTGGAAAAAAGTATTAAGCTAAGGTCGATCATTTTTTTCTCTCTCACACCCACAAAAAACAGTTTTTCTGCATGTTTTTTGATTTTAAAGTTAAAACTTGAATTTGTAGGACGAATCCTCGTTTATTAGATGAAAATCTAATTTCCAATAAATTATTGTTCATTGAAAGTTCAAGAGGAGTTTTAAAGTTCTAATGAATGTCTTAAAGTATTAATTTGCAAACATGTGTTTTGGCAGATTTAACTCATATGTTTAAGTTTTAAACAGGTAAATGAAAATTCTAGATAAAGTAAATATGTAGTACGTAATGATAACTGAATAGAAGTGCAATAACTAAAAAAAATCAGTTACAACATCAATTTCTATTATAGCTGTTTAACAACGTTACTATAATATTTAAATTTTATAACACCTGAACTACTTTTTTTTGCTTTACCAAATGTAAATGCCAAACGTAAACTCCACAAAAAGTTTTATTTAGGTAATAAAAAAAGGAAAACTGTAGCTAAACTATTGACTAATTTCTATCAATTGATAAAATGGGAGTAATAATGTTTTCCTCAGCATTCGAGTCTAGTTATATCGGGACGACATGAAGGGATACACGACATGAAAAAACACTTAGAGGACAAATTCTTAGTAAAAAATGTTTAGTTGTACTTAGTAAGTGCTCCTATGCTCTTTAATGAAAATAAAGCTATATGAGAACTCTGAAGCACCAAGTTACAGCCTTTTACTGGAGATAAGAATATATAAGGTAGAATATGTAACACAATGCATCGGTATGCTCTACAAAAGAGCCATACCGATGTTTTATGAGAAGAATTAACTTGAGGTTCGTTTTCTTTATTTGTTACGTATTTCTAGGTTATTTACAGGGTGACAAGAAGTAACTAGGACAAACATGTTACGTTATAATTTTAATGAAAATGAAAATATTACGACTAAACTTCAAAATATATATAAATAAATTATTTCGTCTACTATAATTACTAATTTTCAAAGCGGCTGCCTTTAGGATTAATACAGAGCTTTAACTTTGTCACAAACTTTTCTGTTATGGTTCGCAACTCACTTAACAGATATTTTACCCCCATTGCTTGCATAAAGATTTCTTTAGGAATGCCAAGGTTTTATGAGGTTTAGCCACACACCCTTTTCTTCAATACCTTCTTGCATTGTTAAACGGCGTCAACGACCCTAATCTAATGGTTTGGGGTGGGATACGTGCTAGTAGGAGAAGAAAACTTGTTTTTGTTGATCAAGGGATAAAGATTAATCAAGAAACGTATCACAAACTCATTTTGGAAGATGTTTTTTTACCTTGGTCGCAAAAGTTCTTTGGAAACATACCAGGCTGAACCAAAAGTTTTTTCGTATTTTCCCTGTTCTGGATTGACAGGTCTTTATGTAACATATGCAAATTACACTGATCTAAAATGGTAGAGCGGAGTTGGACCTTGATAATTTTTATCAGTTGCTGTGAATTCTCGTACCTGTATAGACGTTGCTCTTGAAATGGCGGATGATAAGCTAGCAATTCGTGTTATTTTGCGTTTTCTTCGGAAAAAAGATCTTAACGCAAGGGCAGCGGCAAAAGAAATTAATGATGTTGAGGGTCCAGGTTCTGTAAATGAGAGCACTACTCAAATTTGGTTTAAGCGTTTCAAGGAAGGAGATAAGATCCTTGAAGTGAAATTAAGGTCTGACCGGCCATCTGTTCTTTTGATGGAAACTATCCAACACCAGCCGAGTTCTAGCACCCGAGCATTATCAGCAGAACTTGGTTCTTCCCAAAATACCATCAATCGACACCTCCACCAACTGGGGCTCTGTTGTGCATTTCTTTTGTAGGTGAAAATACGAAAAAACTTTTGACTCAACCTAGTAAGATGGACTTTCCAACAGGATTCCGCACCTGCACAGCACATAGCTATGGGCACTCAAGACTGGTGCAAGACACATTTTCTGGACTTCATTGGAGCTCAAGAATGACCCCCGTATTCTCCAGATTCGAACCCAATTGATAATTCTGTTTGGTCCATTTTGGAGACTAAGGATGTCAAAGTTTTATGAGTGTGTGCTAAACCTCATAAAACTTTGGCATCCTTAAAGGAATCCTTATGCAAGAACCGGGTTAAGATAATATTAAGTTAGTTGCGGTCCATAGCCAAAACTTAGCCAACGCCTTTATACAGGGCTATAAACTGACACGTTTAAAGCCCTGTATAAAGGCTAAATGAAGCCACTTTGAAAATTTGTAAATATATTGTTACAAATTCTGTAAACAGTAATTATTGTAGTAACGTAACCTGTAAATAGTTTCCCGTAATGAATATACAACCCCTTTTAATTCGGCTAAAGTATACGACCCCCTATTTTCTTTTCTTTTCATTGATAAAACTTGATAACGGTCTACGCATTTCGAGAAGAGGTAAGAATGTTGTGGAAAATTCTTCGATGTTTATAAAAGCGTCCTGCGTGATAAAAAGGAGAGTTTCGATTGAGAATTTGTTCTGAGAGTGGATTGGCTCTGTTTATAGCGAGGCATTTCGCTGTGTTGTTTTCGTATTTGGAAGTAAATACGTGTGTAAACGTTGAGTTTACGGTGTTGTGTGATAATTGCTTAATTGCTGATGAATAATTTAGCAGTTGTTAACGATTTCTCCTGTACATAGTGTAAATAAAGCTCCTGTGTTTTTATCAAGAACTGTGTCTTCATTTCAAGAAAGTGGAAGTCGCACCGAATCCGTTACAATATTAAACGAAATAATGTATTCATATTTATTTCGAAGTTTGGTCGTAATATTTTCAGTGGCACTAAAATTATAATGTATCATGTGCGTCAAAGTAATTTCTTCTCACTCTCTATAGTGGAATTTAAGTTGCTGACTTCCTTAAAGATTTCTTTATTAGCAAGTCATTACATGACTAGGCATAAAACACTCAAGCGCCACCCTTGTTTTTTTAAAAGTATTCAAATCATAGAAATATCTATTGGGATTCAAACATTAAAAATTGTAACGTAGATTCTTCAGTAACCGCTAGTTTACAGGACCACGAGTTATACAGACTCATAGAAAGGAGGAATCTGACTTAGACTTAAATACATACACACAAACCAAAAACAAAGCACATACACACAAGCCAAAAACAAAGCAAACGAATTCCACGAAATCACTTGCTTTGGAACTCTTTTCTGGAGATTCTTCATGTTCCCAAATTAATTAATATTTCCTGTAATGGCAACTTTCATGTCCGTTAATCAGTTTTGAAATACTAAAATATGTGTTGGAACAAATATTTTCGTATTAAATGAAAATTATTCTTGAAGATTTAAGAACTTCCGTGTCATTTACTGTATAATGCGATTGTTGTGTCACATCAATTCATTGGACAAGATATAGAGACTGGGTTTTGTTAAAAGTTAGCAATTGCTTTTGATTTCTTAAATATAAAATCTTCGTTCTCTTTGTTTTAAACATAAGCTTTGTTTTTTTTCCCCTATGAAACATATGCTATTGGTCAAATAAATATCTTTGTGCGTAAAAAGTAAAATAAGAAATTACTACGTCAGATAGTCCAAATTGCAGATTACTTCAGGCACACGTTTCTGCATTACAAGGAACACCTTTTTCAATGCAAACGAAATGAGCTTATGGATGAAAAATCATTCGACAAAAGGCGTTCCTTATAATACTGAAACACGTGTCTGCAATTAGTGCTATTTGACGTTGTTATTTCGTATTACATGCTATTTGGTTATAATATTTTCGTATGGAAATCAGCATGAATATTTCTAATCATTTCAAAACATATTTTTACTACCAAAATTCTGGAATTCAAGAATCAAAAACACACGGAAAAGTTTAACCGTGGATTATGTGATTTTCTAGGTTTCGAGCAGTACACAGATTTTAAAACAAACGTGCTGTTGCATATATTTCTGATCTCTTAAGCAGTGAAATTTAATTGCTTCTCCATCCCTGCCATCAAAAAATTGTTCCCCATGAACGTCACCCCGTCTGACTTTTTTGACTACAAATTCCCATTTAAATGAAAGATATTCAATTAAAACTGCATTTTTTATTCTCAATTAGTTTTCATGGTCTTTAATCCGATTTAAAAAATAAATAACTGCTCCGTTGACTTGGTAAGATTTCGTTCCCTTAATTAGCTTCCAGATGTCTCTTAATTAGTTTCTTGAGACTTTCCCTGTGGAAAACAGATAACTCTGATTCAAGTCTAAGTTCCCTTTTGCTTGATGATGAATATATATGCAATTAGGTATCTAAATTGCAAAAAGAAAAGTATTTCTTTTAAAGAAATTAAGGAAATAAACAAAATATGAAGAAAACATTTTGCACTAGTGGTTTGTTATGATTATTTATATCTATCGCAATAAAGAATCTCATCATTACGTCGCTGTACAAATTATCAGGAATTCATAGTAATTTCTTTAATCAAATAGAAAATTAGGCAGGCAAAAACTATATGTTTCCTTCCATACTATATTTATTTTAGTTCCGTTTCTTTGCCAAGCTAATCATTTCCTCGTTTCCATTCAACTTTGTGCAGTCGAAGAGGTGGAAGTGCTTTACTGCCAAAAGTATACGTTCCTGCTCCTTTCGTTGGTGCTGAAGAACTTCGTTAATGGAAAACTATCATTTTCACACAAAAAGGCGCAGTACGCATCAATTGCATAGCTTAATTCTGCAATTTGATGACGTTATACAATTATGATGAACAGTTTAACCACGGATTGTATGGAATTGGCAAACGTCCAGTTAAGACGAGTTTATCAGAATGAGAGGAATAGTAAAATTTTGATGAAAGTCTTCCGCTATTTTGAATGTGTCTCTGGGACTAACATATACGAATATCTGCAAAAAGCTGGCATCCCTGAAAATTAATACGAGGACAAATCAAAGTCTTTGCGCCTATTTTTTAATCCAAAATAATGCTGTAAATACAAAGTGAACATATGCATTTTCAGCAGTGAACGTTTTTTGAACATTGCCAGCCGTATTGGCCTTTTGCTCCGATGAGTGGCGCCGCTATGAACCATTTATGATAGCGGTTGTTCTTCAGGCGTCCACAGCTTATGAGCAGCGAAATGTTGTTCGTTTTCTATGGAGCCCCCACAGGAACACCCACCTTACACTCCAGAACTTGCTCCTAGTGATTTTTACCTTTTCGGTCCACTGAAGAAGAATCTGGCAGGACAGAGACTCACATGTGACGAAGAAGTCAAGAACAGGCAGCCGGAAGAATTCTACCTCAGGATCTCTGATTCAGTGCTGCGATGGGACAAATGTCTGAACCGCTGCGGTGACTATGTGGAGAAATAATGTATGGTACGTAGTACACTACGTGTATTTGTAAGTACCTGTATGTACCTGCTTTTGGCGAGTAAAAAATAGGCGTAAAAACTTTTTGATCTGCCATCGTAGATGCGTCCATTTCCACTTGTAAACCGGAAGTTTGCATGTGCATCTAATTGGTGGTTAAACTGTAGACTTAAAAATTGAGTAGCAATCAAAACATTTATACCTATAAATACAAATAAAAAAACTTATTTGTCATAATAAAATGCTTCGAAAAAATAATTGTATTTATCAGATGAAAAAACTCTCACTTTTCTTTTTTTCACACCACCGCCTCCAGTCACATGGTTCTTTGAAGTCTTCTGCGAACAATGATCCCTCTTATAAATGAAAGTTATTTTTGGAAGTAGAATTTATTGAATAGAATTTGTAAAAGGAATAGGTACATCGTTAACGTCCAAAACAGCTGGTGAATTGTTGATGGGAAATTTCGTCAAAGGTTTTTCTCTCCATATGAGACGTGGAACCTAAAGAAAAAGGGAAGTGAAGTTGTAGACGTGTTTAATACAAGGAAGTTCATTTACAATTACGCTTTATATGTAACACTATGCATCTTGTTTAAATTACCCAGTGCCGTTTAAGTTTAATGAATACAGCGAAAATTGAATGGGTCTCTGGAAGAAGGAAACATGTTACACTTAACCTTCAATAACATTTAGTCCTTCCTTTGCTAGAAGTAGGGCATAGGTTGCAAATTAAAAATAAAACTTTGAATTTTTAACATATGCCCCTTTTTAATTTTGGCTGAAACGAAGAACTCACATAACGTTAAAAAAATATTACATAATAATAAGTCCTCAGTTCTTCAATGAAGTTGTTACCTTCCTTATAAAAACTTCCACATTGTAAAATAATTTGACGAAATAATTTTAGGAATATATTGCGCAATATTAGTATGAAAAGTTCTGATTACACAGTTTTTATTTTATTGTCTTTTCATCTCTTTTATTCATTATTTTACGTTTAATAGATTCAATCATTGTCAATCATTTTATCTTGCCGTCGTCATCTAATGATTCGACAGTAATGTAGTATGCATATTTGGTGGATATTCCAAACAAAACTGCAAGAAAAACCTATTTGATAGTGACATGATTTATAAACCAAATCAAACCTAAATTAAAATTTAGGTCATACTTAAAGATATATCCCAGAAACATTCTCACTCTTGATGTTGGTTTGAGCTCATGAAAGGTAGGATTTAGTTAATCACGCGTAAAAAAAGTATTGCTCAATATCTGGAAACGCATTTTGGAGGAAGGATCATCTCTAAAGTAAAAACACCAAAGAGTGTGGAAAGAAACACTACGGAACGCAAATCTTCAATCAAACTCCGAAAAATAAAAGCAGGAAATAAATAAGAATCAATCTTGTTTGTATTACCTACATTTACACCCATTTTAAAATGAATTACTACTTTATTTTCTCAGAGCATCATTCGCTTCAAGTACTTAAAAGTTTATTCTGAGTGAGGAGTTCCATCAAAATAGGAGTAGCCGCACGCAAGTTTCGTTTTAAGCTGCCAAGTGTTTGCCAAGAGCAATATCTCATGTCTTCAGCTTAAACAAAAACACGCCCCCGTGGATTAAATTAAACGTTAAAAAGCTGTTATGAATATTTTTTGAGCAAATGAGTGGCAGGTTAATCCATCATGCTCAGCAACAAAAAACTGGCCCGCATAATTTACTTTTGTTTCAATAAAATATGTGATCAAATAAAGAACTTAAAAAATTCCAAAAATGTTACATTCAATTTTTTCCTCGATATTTTAGTTCCAACAAGAAGTCTTCTGAAGAAACTGGCGGCGAATAACTATTGAATTACGTACCCAACCTTTTTAAAATTTACTGATAGCAAAATATCTTTTAGGGATACTCGTGAAAAACTTTTCTGTTCTTAAAACCTTAACTGTATTCTAACGAAACCATGTGAATAGAATTTGAACACTCTCCCTGAAAAAAATTAAAAGACAAGTTATAAAGCAAAATGATGTTCATTGTACTACTGCTTTCTTTTTCACTGAATTAAAACAGGCTGTTACTTAGTTTGCTAGGTAGTTTGCTTTTATTTTGGACAGACATTTCACCGCATTCCAAGAAAGGTTCGATCTAAAGTGTAACTCATAAGTTAAATGCAGTTTTCAAATGCCTTTTTGGCTATTTTTAATCTGATTTTTAGACAATAACAGCCTGTGTCTATTAACTAGAGCCACTATATAAGACAGGCCGACGCATCAGCTTAAGTTCAGTCATTTTGGATCGGATGTTTCATTGCTGCGGAGCTAGGGTTACCAGAGCAAAGTTTCGGGGCATTTCTAAGCTTTGCACAACCGGTAAGTAATTGATGTGCTATTTAACAAAAAATTAACGTGTCGCTAACAATGGCAGTGAAAAATCCTCAAAACACGATAAATTGCCGGAAAAGGCAACCTCTCAAACCAGTGCTCCGATCCAAAATGGCTGACCTTAAGCTGATGCGTCGACTCGTCTATATAATGGCTTTGTCCCTAACCTTTGCAAAACGTCTGTTAGAAAGCAAAATTTCGAACAACGATTATTAATATGATCCGAAAATATCAGCTTGTCGCTAACTGTGCAATGTTTACGATTGGTAAAGGTGCAAAAAACGGGTACGCATAAGCAGTTGACTTTGGTAAACAAAATTATGGTAGGGCTAACTTGACAGCGTACAGTACATCTAGTCCAACACCTCTACTGCATTTACTAGTCTCAAAACTGACGATTTTCTGCGAAAGCACAAAAAGAAAAAAGAAAAAAAAAACACATGTTGACAGAGCATCTGACTGAAATGAAACAGTCAATGAGTAGATAATAGAAGATCGCAATTTAACAAAGTTTTCATATTTTATTGTACTCTATACTCGTATCTCGTATTAGTACTGCAGTAAAATATCATTGCAGCGAACACCAATACAACAAAATATCCGATTCAACAAACTAATGTTCAACTCCATTTTAGTTGCCACTACATTACTTGAATTCCATTACAACGAAATTCCGTTGTAATACCCGTTACAGCGAACAACATTTGGGGTTTTTAAAAGTTTGTTGCCACTTAATTTGACTTTATTCAGCGAAAAAGTGCCATATTATTGCTGAAAGACTAAAAGAAATCTGCATTAACAAACGATTATGGATAAACAAATAGTGAGGTAGTGGTTTTTTCTTTTTTTTTTGGGGGGGGGGGGTGAATGTTCTCAGTGAATTAGACTAGGGAAATTACTCAGCAAATCGCAATGCATAAGATATATTAAATGATGTTCAAACACACGCACACACATTATAAAACCCGTATATTAATGTGAATGTTATTCAAAATTATATAACTTTTTCTTACTTCATCCTAAAGCTATACACGTCTTATAAATACTACAAAGTTAAAAAAGAGATACTATACTGCAGTGTTAAGCACAAAAGTTGTACCTGCACTTTTCATCAAAATTCAGTTACGGTTCATAGGTGGTTCTTTGTCACATATTTCACCTAAATAAAATGTTTTATCGTCATTAATCGATATGATACATTTTTTTTAAAAATCTGAAAAAGTTACATCTGAATCAAATACATGGAGGTGCAAAATTAAAAACGGCGATTTTTCATTTTGAACTCAGGGGTAGATAAGACTGGTACGTTAAGCACGGCAGTATATACAGAGTGTTCCGTTTTCACCTGCAAGACCTCTATTATCGCAACCGTTAGTCCTAGATGCATACTTCCAATCGCAAAAATGTTCAAAATCAGATGCGGAGTTAAGATATTGAAAGTTTGAAGTGAAAATAAAAATTAATCAAAAAATACAAATTCAACTTTTTATACGGTTCCCAAGTCTCCTAACTTATTTTTAGGGAAATAATCTCCATTGAAAATTAATTCCAACATAAAAAAAGTTTAAAATTAATACGACCTATATTTTACCGAGATATGAAACGCAGCGTTTTGTGACTTACACCACTTTACACTTACCGTCAATAACACCTATTGGGGTAAAATATAGCAGTTAACAAGGGTTTAAAATTATGTGCGTGCAGAGTGTGGTTTTCAAATTGTTCGAGGTTTTGCCGTGTGTTTTTGCATATCCCGGCATAACATTTGCATGAATTTTTGAACAACAATGAAAAATATAAATACCTTATTTTTTTTTACTTTGACAACTGTCATTCTTCTGAAAGGGCGATAAGTTCCAATCTTATCGTCTGTATGGCCGCTTAAAATTTTGAACTGGAATATCTCCTTGATTTTTGGTCGCACAATCTATTACTGACGCAAAATCTATTACTGACACAAATGTCAAATTTTTTGTGTCAGTAATAGATTTCAACGGAGATTATTTCTCTAAATATAAGTTAGGGATCCTAGGGCCCGTATAAAAAGTTACATTTTGTATTTTTTGACTCATTTTCATTTTCGCTTCAAACTTTCAATACCTTAACTCCGCATCTGATTTTGAGCATTTTTGCAATTGGAAGTATGCAACTAGGACTAACGGTTGCGAACATAGAGGTCTTGCAAGTTAATGAATACTAAGTAAGCAAATGCACCGCAGTCACATTAAATAAATGCACTTACAAAAAAAAAAAAAAACTGAGCAGAAAGAAAAAATAAAAATAAAGGAACTTTTAAATAAATTGAAGAGCGAATAGATCTTCTCATCATTGATAACATTTTTACATATTACGTCGATTCCACAATAATAAATGTTACTGCATCATAAATGTGCAGTAAGTTGTATCAAACACATCTAATCCAAAGAACTCCATTCTTCGTTAATCAAATAAAACAAAGACTTTGAAATTTCAATGGGAAGAGGCTTCTGTTTTTCTACGTAATCTTATTACAGTTCCATGCTAATTTGATTCTTGCATTCGCCATTTAGAGAAGGAAATTTTATCAATTCCCTTGTTCGGAAGTCTTAAACAAAAGAAATTTCCATGATTAAGTAAATAATAGAAAGGTTCGGGAGTTTTGCTTTCTTTAGTGTTGGCGTATGATACGAGGGAAGGAAAATGAAATCAATCATTATATATAACGAAGAAGCCCCATTTTACGTATAAAGTCAATGAAATTCAGCAAAATGATTCGGCGAAATAATAATCTACAGCAACGTCATTAACAATCGTTTTATGCATTTTTTCTGAATGAAACGGTGCGAAAATTTATTTTCTGCTTGGCAGTCTTCCTGTAAATCGACAGTAACTAAATCGTCACTTGAAATGGATAAAATAATGTATGCGTTCGTGAAACAAATTAGAAGAAAAAAAAAACAGTATGCTTTTATTTAAACACTAGAAAGTCGCCCATCAAGGTATGACAGGTGAAAATTGCTTCTAATCTTCTACATTTGAACGAAGCCATTGCCTGTTTGATGATATTTTCATATTTGAAATTTTGACCCGAACTCCAGTGGATTAACTCTGAACTCCAGTAGGTAGCGTTCATTGTTGACCATTCTTTCGATTCTTCATACCCCTGATATGACAAAGTCTTACCAGTAAAACAGTTAAAAGACCGGATCAAGTTCAGCCTTGTCACAATGAAACCTTTCCGTGCATGTTAAACATTACCAAAATATATTATCAAATTATTTTACCGTGGCGCGAGTTTCATCATTGAAACTGGCGGGTTTCTAGATCATTGGTTATTATTTATATGATGATTCTATGCTGTACAAAAATTAGAGTTGGTTAGTTCGTTTTGAACTGTCCAACTGTCTATTCTTTGCGTTATTGATCTCGAGGAATAATAATGGCTGGAAAAACATCGTCAATTGCATCACTGGTTTCAGAAAATGTTTGCAAGTTTTTCTACACATCAAAAGCCTTTGAGTATGCTGAAGGGTTGTTAAGATTCAAATTATTAATATTTATCGTTATCGGGCTCACTTTAAATATTTATTTCTTCTGCACTTGCTTTAGTTTGAGCTGCAATATTTTGGAAGTGGTGTTATTGACGTCAAAAAAATTGTTTATAATTTTAAATTGCTTCTCTTCTGTACAAATTAAAAACAGCGTCGTCATTACTTGTTCTCAGGATTTTATGACTAATTTTTCGCCTGACTTCCAAACATTAAAGAAATTTCTCTGAGAAAGCATAAGCTAAGTTGTTGTTGTCTTACTCCAGCTAGACTGGCATTTTTGGGTGAGCTGCTTCACGTTTCCAATTGTACCGTCATTTGGTGTGAAGTCCGACTTCCACAGAACACACATGCCATAAGGACCAGTTTATAGGGTAGGCAACCATTCACAGCATAACAACACATTCACACAAAAAAAAGGACAAGGACAGGAGAGAGAAAGTACATCCATGTCCGAGCCGGAATTCATACCCGGGACCTCCCCATCGCAGTCAGATTCCTCTGACCACTAGACAGGGCGGGCGGCGGAGAAACTAAATCAATAGAAATTTTTAAAATCAAAAAAAAAAAAAAATCTCAGTTTTAGCGGGGTTAAAGCGGGGTTGTTAAATGCGAGTAATGCTCCTACAGATTGAAAAAGCACCAACCAAATCTTTCTGATTTAATTGTTAAATCCAGAGTCTCGTTAAAACAGGGCTAACTGTAGGTTATTTTGCCTTTAATTATAAGTAAAAATATAATAATGGTTAACTCCATTGAGTCTTGGAGTTTTCATTATCAAGCAGCAAGAAATAGTTTTTTGATGCAAAAAAAGAAAAAAAAACTGTTTATGATACTAATTTAATGCATTGATCTGTGATGCATTAAGTTCACTCGTAATGTTATTCACTAAACCCGCTAGACTGGGCAAAGAGAATAAATTTTTCAGTACTGCAAAACTGGCTTTTTTTTGTAGGTAAGCCATAATTTTCTAATTTACAAAACTTCACTAGTAGGGCATCATTTAAAAATTTCTTTTCCCACTGATTCCGGCGATAATCAATTTGCATTCGATTGTTTTTACAAAAACGTAAATTTATTATTTTTATTTCTAAAAGTGATTTTTGAATTTCAGGCTGTTGTACTCCAAGTAGGGGAAAAGGTGGAACATGTGAACAATTCCTTTCCATTCTTTATTTTTCAAAAAATATTATCAATTTCTCAACACAAAAGTGTCCCCATGATTAAATTAACTTTTCTTTTTGTCATGGAATTTTTTTGGGATTTTTTTAAAAAATATTTTTTTACTTTATGGTATTTTTAAGAAACGTCTGCAGTTGTTCACATGCGCCCATAGAGGGGGGGGCACATGTGAACAGACTTGGAGCACATATGAACACGGGTAAAAAATTCCAGAGATGCATCATACTTTAAAGGAAAATTCTTCAGTATGAAACATATACCTAAATAACAAATACGTTGAAGGGTTTGCAACCTATACTACGTCAGTTTGTTTCACTGAGAAAATAGTTTTCCCGAACATATGACTGCGCACTGTCAAATTCTGAAGTCTCGTAGCTAATGTTCTAATCACTGAATAGACTAGACAAACTCTTACACGACTACATAATACAAAGAATTTTTTTTTATGTAAGGATTACTCTATATAAATTTTGTTTTATAGCTTCATACATTGTTTGATAATGCATTTTAAAATAATTTTGAACTTCAGTTTTTAATTAAATAAAAATACTTGGTGTCTTTTTATATCCTGTAAGTATTATATAACACTAAAATATGAATCAAATATTTAGTAACAACAAAATTTAAAAAATAAAAATATCAAATATTTATTTCTTTATGTTTATTAATATTAATATTAATTGACAATAAATTTACAAACTGACTACAGGAAAATATTAATTATAAATATTTACATATTTTTAACACTTACAATATGCTACACCAATAATAATATTAAGGAGAGCGGCTATGGGAACTGTTCACTTGTGCCCCTAGATGTTGTGTTCACAAGTGCCCCATCGTCTACATTAGAGCTAATTTGCAAAAAAAAAAAAAAAAAATTTAATAAAAAAATTTAAACTTTGTCATAAATTTACTTGAATGTTCATACAATGGTTCGTCATAGATTTAGATTAGCAGTTAGTTTTAAAAATGTTATCATGTAGAGAAGACAGTGATAAAATTTTTCCACACCTTGAGAAAACAAAGAAGCTGCCACCACATAAGCATAAAATGGCTCATTGCTTTAAATGTTTGTCCATGAAGTACAACTGGTACTGTCCTTAATTGAGAATTTTTTCGAGATTTTTTCCTTGAAGCGATCTTAGTAAAAAATGTCCATGTTCCCATGTGCCTCAAGTTCACATGAGCCCCCTTTTCCTCTTCGCACTGTGCACTTAGAGTAAATGGTATTGGAGTGTTTCCGAGCGTGACTACTTCGTATGGATTAGCTCGTGCCATAAAACTTGGCAAATTTACCATACTAGTACTTGAAAAAATGCCTAATTATCCTAATATATATAATAGCGAATGATCGAGTAGCGCTGACGTCATCAACAATGAAACTCACTCCACGGCATGATAATTTGATAATATGTTTTGATAATGTTTAATGAGCAGGGAAAGACTTTATTGTGACAAGGCTGAACTCGATCCGGGAACTTAACTGTTTTACTGGTAAGACTGTCATTTCAGGGGAATGAAGAAACGAAAAAAGGGTAAATAATGAACACTACCTACTGGAGTTTAGGTTTAATCCACTGGAGTTAGGGTTTAAATTTGAACTCTCAAAATATCACCAAACAGGCAATTGCTTCGTTCCAATGCAGAAGCAATTTTCACCCGCGATACCTGGACGCGCGACTTTCTAGTTTCTAATATTGAGACTAAGCATTAATTTTGAAAATTTCGTCAAAATTTAATGATCCACTTTGGGCTAATTTCCTCTTTGCACAAATTTATGGTATGCATGAAATTAAAAAAAAATGTTTAATTGCTTTTTGTTGTTTAACAAGCAAATTTTTATGAAACATAAGTTTTATAAATCAACTTCACGCGATGATGATAAGGACGGAAGGAATCTTATCAAACTCGCACGGGAGTCATTTTGAGACGCAACACTATAAACAATTTAGAAACTTTCACGAAGTACTTTTATACAAAATTTTTGCATTTCCTTCGTTTTTAAAGCGAAACCTAATCGCAATATAATTTCAGAAAGCGATCGAAAATACTGCTGGCTAATGGGGTCGTTCCCAAAATTTTAAAAGTATTTTTTCTGAAAGAACATGCTTAAAAGCATAGGATCTAACCATTATTTAAATAAAATGTTTAATATTTTTAAAAAATTACTTAAATCGGTGCGCTTTTGTTGTTTACATTTCTTGCCAATGACATCACAAATGGTGAAATGCCATTCTGTGTTGCCATTCACAAAGCAAAATATTTAATTCGCATCTTTACTCACGTGTATTGGCAAAGATACGGTTGATAGCAAGCGTAGAGCGCAATTTTAATTCGCTTCTTGATTATCATAAAGTGGGAACGTGGTTAAAAGATGCGCTATATAGTGCATCATTTGTGTAGTCATAAAGACCACGCCTTGTTTGAAGAATCGGACATTTTAAAAAATTAATTAAAAAATAACTGTTGGGAAAATGAATGTATTTTCTGAGTCCATGTTATTTTTTTTTGCTCATTCTATCCATTTCAAAGACTAAAAGTAGTACTTTTGACTGAAGGAAACCACCCCATTCTAAACTGCTGAGAGATTACTAACTTACGGAGGCAAAATAAGGTGTCTGCAATAAGAAATCCATCTGTTTTGTACCCAGAATAATTTTTAAATCTCTGAAAAATCCTATCTATATCGGCAGCTGTATCCAGTGATTCTTCGGTACCGTTTTGTTCAATCGAAAAATGTACTGGAGGTTAAAGCAAAATTCTGACTTTCTAGTTACACTATGCAGGAAAAATATATATTACAAAATATATTATATAAATCAAAAATAAATAGCAAACAATAGCAGTAAATCAATGAAAAAATAAGCATTTCATCAACTTAAAATTAAGATATAGTATGCTGTCCCAACATTTCTGTAATGAATTAACGAGTTTATTGACCGAACTAATACATGTTATAATGGGAAAGTGAGTTGGTTTATTTATTTGTTTGTAATGTTTTCATGCCTTAACTACTCAACAGATTATTATGAAATTTTGGATACACATTGTTAGGAGTACAGAAAATAACTTAGGGTACAAACAGAAAAAAAGTATTCCAAAGTTTTTTTCCAATCTTGAAGAAAATCATAAATTTGCGAGTATCTCATTGAAAAATATGTTTGATTTTTGCAGCATGTAAAAGCTTTTAAAAAGTTGCTCAGTATGATCTTTACCTGAAGTTCGAGGGACAGACAGGGCACCCCTTAGTTCTTCATTTCAAAATGATTTCTTATTCGAAAACGAGGGTAGAATAAAGTTGATATTCTGATCTGAAGCAGACGATATTTTCGTGAAGAAAATATTAGGTTACAAGCATGAAGAACTCATTAAAAAAAGGAAAGGTTATCTCGCTTAGTGAACTATCGTGTGTTTCGTAATCATAGTTATTTGGGGAAAAATGAGTGAAAACCTTTTTATCACATTCAAAATAATAATAATAATGGGTTTCGTTTTCATTTTTTCTTCTTAAATATGGTCTTCGCTTTCTGTCAGTTCAATAGCATTCGTGGAACACAATAAATTGCCAAAATTCTGAAACGTTCATGATCGTTAGTTTTAGAAATACTATTAGTCTATATTCTAAAATATTTTTCTAAAACTTTCAGAACTAAATTCATTAATACATTTGCTGCCAATGTGGAATTATCGCGCCTGATGATGGTTAAAAGATAACTAAAAGCTGGAGTAAAAAAATTTCAAAGAGGTCTAAATTTTAATTTTGAGTCATAAAGTTGCTCTTTTCTGCACATTGATAGGGGATTTGAGCACTTTTTTTTTTTTGAATGATTGCTAAATTTGCGTCACTTGACACAATTTTTAATTTTGAGGTAGACCGCACAAAGCCGGAAAAGGCAATCTTTTTTTTTTAATTTACAAGTAGTCTGAACAACACTTTCTCAACCATAATGCATAACACTTCTGTCGTCAGGTAAACAACAGTATCTGCAGAAATGAGGTTTCAAGATATTTGAAGAAATGTGTGTTGGGTTAAATGCTGACAATAGGGAAATTAGATGTCTTTTAAGCACCTTTTTTTCAGCGGACACCAAATAAGCAATCTTGTACAATAAAGCTAACGTAAAACAAATGACAAAAATGCAAAAAAAAAAAAAAAAAAAAAAGAATGCAAATGGAAAAATTTGCAGTTTCTTCCCTTTGCCTACCCACGGTAGAACAGACATCCAATGTTTTGGTTGACTTGAAATTTTGATACCATTTTGTCTAAAAATGTTTTCCGTTCAAAGAGTTTACCTTTTTGTGTCATTGAACTTAAATAAAAAATTAAAAATAAACCCGCAAAAGCATCTAAGGATTTCAATTCATAAATAATGAATGCTTTGGTTATCCTTTACGTAGGATACGAAAAATGTGTTTTATTCAACGAATATTTTTAAAATACCAACTCAAAAAGCTTATTTAACTACAAAACAAAAGGTGCCTGGTGAACACTTAGAACTTTCACTTTATTGGAACACTTTCAACCTGTTTCAAGGGAGCTTCCTTTTCTATCACGAAAAGGCTCAACTTATGTGTGGTAAAAAGATAGCGTCAGAGAACGATTCTACCTTTGTTCTTTCGCCATTAGTTCCTTTTTATGACCCCAAGGGGATAAAATGTTCTTCTCGAAGCTTAAGAACGTTCTTAGATTTGATGGAATGGTTGGAACTGATACGCAGAAAAGGAGAGTCTGGGGTATTATGGCAGCTTAAAGCAGCAGAATCGTCATTTGTGGTAACACGAGAGAGCAATATTGATTTTAAGAATCTTTTGAGTAACTATTTGTTTTAAAAGATTGGTACGATCCCGAAATAGAAACTATATAACTATTCCTTTTTTCCCAAGCATTTCGCTTAAAATGATGATTTTTCTTCTGGTTGTTATTGATTGTTTTAAGCTTTGATTTTGGTAAACGAAGAAAAAAAAGGAAGAATCTTCGCGAGGTAAAGAATTATCGTGTATTGTATCTGAAGCCATTAGATTTATTATCATTACTACTTTAAATATTTAATTTTTGACATTAAAGAAAGACCTGCCTGTGGTCTCTTAACATCTGTACAAAAATAACACTTGTTAATAATACGAAAAACCTTTTTTTTTTTGCGGCAAGACACAACGAAAAAGTACTAGTCTTACTAGTTAAAACAAAACAAGTTAGCTTGAATTTTCTGAACATAACCAATTGTATAAGTATTAATTAATATCACTAAACATAAATTTGCAATATAATTTCTACTCATTTTCATTACGACTTAAGTATTTAAGTTAACTATATCTAACAACTATAATTTTGAACTTAGCGACTTTTACTAATGCGCCCTCAATACATTCATGCGTATTGCATGGCAATATGTAGGAACACGCATAAAGTATAATATTTCTAATTAATAGCAGTTTTTCTGTAAATTTTGCTCAAAAGTTTTTGAACAAAAATGCGTACGCTACAATTTTCAACTCATTTTACATATATATATATATATATATATATATATATATATATATATATATATATATATATATATATATATATATATATATATATATATATATATATATATATATATATATATATATATATATATATATATATATAACCATTTTATGCTAACAAAAATTCATTTCTTTATACTATCGGTGTATCGTGTGTTGTGCGATTCACGATTTTTTTAATAATAATATTTTTTCATTTTTTCATTTTTTTTCTTTTTGCTAGGATTTAACATTTTTAAAAAACAGCAGTTATTCAGAAGGTGGAATCTATTTAAAAAAAAAAAAAAACTTTCCAGTACGTTAATATTTCAACCCCAAGGAAACTTTCAGACATTCTAAAACAAAATAGGGTTTAGAACTGACATTTCCTCTATGTTTAACTCATTTTTAAGGCATTAATGCAAATAAAAACACCTCCTTTGAAGTAAAACTAAATAAAATATCCTTTCCTCGCGCCTTACTTTAAATCCCATTAGAGCTCTGATGAAATTTGGAACCACATTTTCTTCCTCTTTTCTTCTTGTTTTAAAACGGCTCCAGAGAGATATTTCATTCTAATTTTTTCCCTTATGAGACCATAAGGGTTTTTTTTATAGTATCTTATCTTTCAGATACGAAGGTAGAAATTTTTTTCAAAGCTTATAGCATTATAATTTCTATTCCAAACACAAGCATTATGGTTCAAGAAAACGCTGAAGTTTTCCGTTGAAATTTTCTGTTTCGTTTTCTATCTGCAGACATATATTTTCATATAAATACAAATAAATATTTTTCAAATTCCGTTTTATTTTTTTCTTCAAAAAAAAAAAAAAAATACCAAGCACATATAGTGTTTATTAATTAATCATTCGTAAACTTATTTACGGTTCTTATTTTGTTTACTTATTTATTTTTCATATACAGTATACCCTCGCTTTATGTGGGGGCTATGTTCCACGGAAATGCCACGTAAATTAAAACTGCGTAAATTAAGGCTTAATAATGGTGTTATACGGGTTAGGTTCCGAAGATAAAAAATAAAATACTTCATTCTTATAATAATAGATAAATATACATAAGTTTAACGTGTACGTATTGCAATATATGTGTATAAAGAAAACAGGAATTTATTTAGAGTTTATAAAAAATAGCTCCTTATGTTATTCTTATGGCCATTCAATAAAAATATTTTTTCTGTAGAACTTTGAGAGGCATTAACGCTTCCATGATCATTCGCTTAATTTCCATGACGGGATCTTTCTTCACTAATAAATCAGAAAGATCATTTGCCATTGTCAAGGAATGGCTCAAAATTTTAAACGTGGACGTTTTTAGTTGTGTGTCATCGATGTCGATATTCTCGTTGGTTTCGTTCTACTTTGTTACTTCTAAAAGGTCTTCTTCCAGTGAACTCCGAATTATGTGAGTAGAAGTACTTTACTTCTGGAAAGAGCTCTGGAACCAATCGCAAAAAATGTCTCAAGTGGTCCGAGCTCGTTTGTTAGCAGGCCAAAATGCAGTGTACTACTTTATATCTGCAATCTCAGGAGATTTGATTTTGAAAAAGGGAAAATTTTTGCCTGTTTAAAATGCCGCATCCGCGTAAAAAAAAGTATCAAATCTTAAACTGCGTATAAACATATCCGCATAAAATAAACCCGCGTAAAACGAGGGTCCACTGTACTACAAATAGAAAAAGTTAAATTTGCAATTTATTTTATCTATTATGCAAGTTTGTTTTACTGAAGTATAGTATATTGTTTAAACATTATGAATTGGATTTAAAAAATATTGCTTTTAGCTAAAAAGAAATGAAAAATAATGGTCTTGACAAAATTGAATTTCGTGCAAAATTTTCCAGTCATAAATAGTTTTTGTACTCAAAACCTCCCTTGATCATGCAAATCTTGTACTTTGATGCTAACCTTGTACCAGACGACTAAGGAAAAAACACAACAATAAAAAACTGTGCCGCGCTAAAAAAGTTTTTGATTATGAAATTTTTACCACCTGGTAATAAGAATTTTTAAAACACAGTATACTCTCGATATCACGAAGTCGAAGGGACTGTAAAAATCGAGGTATCGAGTTTTTGAGATAACAAGGTCATAATTATAGTAAGATAATATTCCAAAAATTAGACACGATAGCTAGAAATAATTGGAAACATATTAGCTACAAGTTTGGCACTATTGGCTTCCTTTGAGGTTTTCCACCTCCAGCTCAGTCACTTCCTAAGCCGGGCTGATGAGTGCTAATAAGCACGTAACTGCAGTCCTCGGCTGGAATGACTGAGCTCTCGGAACAATCATTACACACATGAAATACATGTATTTCATGTGTGTAATGATTGTTGAAATAAAGTCTCAATACAATAACAAAAACTTTAATTTCTTAAATGAACCAAAAATAATTACCTCTGATAGAAAAAAATGAGCACTAATGCGTACATTGAACTTACGTTGTTAGAATTTCATTAAAAAGAGCCCAGTATTTTGTTTAAGTTGGTTTTTTGGTATTATCAGGACTTACATTTCCTGACACCCCCGTGCTCTAGAATGAAAGTGACAGTAGATAAGCTTCTCCGAATCACTCCTACCCCCTGAGAGAAATAATGAAGGGTGTGAGAAATTTTAGGAAACGTTGGTCGAGTTGTCATATCAAAATTTTCGAGATATCGAGAGTATAGGAGAGAGTTGTTCCTTAGGACACTTTTCATATTTTAATTTTTAACGTCAATTATTTGAATCAAATTTAAAATGTAAAAGTCACATTAAAATACCCCAACATACTTTTATGCAATATATTTTTTTTAATTCAGACAGTTTAAAAATAAAATGTTGCCAGCCATTTAAAGTAAAAGTTTCAATCTGTTCCAAAGTACAACATCCTATTGTACCTTGGGACATATCCTGTTGTATTATGGGAAAGTCCTCATGGTTCAGGAAACAGCCATATACTTGAACCAATTTTTCACCAGAAAAAAAAATCATGGTTGTGTATTAAATCATGAATATTTAGTAATGCATTATGAATAATGTATTATAAATTATTATTTAACATTAATGTGTTTAAAAGACTTCATAAGATTAAAACATTTTTCCATTTTCCTAAACATATCTTAATTATTAAGAACCATGCAAATGCTGTACCTAAGAATGTTTCTTAAAGTACAAAATGTTCGGCTGTCCCAAGGTACAATCACCACGTGGTTTAAGAAAAACCAAAATGATGATCAATATAGATATACTATCATTATTTTCTCATAAGCAAACTATTTAAAGTACTTCTCCTTTATGACAAAATAAAATTCAGTTGATTAAATTTAAATACACAGACAGAAAATGAAACAAAAATGGAAAAAATATTTACTTTTGAGCCATGGCATTTTCTTTCTCTCACGAAATCGTTAATTTTACTCATTTGATGCTGATTTTACTATGGCACCATTTAGTGGTGAAGTTTAATATTAGAGATTACAAAAAACATGGCTGCTAAAAGTAGATTCTTAGAAATTAGCAGTGTCCCAAGGTACAACACTCTCCCCTACTGTATATCTTTTATCCTCTTCACTAGTCAAAACATCTCCGTGTCACATATTTCGAAATCTTTATCTTTTGATTCCATTGCCACTGTACTTACACCAAAATCAAGTTACCTGTTAATTAAAACACACGTATTCAACTAATACGTGCTCTTTCAATATATTCATTCAATAGAATTTCAAGAGATATGTTTACAGAAAAGATATTTGTGTAGGCATTTATATTTTGTTGATTTGGTGCAGTTTAAATATCGCTCTTTCATCAAGTTTAATTTAATTTAGAATTTGAAGAGTACGTTTATTGTTCTTTGAATTTCACACTGCTCAGATAAATATCAAGATCATTATTAAACATGAGAAAACTTGAAGCTGATCAATACCTTTTATTTCAATCACTTTCCTTCTCAATAGCACAGCAAACGACAAATTAATTTGTCGAAGTCTTAGTACATCTTATATTTTTGTAATGTTATGACACACGAGTTTTCTATAAACTATGACACGTTACTAATAATTTTTAAATGCGTTACATAATATACATTTTTAAAAGTGTAAGGTATGCATATATTTGCTCTTTTTTATTTTCTGTTTAGACAATAATTGAATTAAGCAGTTCAATGAAATTAAAATGAGTCGCTTTCGAGAATATAAAGAAACATAAAGTACATAAGAATCATATAGGAACATAAAGAACACAAACAGCTGGAAGTTTTAATGCATAGTTAGAATAATTATTACACTTTGTATTGAATTTAAGTTCAGTTATGCTATGTTATTAAAACATAGAGTGAAACCTGTGTAAGTTGACCACTTGCGGTGCACTACATTAGTGGTCAACTTAGACAGGTGGTCAATTTACAAAGGGTTTGTTACAAGATTCTCAGCCGAATTTGAGGTATATTGGTGGTCAAGATAGACAGGTGATCAACTTACAAGGGTGGTCAACTTTACAGGTTTTACTGTACTTGCAATTGAATTTACATTTATTATATTAAGAAGTATATGTTGCTGTGAAACTCCCGAAACTTAGTGAATGTCGATATTAACCGGTGAATATCAACATTTGTATCGAAAGACATCGGCGAAAGACCGAATGTTTGATGATTTGATATTGAATCACAAATGAAAATCGACTTTCTCTATTTTTGGTCTTTCATGGTACTGTAATATATGTTAGATTAAGAAGCATTTGCTTTAGTATAAATCATCTTTTGCTAGAATGATTCTGGATAACCTTTTTTAATCCTGTGTTTCTGCATTCCATTTCAGCGAAAAAACGGTATTTATCAAAACAAATTTGAAATTAAATCTAAATATATTTTCCTTAATATTTTGAATGTTATGAAGCCTTTGCGTTGACAAATACCAAGGAAATGATAAGCTTTCTTTACAATACATTTGTACCCAACACTTTTTCATCTTAAAGCAATTCTGTATTTTTCAGCAGTTTGGCTTCCTTTCTCCCCCTCCCCTTTTATTTTAACTCGTTCGGTCTTAGTCATACAGATGATATTGTTCTATCTTTCTTCATTATTTTTTTTGTCGTTAAGTTTCCATTTCGTGTTGAATTTGACACATATATTTTGCAATTTTTTTGTTGCTTTCCCGACATTTTTTAGGTTTTTCCTGTATTGTGTTTATTCCGCCTTTCGTTAAATGTTGAAATTAAACCATTGCGATTTCATCCAAAATGAAATTTATTGGTAATTTATTCATTAGCGGTTTTCTTTTCCGACAAAATTTATTGCTTAACGGCTTTTACTCGAAAGAATCGTGTTATAAATTTCGGCTTTGAGTGTTTTGTTTGTTTTATTAATTTGCTATATTAATTACGAGGCGTGTTTTTAAAGTAAGGTCCGTTTTGAAATAAAAAAAAGAACGAGTACAGATAGAGCAAGGAAACTTATTGCACAAAGATTTACGTTATTTTTCGATATTGTTCCATTTTCCAAGCATTTGTCATAGCATGGTACATGTTTTTGTATACCTATTCGTACAAATTTAGCGCCTGTGTAGACGACCATGAGAACTCTTACAGGGCTTTGACTGGGACGTTTTTGAACATCCTCTGGTCTGCCCCCGCCTCGCTCGCAGCAAATTTCATTTATTTCGGCATCTAAAGACTTTCCTAGGTGTTCTGTGGCACAACAGCAACAATGAGCTCAGAGAACATGTTACTCCATGGTTGACTACACAGGCGGCAATTTTCTGCGAATAGGTATACAAAACCTGTTCCACGCTATGACAAATGCTTGAAAAATCATGGGGGCAATGTCGAAATATAGCGTAGATTTTTGTGCAATAAATTTCTTTGCTCTATCTGAACTCGTTCTTTTTTTTTAATTTCAAAACGGACCTTACTTTATAAACGTCCCTCGTATTTAAACTGTCTGTTGTTCATTCTCGTTGCTTTTACCGGATGTCTTAACATCCAAAAGCTCACTATTTCGCACTGAAAAAGGGTTCCCTGTAACCCCTAAACCCGTGTCTGCAGTTATCTGCTAATTTTTTGCGTCAAAACGTTGTTGATTGCTGTTTGCATTCTCAGCATCATTTTTGCTCTAACTCAAAGCATGGCCCCACTCAATTCTTATAGGAAGTGACAATCGCTGAAACTCATGGCAACAAAGAGGGCGCTACTGGGAAACCCTGTTTTTCTTTCGTTGCCATTGCTTGGAGGAAGTAGGGGTTCCCCGTGGCACCACTTGCGGTCAAAGTGGGCGACGTCCAATCGAAAATAAGCAAACTGTGAAATGATGTCATTGATTGATGGATGCATGAGCTGCATCGGTTTAACACAGAAAAGTAAGAAATTGCCAAGCCCCGTTAAGCGCCAGCGCCATCTATTGGTGCCATGCTCAATGGTATCTTCCATAGAAGTAAGTGTTGGCAACAGCCCGACTGCTTTGTGATGTTGAGAACATGGCGATTGCATCCGTCGGTGTAGCGTAAACTACTGCTAGTTTATGTCTATAAAATAAACCCATTTTTCGTATTTATTGCATCCGTGTTAGTTAAACATACTCGGCACACCTCAGGCATGGATATAACAGCAAGGTTTAGAAAGTACGTACTAACTTCCATTTTCTTTATTATCTTTTTTACTGACGAATAAAAATTGAGTTGTTTGGTTTTCGCACATTTCTATCAGCTTGCCATAAATCGTTAACAATACATTATACGCATGAATAGCTTATCGATTAAATCAAGACTTTATAAAGAAAAATGTCCACCTCGGCATAAAGATAATACTCAGAAAGTCGCTATATTTGAGATGCAGGAACTTCCATGTTCAATGCTATAGATAGAAAGGCGAATATAATATAGAAATGATGAATTTTCAATACAATCTAAGAATAGAAATGAAGGGAAAAATTTTATTTTTTGGAACTTTGACCTTATGACTAAAGGTCCCTTTGCAAAAGGTAATAGTAGATGCATATATTGTGTAACAGCAAATTCATTTCTGCAGACCGAAAAAGAAAAGGACTATCTTGTGTAACTTCATAAATAGTATAATGAAACGCGTTTTAAATATGTATACGCGTTTAAAAAATACATATACGTGACTTTTGTTAACTGAATATACAGTTTATAACAAAAGAAAAAAATCATTACGTATCTATAGCAAATATTTGTAACATTTTTGAGAAGAGAATTAAAGTTAAATATGCATGTTAACAACCTCAAAGTGTTTAACTTATTTTTAATAAAAAAAAGTTAAAATAATCAAATATGCTGTGTGAAAAAATAGCATTGAAAAAAAAATTAGTCGAAATAAAGAAAGTATTGCATGCTGAAATTTCTGGATAAATTGTATTTTTTATTTATTTATGATTTTTTTTCAATTTCAATTGGATTTAATCACCACTTTCTAAATACGTAATGGAAAAAAAAAACATTATTTTTATCCTTTTGCTTAATAAAAAACGTTCACTAATTATTACCGAAAACTATCTCAGCCTATATACCACAATTTGATCTACATCTGCTCTACATGGAGCCAAAAGACCTCGACTAAATCGTTATCCTTCATTAGAGAGATCATTAGTCGAAATACAATTAGCTTAACGTAGAAGGCTTCGACGTTTTCTTGTATTTCTGGGGACAAATAAAGTTTTATTCTTTAAGAGTAATTCATATGAAATCTTGATGATGCTTTCGTGATACATGGACTGCCGTTGAAATTTACCAAACATCAATGAAATTTTATTTTTATATTCAAATTTCACTTCATTAATTAAATTTTTAATTAATATTGAAAATGCAATTCACTTTTTTTCATTAACGATCCATTTTTAGAAGTAATTTTGCTTCGAAGTTTCCTTAAACCTGAGCTGAAATTAATTAATTAGTTATGTAATAATTGACTCATTATTTCTAAGTTTAATTTTCAAAAAAAAATTAAATATTTGCGATTGATAATTTTTAAGTTATGTTTGGTGGAAAGGGGGGAGTACATGTGAACACGGGGCCCCAAAACATGTGAATATGGTATGTTTTACTAGTATAACGTCAAGCAAAAAATCCTGAAAATTTTTCAAGTAAGGGCAGTACCAGTCCTACTTCTTGGCCTAACTTTTAGAACAGTGAGCCAATGTATGCTACTACGGTGACAGTTTCTTTGTTTTAGCAGATGGTGATGCAATTTTATCACTGTGTTCTTTACGTAAAAACATATTTATTGCTAATCAATAAGCTAAACTTTTTTTTATTGCAAACCATTATATGAAAATTCAAATAAATTTATGAAAATTTTTTTTTTTGTTTTGTTTCATTTTTAAACGCTACAACATAGTGGACGTTATGAAGCTTAGAAAATGTTGGGATACAAATACAACAATGATTCTGAAATTTTTTAAAGAAAGCTGTATTTTTAAAGATATTTTATGCGAAAAATATAATGTAACTGGTAGTAGTTAGATTTAAAAACGATCTTAACTTATATTTTGGTTCTTATTGATTTAAAAATGGATTAACTAACATTCTCCCTCTTTTGCCAAAAGAAAATATTTTAAAACTACTCATAATTACTACAGTGCTAACCATTATCTCTTAATATTACGCACTTAAATGAAGAGTAAAGGAAATACTATTATTAATTGGTGGTAATTATTATAATTAATGTATAAAATTTAAAAGTGTAGGACAATATTTGTGCTATTTTCACGAGAATGGTCCAATACTTTGGTAACTTCTAGCAATAAATAAGACTCAAAATAAATCAATAATAAAAATAAAAGATTAAAAAAGATTCATCTTGTTTGTTGACTGTAGAGTTCAAAAAACCTAGTAAAATTCAGAAGTTATACTACTTAGTAGCGTTACTAAGTAGCAGTAATGTAAAACATTAGCCTAACATAGTAATTGGTTCCTCTATAGCACGCTGTTCATGCTGCTGTTTCGCTTAATTTTTCGGTCCCATTGAAATTCATAAAACTGTATGGAACAGAAAAATTACTAATGCACTTTTAAATGAAATAAACTTTGAAAATGCTTCCAGTTTATTTAAAAATGTTCTTTAAGAAAAATCAATTAGGGAAATAAAAAGAATAAATAGCACATTTTTTCTGTTTGCTAACAAAACCTTTTAAAATCGTTGTAAAATATGATATGTTTATTCTACAAAATGGTAATGCTTTTGAAAAGATTTCAGGCATTAGTTTTCGTTCGAAGCCTTATGTACTTAGTTACATATTTACATAGTGTTAGTTGTGGTTTGGTTTAGCTTTTGTAAATAACTTATACATCTTATATTTTATGTCGTCCAAGATAAACATATTTTGAATCATTATTTTGATTGAAAAATAATGAAAATATTTTGAAATAAAATTTGAAGTTTAATGTCTTTTTTCCCGCAATAAATTTCTTCCACAAGTTGTTACTAATTGTTACATAATCGTTCTTACAGTCTCTCTATTTTAATAATCAAAAACATTATTTCATTTAAAAGAAAATGTTCCAAAAATTGTAAAGAAATCAATCATAGGTGCATACTAAATGCTCAGCTGTTTAAAGGAAATATTTTCTAAATCTTTTTACTTAAATTATTTGTGTTTGTATCTAAAAAAATAAAAATGCATCACGAAAATGGAATTATCAGTACTAAAACAAAAACATAAATGGAGTGAAAAAGTCTTTATTCTCTGCTTTCGAAAATGAGATTTTATTGTTTTCTTACTTTACAGTGAATAAATAAGAACGTTTTCTTTTCAGTCTATTAAAAATAATTATGTTCGCGTACTTTCATCCTAAGAGCTTTCTAAGTCTTCAACATCTGGAGGTCTTACTTATGTTCAACGTGAAAGCTCTAAGAAAATTCCTTTCTTCAGTGCATTAATGATTAGAAAAGAAATAATACATCATAGAAATGTCATTTGTGTCAAAAAAGAAAAAGGAAGTAAAGATAGATTGTGGAAAAAAATGTAAAATTTATGTTTTATGCAACAAGTATTCATTATCTTTATCTTTTCTTTACTAATAATAAAGCTAAATGTCCCTCTGTCCGGTTAAGAACAAAATTCTCATAAGACGGACGAGTAAATTACAAAATTATCGTTACGTGGACCCGTAACATGTGCACAAGCCAATTGGCGAGATACGAAATTATCATAACGTGGAACCGTAACATGGGTACAAGCCAATTGGCGAGAAGATTCACCATACATTATTTGTAAATATACAGGCGAACCAAAAGACCTTTTAATTTTCTATTACGGGCAAAGCCGTGCGGGTACCACTAGTGTGGAATAAAGCAGATTATCAATAAAAAATGTAATGAATGAATTGCTTTTATAGGGTAGAAATTAAAACAAACATACAGTAGTGGACAAAAATGCGGAAACCTTTTGAAAAAAGTTAATTTTAGTGACTTGATTTCTAATAACAACATTTTTTCAAATCTTATCTTTACTATAAAATTATGTATCATTGCAGAGGTTAAATAATGAATAAGAGTTTGAAATTAAAAAATAGAACAAACTTGTTTCCCCGTGGCAATTCTTACCATGTCATCTAAGTCAATTTATTAGTAAACTAGTGTGTGTGTGTGTGTGTGTGGCACCCGCACGGCTCTGCCCGTAGTAGAAAATTAAAAGGTCTTTTGGTTCGCCTGTATGTTTACAAATAATGTATGATGAATTTCTCGCCAATTGACTTGCCCATGTTACGGTTCCACATTATGATCATTTGATAATTTACTCTTCCACGTTGTGATAATTTGCTAGGGAAAATGTGCTTAAAATTGGAATAGAAAAAGAACAAAATCGAATTTTCGAAAAATCTCTTCGAGGTGCACACTCCCATGCTACAAACTAATTCTGTGCCAAATTTCATGAAAATCGGCTAAATGGTCTAGGCGCTATGCGCGTCACCGAGATCCTGACAGAGAGAGAGAGATCCGTACAGAGAGAGATATTCAGACAGAGAGACTTTCAGCTTTATTATTAGTAAAGAAAGATGAATTTTTTTGTGACGGTTTATGACAATAATTTCCTAAACGGCACCGTGCTCTTTTGTTTTCTTTTTTCAATGATATTCTTGTTTCTTATTCCTAGACATTAGTACACTTTTTGAGAAGAAAAATGATTCAAAAGGTCTGCTCTTAGGAAATATCCCGGACGTCGGATTGAGAATCCGGTTGCGTCATATCACATCCCTTGTAGAGCACTTGAACGTGTCAAGCTCAGTTGGTTCTGATAGCTGACAAACCGCTTTAATGTTTTATCGATCCTTTAATGAATACTTTGAGTAAAAGATAAAAGGCAGTTTGATGTCATTGAAAGCTGAAGAGATCTCTTGAAGAGGAAGTTTCCGAAATGATTTTGATAGTATTGGTAACAGATTTTTTGTTTTCGTAATGCATAAAAAAAGACTTTAATCAGTTATGAAATGCTTTACTTAACAACGCTAGCACCCTTTTCTATTAGAAGCTCTGCTATCTCTTTATAGCCTTCAGTAAGACTAAAACACAGTCAATTAATCAAAAAGGATTTATTATTTACTAGTAGTACCCCCACGGCTTTGCCCGTACTGGAAAATTAAAAGGTCATTTGGTTCACCTGTATATTTACAAATAATGGGATGATGAATTTCTCGCCAATTGGCTATGTTCTCGCCAATTTGCTATGTTTGCTCATGTTGCGGTTCCACGTTACGATGATTTGGTAATTTAATCGCCCATGTTGTGATAATTTGCTCGGTGAAAAGTTCTTAAAATTGGAATAGAAAAAGAACAAAATCGAATTTAAAAAAAAACCCATTTCGAGGTGCACTTTCCTATGCTATAAACTAATTCTGTGCCAAATTGCATGAAAATCGGCCGAACGGTGTAGGCGCTATGCGCATCACAGAGATCCTGGCAGAGAGAGAGAGATCCAAACTTCCAGACAGAGAATCTTTCAAATTTATAATTAGTAAAGATGTATTTGTGGTAAAGCCTTTGATCCGGAAAAAATGGAATTGGTCCTAATCTACTTCATTATAGAATAACTAGCTTTTACACGCGGCTTCGCTCATGTTGATGTAGTTTTTTTTAATCTATTCAAGTTAATAGTCAACACAGGGAGAGGTCAAATAGTTACAAAAAAATGGTTTCTCCCCAGTTTCACTGACATTTAAAATGACCTCCCCCTTTAATATATCAAAAGATATGATGAAAACTGAAAATCAAGGGAGGGGAGGGGGGGGTAAATGAAATGTCGGTGAAACTGGGAAGACGCCCAAAAAATCACACAACATAAATCAGGAAAACGTTCAGGAGTTGTAAAGAAGTTAATTTGGGTAATTCTCAAAATTCCAATTCGAGTGAGGTCAACAATTCTGAAATAAAGTTAACCCTTTCCCTTATAATCCCCATCCCCGTCAAATGGTGTCTAGCGCTACACCTGCTATCTAAATTCTTGTATAGCTTCTTACCGGAGAAATCGTAACAAAATAGGGACAACAGTCACTACAAATCCAGATTCTAATAATGTTCCTTTAGAGTGAGAACATCAAATCTTTAAAATCCCCCACGTGAAGAAAATGAACTGTTTCTTAACAACGTAAACAATCCTGATTAAAACACCAAAAAAGTTCAGAGTAAAAATACCATTAAAATCAGAGTAAGCACAACATTTTTTTTAAAGTTCCCATTTAAATGAGGGCAATAGTACAAAAAACTTCTCATTTCGGAAAGAGAAACATTCCCTAAAGTCTCTATTAGAATGGTGACATCAGCGTTTTCAAATAACATCTCCTTCTGAAGATCTCCTTCATGATTAATTCCAAAAATCTTCATCAGTACAGGTCCATAGCATAAAAAACAAATTAAAAAAAAAAGAAAGAAAGAACAATACTCTCTATTGTCGCTATTAAAGTAGGGGTATTAATTCCACAAAATCCTAATTAGCACCATTAATCCTTTAAAACACACACAAAAAAAAAAAAAGAAAAAAGAAAATTAAAAGTTTCATTAAAATTTAAAAAAAAAATGCCAATACGCTAACGTAGTCGCCTGGTGAGTCTGGAGATAAAAAATGGATTCGGTGGATTAATTTACATTTTAATAGCACTTTTAATGTAATTTGAGCGAGTTGTTTCACTAATTTGGTGAATTAATTTTAACTGCAATACCCTATACATAGTATTTAACGATATTTTTGCCAAAAAAAATTTGCCGAAGTTTTTACATTTTAATGCAAATTTTGTAATGGCTGTAGCACCAAGATTTTTGAACACTCGTCCCGACCGCGTTATCATAACTCTGCGTATCGCATAAGTTTTTAAAATGTCATTTTTTTTTTTTTTTGCAATTAAATTCATTTTCTTCAACGAAAGCAATCTAATTCATTATCTATTTTTGCAATTAAAACAGCGTAAAAATGTAAAATAATCCAAATCTATTACTTATCGGAAAAAGGACCACAGTGCCATACATTCACCAGAGACTTGCCAAGTTTATAAAACTGCTTAAAATGTTTGCTTAATCTACATTCATAAGATATGAATTTTAATTTCGAACAGAAGGTGCGTAAAACTGGAAAATAATCAGCCAAATCCATGTATTATTTACCAAGTATCTTGTGAAAAAAATCTTACTTTAAAATTTAACTTGAGAAAAGCCTTGAACAGTCAGACGAAAAGCAAAAATATTCAACAATACAACAATTGTCGCTATCGACAGGGAGTTGAGATGATACCCTAAATACTATATTGTGTTGAGGAAAGCCTTCGAACATGGAACTATAAAGCTCATAACTCGTTTTTTATACAGCTTAGAAACTTCGAACAAATGCTATCTTCAGCAGAAAAATTGGCGCTTTCGATGGGCATATGATGTTAATATGTGCAAGAATTTTTTCATTCTCATATTAGAGAATTAAAACGAAAATTGGGTTTGATCGCCCCCTAGGGGTTTTTGCCCCCCATAACGGGGTGAAAACTACCCTATGTGTTATTCTGATGCATGAAATATATTATCGTAAAGCTTTATCAAACTCCATTCAGTAGTTTTTGCGTGAAAGAGTAACAAACATCCATACATCCATACAGACAAACTTCCGCATATATAATAGTAGTAAGATGTGATTAACTCATTACTAATATGGTGATAATTTTTAATAGCTGTATCTTCGAAAATATGAATACATTTTAAGAAATTACTAAAAAACCTATTTTTTTTTTTTTTTTTAATGTCGTGGAAATTCAGAAAAAGCCGTAGAATTAAAGTTATTTACATAATCATCACTTCATTATTGGATTAAAATCATGGAGTAAAAGAAGATAGAAGCATTATACATATGAATAATATGAAGATAAATTCGAGTAATACATAGTATTTTTAAAAGTGAAATTTTGATAATAAACATTTTTGTAAATTTATTTTGCATCCTTTCAAAACTTTGTTTTATTAGACTAAGTAAGTGTATGTGATAAGTGGTTAGCTGAGTATGACTGAATTTGATTTAGTAAAACTTTTATTTATATGTAACATATATCAAAAACACTGTTTTGAGGAAATAAAATTCAACTATTTTCAAAATTCAAAATTTCATAGCTGCATCATGAAGTGCCATAGTGTCTAACTAAGAGAAAATTATAAGAAAAATGAAAATAAACATTTTGGGAGTTACTTACATCTTGTGTAGGGTTTCTAAAATTCTCAAGGATGAGGAAACCGATGAAAAAATATCAGAGCTGCTAAAAATGATGATTCTGAAGCGTCTAGAATTATGAAAAAATACCCATAACTCTAAAGAGTGTTAGAGTCGTCTGCTACCTTGTCAAGCCACGTTATGAAAACGCATAAAGTCTTCATTCTGCACTACAGACTTCTGCGCAAAAGGAAAAGTAAAACCACCTTACATGTATAAAAGTGAAATGGCCGCCAATCAGCTCTAAGATGAGATCACATATTGCACATCTAATACAATACCAACACAAGTCCAAAATTGTCGATTTTGAGTTTATACATGTCTTGGTGCATTTTTATGGGTTCTATTGAAATGCAAAACAGCCACAAACGACAAAAAAAAAAAAACCTCATTTTTAAGATGTGTCATTGTGTTACAAAAATAATTTCGACTAAGGTGCATTTAATTTATTTTTCTCGAAACGTAGCTTTTGTAGATGTGACAGTGTTGTAATAAGTGTGCAATATCTTTTGTTAATAACTACACTGCAATTTAGTCATCGTTTAATGAAGCAAAAAGATTTTAAGAAGTAAACTGATGTACACTCTTTTTTTAAGGGAGGCAATATAAGTTTCAGGTGTGTTCTTACTACGAAAAACTCTATGGAACACAACAATGCTGAAGTCTCCGCTAATTTTGAAACAGCTATATGGAACGTTAAGAGTAGTAATCATTTGTAATTTAAAAAGCTGTACCACTTAAGTCAGACTACAGTACTATCCTCATATATATAATAGCAAATGATCGAGTAACGCTCCTGGCGTCATCAACTATGAAACTCGCTCCATGGCATGATAATTTGATAATAGGTTTTGGCAATGTATGACATGCTTTAGGCTGTCGTTTTAGAGGAAAAAAGAAAGGAAAAAGAGGTTAACAATGAACGCTACCTACTGAAGTTGAGGGCTAGTCCACTAGAGTTAAGGTCAAAATTTCAACTATGAAAATATCACCAAACAGGCAACTGCTTCGTTTGAATATAGAAATCATTTTCACAAGTCATTGACGGGCGGTTTTCTAGTCTTTAAATATTGTTTAATTAGGTATTACTAGTGGTACCCGCACGGTTTTGCCCGTAGTAGAAAATTAAAAGGTCTTTTGGCTCGCCTGTATATTTACAAATAATGTATGGTGAATTTTCTCGCCAATTGGCTTGTGCCCATGTTACCGTTCCACGTTACGATTATTTCGTAATTTACTCGTCCATCTTATGATAATTTTGTTCTTAAAATTAGAATAGAAAAAGAACCACATCGAATTTTTGAAAAATCGCTTCGAGGTGCGCACCCCTATAGGCGCTATGCGCGTCACAGAGATCCTGACAGACAGAGATCCGGACAGAGAGAGATCCTGACAGACAGAGAGAGAGAGAGATCCGGGAAGAGAGACTTTCAACTTTATTATTAGTAAAAATATCACAATTAATTGAAGTGATATCAAAAAAATATGTATATGTATTTTTTTTAAGTTGAAAAAAGAGAGCATTTGAATCATTGAGAGCATTTGAAGCATCAGTACTATCGTTCAAGTTGAATATTTACAGACTCAAAACAATCCTTAGAATCTCGAATAGCAATTGTTAAACAGGACTACGGATTTGTACTCATCAAATAAATGCTCGCTCTCGAGCTACGCATGAGCGTTTAATTAACTAATGACTTGTATCAAATCCTGTGACACTTGTCTAACAGCTGTGAGATAAACGACTTGCACCGACAATTGTTTAATAACGCGATTTACTTAAGGACTTCGGAAACTCGTTGCGGAGATGAATGTAAGGGCAAACCTTGCAGATTCAACGTAATATCTGAAGTGCGACAGATTTTCTGGGAAAGCCGTTAATTCAACCGAATCGGGATGCTAAAAGAGAACCATCCAAAGCTCTCTCACTCCATTAAATTTAAGAAAGTTAGGTATTTTAATTGCGTTAATAATACTGCTTTAATCTTTTGATTAATACAAGTAAGGAATTAAGGTTGCTTAAAGCAATGAAACCATTAATCTTTTAGTTTATGTAAAGCCCATTTTGTATCGTTGTCCTGCTTTTAAACATACTCGCTGCATTGCCCGGCTTTGCACGGTCTACCTCGAAAATAAAAATTCTGTCAAGTGACACGTGTTCAACAATCAGGCTTCAATTGGAGAAAAAAAAATTAAAAAAATTCTCTTCAAAATAATCATTCTCAAAGAAAGAAAACGGCAAATCAAAAATTCCCGAAAAAATTAAAGGCAACTCTTCTTAAATACAACTAAAGTCCTTTAAAAAAAAAAAAAGAAAGAAGATAAATCGTCAAATAATACCCAAAAAGAGACATTTTTACCTCAAAATGAAAACAAAATTTTATTTAGCCACAGCCGAGGAAAAAAAATGTGGCAACCTTCTGAACTTTTTGATTTTCCCTCGTAGTAACCTTGGTATGTGTTAATGTACAGAATGATTTCGAACACCTTTTCAATGCAATCTTACCTGCGATTTCAATTTTTCTTGCGTTTTACTCAAAAATTTAAAACCTCCGCTTCTATCAATTTGCTTCTCATTTCAATTATATCTCATCGCTGAAGGCAGGACACGCGTTGATAAAGTTTAGCCTTTAATTTTTTTGTATTTCAATCTGAATTTAAATCCGAATCAGCAGATTTTTGGAAATCAAGAGACTGCTAAGAAATTAATCTCTAACTTATTAAACTTAAATTTATGAAAAACTGAAACAATACGATTATTATTTTTAAATTTTACCATAATTCACCCGCGTTTTAAAAAATGGCACCAAACCGGTCTCTTAAGAGCATATTTTCATAAATGTCAGTGTCATATCGGGGAAGGGGGGGCAAACAGTTTGTATATTTACGCAATTACACAATCAAATCTTTTTCTTTACAAACTGCGCTGAAATTTTAATTTTAGAAATTTTTTTAAACTTTATTATGATATTTTTGGATTTGAAATCTTTTATAGAAACCTTTTTTACTAACTTAAAATTTGCTTTTTAATAACCTGCAATAATCAACACAAAAATGCCAAATAGATCGTTTACGACATCAATTGACAGCAGTTGCACGATTATTAGCGGTTATCAGTCGAGAATAGTCATAAGAGAGCTGGAAGTACTAAGCCTCCCATCAAAGCTGAGATTACCTTCACAGTGTTAACTAAAACCGGAAACCAGCTTAATTAAGTAATTTACTGCCTCCAGCTCTGTCATGGCTATTTCTCATTGATGATCAGTAATAATCAGAAAACTGTAGCGTCTGGAAGATGTAAATGATTTTTCTAGCATTAGTCGATTATGTTTTACACTTTATTTTATGTAGTTTGTTTTAAATTTGATGTCACGTAGTTTGTTGTCCTAGAACCAAATAGGTATCATAAGTAAAAACTATTTGAGATTATAATTAAACAAAATTTTGAATTGAAAGATTTTTCTACAAAGATATAAAAATGGTTAATCAATATTGTTTTGCATACATTAGTTTTAAATTAGCTTGGAATTAACCAAAAAAGAAAAAAAAGAGAGAGAGAACTGATGCGTAGTCTTTTCAGTTTGAGAAATTAATTACCTAATTCCTTTGAATAATTATACGGATATTCTGACCTAACCATCTGATATTATCAATGAAATAAGTAAAAGCAAATATTCTAAAACTTCTCTCATGCTAATAAAATAATAATAATCGTTTAGATCATTTTTAAATTTTTAATTTATTTCTTGCATTTGAAGCAGTATTTATCAGAATAAAAGACTTTACAAACAGCCCTGTTAAAGTTGTCCTCTCAAATTAGTTCTTTTTAATTTCTAAATTTCTTTCCTTGCTTAATTTCTAACGCTAAAGAATCAATTGGTAAACATGTTAAGTATTAAAGCCGTTAAGGATAAAACGGTGATAACAGAGATTTCTTTCCTTGCTTAGATTAAAAGATTACTTTCAAAGAGGCCTTTGGTATGTAAATAAGGTGCAGTTTTTATTGGTTTTAGATCGGAATAACAAAACGAGGGTAAAAACAGCTCATTAATCTTGCTAAGTAAAAGTTCAAAGGAAAATTTTTATTTTCCTAATCAAGAAAACGCATGTTTATTAAGTCTTGTTCTAGTTAAATAAAGAAAAGAAAAAAAAACATGTTCTTTTAAATTTTTGACTGCATGTGAAAAAGTTTTTTGATCTTAGGTCATTAAATTTTTCTGTAGAATCGGGAAATAGATCTTTATTGAACAGAAGAACTGGCTTTTGTAAAGCATTAAATCAAATATGCGGAAAAAAAGCTTTATTCATATGTAAATGAGGGAATATAGTTATGAGATAAATTTTCAACACCAACTTGATATTTAAAAAAAAATTTATGTTTTGAGAAAAACCATGTGGAATATTTTCCTATCAGTAGCATTTTTTCCTTTCCGATCACTTTAAGAATGTATTTCATGATATTTTACTTCCCCAAAATTATTCGGGAACAAATGCATAGTATAATTTGTGTGATAATTTAAATTAAGTGTACCTGTTCAATACACTGAATTTTACTAACTGATGCAATAATTATTTTCACGATAAAATACAGAATGGTCCGAAAATTGGTGTAACCTCCCCCCCCCCCCCATTTTACTTTCCTAAAATTATTCGGGAACAAATGCATAGTTCATTTTGTGTGTTAATTTAAATTAATTGTACCTGTTCAATACATTGAATTTTACTAACTGATTCAATAATTATTTTCACGATAAAATAGAGAATGGTCCGAAAGTTGGTGTAACCTCTCCCCCCCCCCCATTTTACTTTCCTAAAATTATTCGGGAACAGATTTCTTTACCCTTTATTCTTACTATGTCAGTTATGATTGACTGTTTGTTATACACAGTTGCCTTGAAGTTTTAAGAGTCATAAACGTTGGAAGAACATTATCCTGACAATGTTGTCGCAGTGTTTTGAGGAGTTCAGGGGATTCGAAGATGTTTACCCGCAAAATATCTGCGAAAACATGGCTTCCAATTCGCCTGCATTTCGACATGGATGGTGTACTACCGATGTTTAAAGCTTTTAAGACTTCAAGGTAACTGTGCATAACACTCATCTTATATAATTAAAAACTGAGCGTATGTACCTATGTATGTATCTATGTATATAACTATGTATCTATGTATGTATCTATGTCCGAGTTACTTCTCCCGAACGAGATTCGTCATATTCCCGTCTTTATGTCTGGCTATTTAACGTAATCCTCCGATTATAATTAGCGGAGATATCAATTAAAAACCATTAATTAGGACACTTAGATTTTGACATAAAATCCCTATTTTTCGAAGGCTTTCCTCCATTTAAATTATTATTCACTGCTTCATCTCAACTTTCCGTAACAATGCTCTTATTAAAATTTGTAGCGTGAAGAAAACCATTGAGAAGAAAGATCTGTGGCCATTTTTCTTCTCGAATCTGACCAAATGAAATTCTGGGTTTTGTTTTGAGGCTTTTCCCGTAATCGGGAGATATATATATATATATATATTACTAGCTGTACCCGACGCGCGTTGCTACGCCAACAAAAAAATACATCATTATACTGATTTTCATAATAATCGGTCCAGGTATTAAGTGAAGCCGTGACTATACTCAAATTTTGTACTCACGCAGTTTGCAAGATCAATCAATCGCTAAAAATATCAAATAGAAAAAGTTTTAAATCCCCCCGTTGCATGAAAAGCCATAAAACAATAAAGAAAGAATTTATTTGTTCAAACTCAAGAAAAATGGCAACAGCTAACTTCTTATCAATGAGATCTTTCACGCGAATTAATTTCTGCAGCCGATGATTTTATTCGTATTTATTTAATGGATGGTGACTTAAATTGGAATAAAAAAGGAACTATCGATCGGATTTTTTTCGAACTGGTCTATAAACATTCCCAGTACCAAAAATGACAAACGGTGAACGTTTCAGCCAAATCTGCCGGGTAGTTTTTGAGTTCATGGAAGACATACAAACATTCATTTATATATATATATATATATATATATATATATATATATATATATATATATATATATATATATATATATATATATATATATATATATATATATATATATATATATATATATATATATATATTGAAATCTACCGCAAAATTTTGCTGTTTTTTTTTTTTTTTTTTGTTCAAACCTGATTGTTGAACACGCGTGTCACTTGACATAACTTTTATTTTCGAGGTAGACCGTGCAAAGCCGGGCGACGCCGCTAGTTCATCTATAACTGACGTAGTGCTGGAAATTTAAGGGAAGTACGCTCATTTTCAAATTATAAAGTGTTGCAGCAACGTAGCAATTAATTCACATAAAACAAATGACACGCACGTCACAGCGTGACTTCTTTGAGACGTCACAATTATACTGCCTTGTGACTGTGACGGTTGTGACTCACTGCAATTTTGCCGTGACATTATGAGCTGTTAGGGATCATATTATACGGGAGTGTTATGTTACAAGAGTTTTTCCAGCGGGTTAGGTCGTTATAACAAAGACAGACGTGATCGTCTAGAGAACTAATTTCAAAACTTTCAACGGAAACCTTTTAAACTCGTTAAGTCGACATTTCTAATAATTGAATATAAATCTTTCTTCTACGGGAGAAATCATTATAAACACCGTATTTACTAAAATTTCATTGTTCTCGTTTTCAAACTCTTCGAAGTAACTATCATTGATTTTTAAAATCTTCGTAAAATTTCTTAGAACAGATACCATAGAAATATTTGGAGTTGAAAGAGAATTATGAAAGCAACCGCATCTTGAATATTTTACCGTTATTTGTGACGTTAATTGGCGTCAAAGAACTAATTTACGATTTGACTATGAGATGATAACTTTTCTAGTTTAGTTTCTTCAAGTTTGAATGATAAACTCCAAACTTTTAGAGAAAAGTTTCGCCATTTAAAATCATTATGATTTATTATCCTAGAGTGAGGAAAATCTGTAGCGCGTAATACCCAATTCAAATATATTGAAGGCTTTGAATGTATAGGAGAGGAGTCGGTATAGTGAGAAAATGAGAATAGTGAGACAACAGTAATTTATTTTCTGTTTGGATATTCGCAGCCTAGTAAGACTTTTAAAAAGTCAAGTCGACAGACCATATTACAGAAATGGTTGCTTTTAAATATAATGTAAGAAAAATAACTGTCGTTATAGTTTGACCCCATTGAATAAAATATTCAATGTTCAAATTCATTGTTTGTTGCGCTGTTTCTAAAATGTTAAATAAACTTAAGACTGATGTTATTAATCTTACATTGGCCTACTAACTAACATTCATCATAAGCAGTAGAATGATGTTGTGTATTTTTTTTTTTTTTTTTTTTGTCTGAGAATGGCAGCTATTGAGTTTATATTTTACAATGAGTGAACAGTGAGACAGTAACAGTGAGACACCATTATTATTTTGTTGCTATAACTGCTCCCATTGCACTTTTATATTAAAAGTGGAAAATCGATGCATTGAATAAAGTTTATTTACAACTAGCCTGATGATACAAATAAAATGTTTATACCTGCATAATATCATACACATATTTCTATTTCGTACTTCTTCTATTTAATTATTTGTTTTTATTGTTTCATTGCAATATACTAAATGTCATATCATTTATCCGCTTTGCAAAATTTCAACATGCCTAGAAAATAGGAAGTCAGAGTTATTTCAAAGATTTTCTGAAACAGACAGTAAATAAGCTTTTGAGCTAGTAGTTTACAAGGGCTACGATGAAAGAATTCCATCCTCATCAAATGCTGCATCACAAGAAGACTCTTCAAACCAGTTTACTAATTTAGAATCATCTAGTTCATTCTATATTAGTCCCAAACAAATACGCGGTAAATGTTACTACTGTGTGTCAAGACGACATGAAATTTACCTTTCCAAAGGCAACTGCTGATATCAAAACCAAACGGCAACAATCGTTCATAATTTTCCAGGTGAATTTAGATATTTTTCAAAGTTTGATAATTCAAAAAATATGTGTCTCCCTGTTCCCATCTACTGGGGGAACAATGAGAAAAAATTGCATTTCGTTTTTACTTATTCTTTCTTTTGTGTGAATTCGTGTAGATTTTTTTTTTTTTTTTTGCATCCACTTTTATAGCACCTATTTTATTGCCATATATTTCACCATTTGAAAGCAAATGATCTCGGTGTTTTTTATAATAAAAATATACTACTGAATTTTCGTATCTCACTGTATCCACTCTTCCTCTACTTATAGCTAATTCTACATTTTCCAAAAATACGTTTGTTTCTGAACAGTTATCATTTCTAGGTGCTTTGTTTCGGAAAATTTCGTGGCTTCGTATGTTCGCAATTATTGGGATAATAATGTAACACAGTTCCGACCAACACATGTTATTTATTTACAAAAGACCGTATCAAGACTATATACAAGCAGTGTAATTAAAATATTATGCATGGCATCGAAGGGGAAATATTTATTCTACAGAAAAAAGTTATCTATTTGAAATAGAAAATATATGCAGCGCGAATTGTGTAGAGGAAAACAATGTTCAAAAAAGTTTTCAATTATATGTCTTGTGTATTCTCAAAAAGAAAAAAAAATGATTTACTGAAATGTTTCAGAAAACTTACCGTTTAAGTGACCACCCTAAATTACAAAAAATAATTTATAATGCTGGAACCTAAAGTTAAAATAAATCATGTTAAACTTACTTTTAAACGAACTGATGTGTGCATCACATTACTTCCTTTTACTCCAATTTAATGTCATTTTCCCATTATTGGCAATTTTAATGTGATTCAATAGTTTACTCTCTAAATATCACCACCAGTGGCCAAATTAAAAACCAGATATTTAAAAAAAATCGCCAAATTTGTCTCCAAGTTGGCGACCAAAGGACTGGCGATATATCGCCAAGTGTCCACCAAATTATAACACCACTTGAGTTTACATCGACATTAATAATGATTTTCCCCTAAAAATGTGCAAAAGACCCCTTTAGAAACACCAGAATGTAAACAAAAGAGTAGGTGCACAACTAAACCTCACTAGGAGTCTACGTACCAAATTTCAACTTTCTAAGACATACCGTTCTTGCGTTATGCGTCATACATACGCACATGCGCACATACATACGTACATACAGACGTCACGAGAAAACTCGTTGTAATTAACTCGGGAATCATCGAAATGGATATTTCGCGTGTCTGTACATTCTTAGGCACTTATCCACGTATGGTCGAGTCGAGAAAAAAAAACTCAACATTCATCTGGGGGTGAGCAAAATGAAAATTAATGTCGATTTTTGAGTGAAATTTTTTTCGCGAATACAATACTTCCTTTTTTGTAAAGGGAAGTAAAAAGAACCTCGTATGGTTTTTATGCAGAAAAACTGCAATGTAATAAAATACGCAGAAAGTGTAAATAAAAGATACGGAACTAAACAATTGAAAATTTAAAAAAAAATAAATAAAAAAAAATATTGAAATAAAGCAGAAGCGATAAAGCAGGATACTAAAAGAGTTCAGTTTATTCACGAAATACGATGGCATAAAAATTTATTTTGGCCTCATATCAGTGAGAAACAGATGCTTTGTTTATTGTTCTGCTTGTAGGGTTTCATGTATTTTTATGATAACAAAAGAAAAAGTACATTCTTACATAATTGAACTGCGTTTGAAACACTAAGGGTGGAGGATGATCTCATGGAGTACTGGAATTTGTCGAAGACCGTTTTGCTAATTTGTCGGGGACTGAAGTTCTAGAAAGATGTGGAAACTTGTCAAGATATAAAAATTTTTATTGGTTTTATGAGTTTGTGCCAAGTGTGTCAAAGAGAATATTAAGCTTGCATTTTCCTGCCAAGAAATCTCGTGTTTGCATCGTCTGTCTGAAACACAGGTGCGGTTCATTGTTTACATTTCTTCAGCTGTTGGCAAATATGAAATAAAATTATGACAAAAGCCTCATGTGTATAATAGCGAATGATCGAGTAACGTTGTCGTTATCAACAATGAAACTCGTGCCACGGCATGATAATTTGATAATGTTTTTGTGGTAAGGTTGACATCCTTTACTTTGACAGAGGGATCCGGAAACTTAACTGCTTATTGGTAAGACTGTCATTTTAGGAGAATGTATAAACGACAAAGTGATCAACAATGAACGCTACCTACTGGAGTTTAGGGTTCATCCACTGGAGTTTAGGTTAAAATTTCAACAATTAAAATATCCTCGAAAAGGCAATTGCTTCGTTCAAATGTGGAAGCCATTTTCACCCGTCATACCTTGACGTGCGATTTTTTAGTTACGTAATACTGTTGACCCCGCTTAATCGGGTAAAGGATAAACGAATACTCCGCTTATACGAATAAAACCGCCCAGAACCGAATATTTCCCTATAGCCGCAATGTTAAAGATACCCGTTTAATCGAATATTTTCTCAGGATAATCGAAGAACATTGATGAGCGTTCAAAGTTTTGTTTGCTTAGAAAAAGTTTGAAATCATTGGAAATGAATTAAGTGAGAACAATTATTGACGAAAAAATATCAAATAATAATTTTCGCCGATAGCGGGCGAGAAAAACAACAATCTTATTCCATCAAAACATTTCCACTATTCTATCAAATTTCTTTGTCTTTGCCACAAAAATAAAAACAAAACAGTAAATAGCACACTCCACAATTAATTTAACTAACACAAAGAAATATACACGCTTTAAAAGAAAATAAATTAATGAACATTAAATGTAAAATACGGTAGACGAAGAGGGGAAAAGGGGAGTCAGAGAATGTGTTCCCAAAAGACTTTAAATAAGCAATCCCCTATTATGGAATTTTTCAAAAAATAATGTACTTACGGAAAAAAAGTACTAAAACAAAGATTTCATTATTCAAATTGTAAGTAACTTTTCATAATTTTCATACGTTAAGCTATTTGAATGTTTATTTAGCTCAATTGAAAAACTTTTTATCAATAACATTAATTAATCCCTTTATATAGCTATTCATTTATTATTAGTACGCTTTAAGACAAATGTTGTCAATTTAGAAAGGTAAAGAAAATTTCCCAGCTGAATCAAATATCCAGCTTAATCGAATAATATTTCTTAGGACCGACGATATTCGACTAAGCGGTAATTAGACAGTTATTAGAGTTAAAGGGGAACTTGCCGACATTCCCCTTTCTTGGAATGTTTGAATTTAATGCAAAAGCGCCTTTGAATCTACCAACGGACATTGGAGGGTAAAACATTCATGTAAAAGCAACACTTTCTAGAATACATAAGCATGATAGTGTAAGAGTCAGGTTTACCAGGACACTTATGGAAACTGACTGGAGAAAGGAAAACAGCAAAAAAACTATATTATTTTTACAGAAGATTTTTTTTTTTTTTATTGTATTCACTGTATAAAATCCTGAACTTTTCCCGCAACTTTTGCTGTATTTTTCCAGTTTCCGCAGCTGAACCGAAGTTCGCTTCATCTTATCTAAAAGCACTTTATGCTCTGAAATTGGAATATTGACGTAATTGGAGTTGGATAGTTATGCCGGCCGAATTTGATCTAATATATTTAATTTAATTTGAAGTACATGTACCAAGATGACTTTCATTGTTATTTTTCAAAAAACATGTTCAGAGGGAAAGAGCTTACTCGTTTTGAAGTTGTGCTTCCCTTTTATTCTTGCACTAGTGGCACCCGCACGGCTTTGCCCGTAGTAGAAAACAAAAACGTCTTTTGGTTCGCCTGTATATTTACAAATGATGCATGATGAATTTTTTGCCAATTGGCTTGCCCATGTTACGGTTCCACGTTATGATAACTTGGTAATTTATTCGTCCATCTTATGATTGTTTAGCTCGGGAAAAATGTTCTTAAAATTGGAATAGAAAAAGAACTAAATCAAATTTTCGAAAAATCCCCATGTTATAAACTAATCCTGTGCCAAATTTCATGAAAATCGGCCTAAAGGTCTAGGCGCCATGCGCGTCAAAGAGATCGTGACAGACAGAGATCCGGATAGATATCCAGACAGAGAGACTTTCAGCTTTATTATTAGTAAGGAAAACATACAAATAAACCAATAATCATACGGTAGAATGTTATGGCTGCTGTGAGGAACCATCTTTTGGCCATTCCACGAAAATGTCAATCCTTTGTCCCGCACGTGACGGTTCATATATTTCATTAAAAAGTAATACTTTTAAAGGATAGTAACGAATTTTTTTGCTTAAGAAGTCGCGCATAAGTTTGTAATTTGTTAAGCAGAATTTTTTTCTTCATTATTATTTTAAAGTATTATTTTTTATTGAAATTTATGAGTCGTCACGTGCTGGACAAAATGACTGTTTTCCGTGAAATGGCCACTTTAAACTCTGGAACCGACCGTTGTAAGTTGTTTCTCAATTGTTCTATTTCGTTTATCCTTGGAAAAAAATGTAATTTTCCTCATGTACTACCAGTGCATCATTAGAGACATTCTAAGAGTTCTAAATTCAGTGAGTTCTCAGCCAAATTCAGTATGATTTCTCTACAATGTGACAACAAATGATCGATAAAACAATCCATGGATCCAATTAATACCCTCATCTGACTCATTTGGATACACGGTGCGTTGTGTTCCATAAGTAATGAAACCAAATTCATAAAAAAAAAACCCTTTAATTAAATACTAGCTGCATTACCCGACTTTGCCCGGTCTACCTTGAAAATAAAAATTGTGTCAAGTACCGTATATTGAACAATCAGGCTTAAATAAATAAACAAAAAAAACATCATCCAAAATTTCCCTTTCAAACAATAACGACAGATATTAAAATAATTTTTAAGACAATAAATCGAGAAAGATGGATTTAAAAAGCGTAATCATGGAAGCACAAAATAAAATAAGTTTAAGGAATTAAAATGTGAAAGAAAATGGTTAACAATTTGAGTGGACATGAGATTTTTTAAAGTTGATTTAAAAAAGCTTGTAACTTTTTTTCCTTTCGAGATAGGAGCTTAGTTTTTCGACTATAGGTCGAGATAGATCTGGAGTAAAAAATGTCACTTTTTCCAATAGTTTCAAAAAAAAAAAAAAAAAACTGTGAGTCAATTCCTTCACTTTTTATTCAGATTTAATGAATAAAGTAGTGCCTAAATTTCAGCTAAGTCTAAACAGATTCGAGCTAAAAAAGCAAATAACTCCCGCCGTAAATAGGTTAGAGCATTGAAAAAAATTGCGTAGAACGCGAGGAATTCTACTATTTCCAAAGATATATAATATTAATTTGTGAAGTATTTTTTCACTCCCATATTGGGTAATTTACGTTAAAATTGGGCCTAAATTGGAATGAAAAAAAAAACTACTCGTCGAATTTTTTTTTTTTTTTTTTTTTTTTGAACTGGTCTGCAAACCTTTCCGGTGCTGACAGAAAGCTGCTGTGAAAATTTCAGCGAAATCGGTCGGGTAGTTCTCGAGTTTTGTGCATCCAAACAAACAGACGCTTTTTGTAGACTTCATTTTATACTATGTGTATGTACAGAAGAGATATTCGTACAATCAAAAATCTTCAAAATAGTACCTACTTGCGTCAATACTACGGTGTGCAGGTAAATGGCGGTATCTGCAGAAATGAGTTTTCGAACTATTTGAAAAAACCCCGTTTTGGAATCAATACAAACAATAGGGAAATGTTGGGATTAGACGTCTTTTTCGCGCATTTTTGTCAGCGGAAACCAAATAAGCGAGCTTGTACAATAAAGATAACGTACAATAGATTAAAAATATGCAAAAAAAAAAAAAAAAAGAAGAAGAAAAATGAAAAATGTGCAGTTATTGCACTGTACCTACACACGGCAGAATACACTTCTGTAGGCGGTGTTTCCATGCTTGGAAAGTATCCTGGAGGGCCTTTTCCGGAATGTTCTTTAGAGCCCCTGTAACATGCGCCTGGATGTCCCAATGTTTTCCTTTAATGGCTCATTTCAAAAGCCAGGACTGTAGGACAGCTGGGGAACCAATGGGCGGGGGTCTTTCCCTGGAAGTCGTTGACAAGGGAAGCACTGTGACTCCGCGCGTTATCGGGATGAAGTTTCCACGCGTCTTTGATATTGCTTCGGCAGCGCGCGACCCTTCTTTTCAGTCTTGTAACACTTCCAAGTAAAAATCATAAGGGTTTTTTTTTTTTTTTTTTCGATTCACTGTGCCGTGTTACATCAATTCAAAACGGGGTTTACGGGAACGCACGTTCCGACTCTCTGGCAGTTCGCAGCCAAATGAGATTGGGAGCGTTAGAAGCTAACCCCCCCCCCCCCCCCCCACCTAGCCCATCAGGTTAGAACACACTGTGCCGTAACGTTGCGTCAGGAAAAATTGGTCGCATTATTAATTTAACGCAGCTTGTATATTGCGCTTTTCCTCAGCCCTCCAAAAAGTTAAAGCTAATAAAACTTCGCTTACAATTTGGGACCACTTTTTATAGTAAAAGCATTGGATTTATCAGTAAAATCCTGTGCAGATTTTTAACCAATAAATGAAGCAGCGATGCATTCAATTTTTCTGAGTTTGCTTCATTTTAATTTCTAACTTTTCAATTCATATTTCACCAAAAACATAATTGAAATACCTTTAATTCGTTTCTGTATTAAAAAAAGAAAATAGATAAGATATTCTTCTTTTGTTGTTTTTACCCAGAACTGCGTTCCACTACAAGATAAACATAATTTATTGTAGATGTACTTTTCGATTACCTAATGCAAGCTTAGTATATATTTATCGTTAATCACCTAACTTTATAACGTTTTCAGATATATTGCACTTTTTCTGCTGTATCCCTACTAGCGCAACACAACGAAGTACTACGACTTGGCTTCGCTAAAGCAACAACATTAACAAGGGAAAGCTAAATTTATAGCGTTTTCAGATATATTGCACTTTTTCTGCTATATCCCGACTAGCGCAATACAACGAAGAACTACGACATAGCTTCGGTAAAGCAACAACATTAACAAGAGAAAACTAAATTTATAGCGTTTTCAGATATATTGCACTTTTTCTGCTATATCCCGACTAGTGCAATACAACGAAGGACTACGACATGGCTTCGCTAAAGCAACAACACTAACAAAGGAACACTAAATTGTCACGCTCGTCAAAAGTAGGAAAAAAAGATTTTCATATACTTTTGCAATTTATAGCCAGAAAATAACACCCGAAGAATAAGACGCAAAGTAAAAATCTTAATACAGTAGGCCCTCGTTTTACGCGAGGGTTACGTTCTACGGAAATGCCGCGTAAATCGAAACCGCGTAAATTGAGACCTAATACTAGCGTTAAATTGGGGTTTGGTTCCGTAGATAACAAAATACTTCATTCTAGTGATGGCTAATTGTATAATAAGTTTAATGCGTACTTATAAAATTAATTTCGTGTTTGTTTATAAAGAAGAACTGGGTATGACAGTCTTTTGGCAGTCATTAGGAATTTTTCTCTAATTCTTTGCAGAGCATTAACGCATCCATGATCACTTGCGTCACATTTCCATGATAAAATCTTCCTTCACTAACAAATCAGAAAGAGCATTTCTATTGTCTAGGAATGGCTCAACATTTTCAATGTGAACGTTTTTGGTTGTGCGTCACCGAGATCGGTATACTCGTTGGTTTTGGCTTCCTTTGTCACTCCTAAAAGCTCTTCTTCCTGTGAGTTCTGAACTGTGTGAGTTTAATAACTTTACTTCTGGAAAGAACTCTGGAACCCATCGAATAAAATGTCTCCAGTGGCCCAAGCTCGTATATTAGCACGCCAAAATACAGTTGATTACGCGTAATCTGCAATCTTGAGGAGTTTGGATTTTGAAAAACGGGAAAATGTTATCTGTTTGCGTTGCCGCATCCGCGTAAAACCGAAACTCCTCCGCGTAAAATAAAATAAAGGGGTTAAATCTTAAACTGCGTATAATCAAAACCGCGTAAAATAAACCCGCGTAAAACGAGGGTCTAATGTACTTCATTTTACTTCTTAAATAACTTTTCGAAACTACTTGTGCTTTGCAAAATGCTTTCGGTGATATTAAAAGAAATCCTTCCCTCTCCGAACCTTTCAGCAGCACAAAACAATGAAATATCTTTTTGAACTCAAGCCAGTCAAGTTCAATACGTCTTCATTCACGAAAAGCTCTCCAGGGCTCAAGAAGCCACGCGTACTCACTTCAACTGTTTCAAATAGCCGTCTGGAGAAAAGGAAGGTTTAGCAAAATCTATGATTTTTCTCGTAAAGAAGTATCTTTTTTTCGACGGGCTGCTTTTTTTCTATAAATACTTCATCTCGTTTGTGTTATAGTTATATTTTAAATGAAAGGGAATGGCTTATGAGTAATATTTCATACACAAGGAATACCAAGCTAAAGAATGACTTAGTTTCTAATGAAAAAATACCCAATAAATGTTAAGAAAATGAATGTATGACAGTTTTCGAAAAAACGGAAGATGCGATTAAATTTAATGCAGCCAAAAATAAGTTTTTTTTAAAAATTATTATTAGAAACTGAGTTCAAACACTTGCTTTGAACATAATTATGCTATATGCTCGAGAACTATTTTACTCTGAAGATTAATTCATGTATCAAATGTGTTCATTATGTTCATTTAGTGCATTTAATCCTCCCGTGGCCATAGAACATCTCTCGATCTTCGGGTTTTTATTCAATCGAGACAAAATGGAAAAATTCATTATTCATGCGTTCCAAGACTCCTCGTGTAAGTCGAAATTTTGCGTAGTGGAAAAATATATGCATACGAATTTTTTAAAGCATACCAAATTCTTTAAGACACTTATAAACACCCCCTAAAGTGCATTCCTCAGCTACACACTACAGTTTCTTGCATAAAAGAACTGAACTTTTACTGTATTTAAAACAATATATACTGTTTTATTCAACATGAAATACTTTAAGATGCACAAAATGAATGACCAATGGGAGGGAAAGACATAAAATAAAACAGCACGGTACGCACAGAATGTAGTAATAATAAAATGATGCACTATAATAGTACTGTACATTAGATACAGTAACAATATTTAAACATTGAAAAAATGAAGAAAGTGATGATTTATGCTCCATGATCAGATCGTTGTTCTCATCTGATACATTTTTAAATACTGTTGCTTCGCCATTTATATAATGGCGAAGCTATTATATAAATTATATTATTCGCCATTATTATTATTCTTGCTTCGCCATTTATATTCGCCATTTTATAATGTTTCAATTTCTCCTCTTCCTGATTTCTTTATTAATCCACAATACACGAGCAGCTTCCATTTTCATAAGATTTACTTCGCTAGACTGCTTTGTAAACTTTGATACTGTAACTAAATTCTGAACTTTTACGGATATCTTTTTATTTTGGCTTTTAATTGTACGTAGGGAAGATTCACTCATACTTATTGTCGAGCTACCGTCGAGGTTTTGTGTTGCTCAAGCATATCGATAATCTTAACCTTTTTTTTTTTATCAAAAGCGTTTTATTTATTCCCATAGTCAAACTTTAGTTGAAGGTGGCATTATTTGTAATCAATTTTAATATTTAGAATGAAAAAAAGCAATAAGTGAAGGATGCTGAGTGGTTATTTGATGTACTAACAACGCGATGCGTAGACTAGTTTGGTGTGGGGAACTTTGGCTATCAGTGATACTTAAAGGGGTGTAATAAAATTCACGAAATCAATATTTAGCAGCCAATAACGAAGTTGACACTTCCTTCCAAAAAATTCGTGTTGTGAGCGAAATATTTGCGTTAGCTCTAAAACTCATTACTTGTGAAAAGATCGCGTTATAGCCATTTCGCGTATGCCGAATCGTGTTGTAGCGGGAGTCGACTGTATTGCGTAATTGCTTTATGCTGACACATACTTTCATTACTTTGACTTAACATTTTCGTTCAAAGTCAACACATCAGGTTAAATAACTTAAACTTAGCTTCACTCAAACAAAGTGTTCAAAATAAAATCATAGAATATTCAGATTTATAATCGAGCTTATTCATAAAACTAAATAATTTATATTATTTACGAATACAAATGTTACGACCAGCAACAGGCCTTTGGCCCAGCTAGGCTGGTCCTAGTCAATTTATTAGTTATCAATGAAGATCAATGGCGCTCTTAAAGCTATCCACCCCCTTGCTCATTACCACCTCTTCCTACCACCTCTCTTTACCAGAATCTTTGCTTAAAATCGTTGAATATCACTCTAACCGGGACTCTTTATCATCCTGTGGTTTTCATTGGCATAAAAGAGTATTTAAACGCTGTAATGTAATTCTTTCCAGCCCTACAGGAAGTAGAAAAATCCATCGTTCCGAAAAATCATAGGAAGGGAATACTGCTCTTTGAAAGATTCGTGTAAGACGTTTCGACTGCGAAAAAATCAATTTCATCAGCGATGAAAAACAAAGGAGCGAAAGGAGTAAACAACGGTGCGCATACCCTGAGGGATTGAAAAAAACGAAAAGACAAAAAAAAAAAAAAACTTGAGACATACAAAGAAGCGTGACAAAAACAGCAAGACATTTTTAATGAATAATTTCAAACAATTTTTTTTTTTAAATATCATTTATTTGACTTCTAACTACGTTGGTGCAATATTATTTCAAAAACTATTTTAAGTAATAATAATAAAGCTGAAAGTCTCTCTGTCTGGATCTCTGTCCGGGTCTCTGTGACGCCCATAGCGCCTAAACCGTTCGGCCGGTTTTCACGAAATTTGTACATAATTAGTTTGTAGCATGGGGTGTGCACCTCAAAAAGATTTTTCAAAAATTCGATTCTGTTCTTCTTCTATTCCAATTTTAAAAACATTTTAACCTGAAAATTATCATAACGTGGAGTAGTAAATTACCAAATTATCATTATGTGGAACCGTAACGTAGGCGAGCAAATGAACATAGTCATGTTGGCGAGAAATTCATCATTCTTTATTTGTAAACATACAGACGAATCAAATGACCTTTTAATTTTAAACTACGGGCAAAGCCGTGCGGATATCGCTAGTTTAATGTAAAGGTTAAAAGAACGTCATTTTCTTCTTAGCGTACACATAAATTTAACAGATATAGCTTATTTTGCAATATTTCACTAGATGACTACACATGGAATTCAAATATATATTTGTGTTTGCATGTATGTATATGGAGGTCTCTCTTTCTTTCTCTCTGTGTGTGTGTGTGCGTGCGTGAGTGTGTATTAGTTCACAAACAAATAAATATCTACCAAAGTTTACCTAATCCATTAATTCCGCTAGAACGAGGAAAGAAATAACAATCTATTCAAAATTCTTGCCACCGAATAACATGTCACGAAGTCGATTTTAATGCAAAAGAAAATGGGTTTTGGAAAACGTTGAACGACGTTTTTGCTATGACTCATAATATTATAGTAGCTTAGTTCTATTGCGAACAGTGCTTTAACTTATTCGGTATTTCTGCTTGCTTTTCCAAGAAAACGGGCTTATGTGTGCATCACATGACTTCCTTTTACACCAATTTCTTGTCATTTCCCCATTGTTGGCAATTTTAATGTGATTCAATTGTTTACTCTCTAAATATCACCAACAATGGCCAAATTGAAACCTGATTTAGAAAAAATTAAAAGAACGCCAAATTTGTCTCCAATTTGGTGACAAAATTTGGCGATTAAAAGACTGATGATATATTGTCAAATTTGCGCCAAATTATATTACCACTTGAGTTTGCATTGAAATTAACAATGATTTCCCGCCAAAAAGGTGCAAAAGACCCCTTTAGAAACCCCCGAATGCAACCAAAAGGGGAGGTGCACAAATAGACCCCACTAAGAGTCCACGTACCAAATTTCAACTTTCTAGGACATACCGTTCTTAAATTATGTGACATACATACGCACATACGCACATACATATGTATATACAGATGTCATGAGAAAACTCGTTGTAATTAACTCGGGAATCGTCTAAATGGATATTTCGGGCGTATATGTTCTTAGGTTTATACGCACGTGTGGTCGGGTCGGAAAAAAAAAAAAACTCAACATTCATTCGGAGGTGAGCAATATGGACATTAAGGTCGATTTTTGACTAAAAAAATTTTCGCAAATACAATATTTCCTTTTTTGTAAAAGGAAGTAAAAATGATTATTCTCTGTTTTCGAGAACTTAAACCACGATTAAGGAAATTTTTAAGTATGTTGCATTTCAGAGAGTTTATAACAGTGTCCGTAAAAGCACTGGACAACGGATCAGCAAAACTGGCAGCTCATTTCAAAAGTTAAAGTATAAAAGACGAATGAAGTGACAACTTGATTTACGACTCTTCTCTTCCCATCAGTGTCTCCACTGATCAACTGAATCCCGCTCTTTTGAACTTTAACAGCTGCCAGCATTAGTTAATGTCCTGTATTTAATGTCGGTACTCGACAAGGTATTTTTTAATCGAAATTGAATGATCCGATTTTCAAGAAGCAGCCCAGACCTAGTAAAATGTTCTATCAGTTTAAAACTTTCACTCGAAGATTGTAAATTAGAATTTATGATTTTATGTTTCAGTTGTATAACCTTGTGTATGCACTTCTAAAACATAAATGTATGAATTTAAACTCTCAAAACTGTGCAATAAAATTGCTAATGCACTTTGATAAAACGGAGCTACGATGGGGAAAAAAAACGTACACATTATTTTCGCTCAAATATAACTCAACCGTAAATTGTTTAGTGATATTAATGATTTTTTAATGTGCTTTATTTGAATATATTGTAAGAAAAAAAATGATTTTCACTCACTATGGAATATATTTCATGTTTATTACTGTATTCCGAGAGAAAAAAAAAGAAATTGCTTTGAAAGAAATTGCTAAGAAAAAAAATTGTTTATCACTTGTGCTTGCTTTAGGCCCTCATGTTAAATTTTCTATCATCACATGGTCAAAAATATACTGAAACAAAATTTTATTATAAATTCACATGCTAAGCATTAATAAAGCACTATTAAAGCAGAAATGTGGATTTTTTTTAAAAGTGGAGTTAATTTGGCAACTAAATGAGTAAAGCATAGTTAACCTATGATATATCTAATTAAAAATGATATTTAATTACAAAAGGGGTTTTAACGTTTTTCAATAAATTAAAGCACTTTTTTGAATTTATGCAACGAAAAGTAGACGGGGAAAAGTATGATATCAAATAACAATAAACAGCTCTCCCAATAAAATGTTTCTTTTCTAAAAACCCAATTCTGCTAAAATAATTATATTAAATAAAAAAATCATTTGCAGTATTTCTATTGATTAAAAAATAAATCTAAATTCACTAAACTAATGGATCCCTAATATCTATCAATGTTTATTCTTCACGGAAATCCATTTCTTCTTCTTTTTTTAAAAGTTATTATTATTAACCCTTTTTTGATTGTTGCAGCATAAAAAAGAAATACATTAAGAATCTCCGCTGTTTTTTTTATTGTTATTTTATTTTTATTTTTCGTAACTAAAAAACAATGTTCAGCAATAATGTTTTTCACATGCGTTAAAAAGTTTAAATTCTGCCAGTGGGGGCTAGCACTGAAAAAATAAGGTTATTAAAAAATATCAAGACAATATCATCTGCATAATTTACTTCAAAAGTACTTTCAATCAAGTTTGTTCATTTCAAATATATTCTCCTTTTAGTTCAGGATTTATCTACGCTTCTAATGTCTCTGTAAGCGTTTATGTTGCTCTTTTGAAATGTTCAGAAAAATACCCTCAAAATAACCAAATCAGAAACAATTTTTATACATAATTAACGTCAAATTTACTCTCAGTAAAGTTTGCTTTAAAACAAATATCTTTAAGCGAACAAGTTTTTCGACTCTTCAAAAGTTAGTGAAAAATTGTAATGTCCATATCAAAAAAATTAACAGCATAGTGAAGTCCTTGCCGAGGTGTTTCTGGAATTAGGTAAATCATTAAGAAAGGGGAATTAGATATCAGAAATAATTAGGGGCAGCAGATAGACAGACATTTTTCCATCACAAAACCTCTTTAAAATTAATTATTAATTGTTATTTAATCACTTTAATGCATTTTCAACTTTTTTAGCTTGCTTTTAGTATAACTTTTGCATGACATTAAGCTTATTTCAACGGTTTTTAGAATTCGTTTCACGGGGAAGAGAGCTACAAGGGGCTAGGTATTTATCGTAAAAGTTGTTCAACGAAAATTCAATTTTGAAGGAAAATTAGAAACTTCTATTGCATCGGAGAGATGCAAAATGAACCAAAGTTTGCATAAGTAAAATGACTTATAGCAATTGATAACAATACTACCTCATCCTCATATATATATACTAGCCAATGGTCCAGTACCGCTGACGTCACCAACAATGAAACTCGTACCACAGCATGATAATTTGATAAAAAAAATTTAGTAATGTTCGACATGCAGGGAAAGGCTTAATTTTAACAAGGCAGAACTGGATTCGGTCACTTAACTGTTTTACTGGTAAGACTGTCATTTTAGGAGAGTGAAGAAACGAAAAAGTGTTCAACAGCTTAACGCTACCTACTGGAGTTTAGGGTTAATCCACTGGAGTTAGGGTTAACATTTCAAGTATCAAAATATCAACAAACAGGCAGTTGCTTCGTTCAAATGCAGAAGCAATTTTCACCCGCCATACCTTAACGGGCGATTTTCTACCTATGTTATGAATGACGTGTAACTTTGTTGACAAAATCTTATCCCAAAGTCTTAAAAACCTGAGTGGAAATTTTCTTTTATGCCTATTTCTTCAAAATGACGTTCTATAAAAGCAATGGATCATCTAAATAAAGGGACATATTTTGCCCTGCATTTGACAACTCGATATTTTGATAAAATCGAACTGTAATGGAGTTCTTTCCAAAATTTTAATACTAAAAAAAACTACTTTAATCGGTGCTCTTTCATTGTTACGCTACGGCCGATGATATCACAAATGATGAAATGCCATTCAGTGTTGCCATTCACAAACCACAATATTTAGTTCACATCTTGACTCACGTGTACTGGCAACGATAGGGTTGATAGCAAGGGTAGGGTGCAATATTTAATTCACTTCTTATTTATCATAGTGTGGAAACGTGGTAGAAAGACGCGCCAAAGTGCAACATTTGTGACGTCATAAAGGCCACGATTTGTTTGAAAAATCGGACATATTAAAAAAGGAATTAAAAAATAACTGTTGGGAAAATGAAAGTATTTTCTGGATCCATGTTATTTATTTACCTTTTATTATTTTATCTTATTTTATTTACTTATTTATTTATTTTTGCTTCTTCTATCAATTTCAGTGTCAAAAATAGTACTTTTGACTGAAGGAAACAACCCTATTATACTGAGCAAAACGATTTTGCGTCAGAAGCACGTACAAGTATGTAAGTGAAATATAATTTAAAAAAAACCATACACAACCTTTTGTAATTGATTTTGTTTTGAATAAAAGTGTCCCTAACAGGCATGAAATGTTCCTATTTCTGAGTAATTGCCAACTTAAGCACCATTCATGTGCATAAAATTATTTTATGAATCCCAAGCAATTCCTTAAAGTGTACTTTCAAACACAAATAATATATATATTTTGAATTTAATGAAACGTTTTAATCCGGCTCCGAATGTTTTATTCGATATTGCTTTAAATATTCTAATTTATCGTAGTCCTTAGATCAAATCGTAGCTTCAAAAATACGTTTCAAGCCTTTTACAGATCCCCATTGAATTCGTTATTTTTCATATTCAGTATCAAACTATTCATCCACCATTGAAAAAATATAGAAATATCTGTTAAAATCTGCAGCACAAGAGCATAATATATACATTTTCAGGCATCTTTTAGTAATAAACTGCGGGAAGTGAAGGATTTAAGTAATAGCTTTATCAGAGAGTATTACCATAGAAACAAGAACATCGACTAATAAATTATTGACCCTAGTATTTCCGAGATAACCATCGAATTAAATGATTTTGGTAACCATGGAAATAAAATAGAATCAAGTGATGACGTTGTTTGATATTGGATCTTCGGCTTGGGCTCTTGGGGTTTCGTAAGGTTTAAATCGTCTGTCAAAGACAATGTGCGGCTCTGTAAACGGAAGCAAATCTTTAGCTACCGCATCATATAGAATAGTTATGTTTCTCTGAACTTTATCAAAATTGAAAACATATTTACTTTTGCAGAACTAGAAGCAAAATCTCAAATTTTCTAAGTTTTGATTCGATAAAAATAAGAATTGATGATTGGCCATTCCACGGAAAGAGTCATTTTGTCCCGCACGTGACGCCTCATATATTTCATTAATGCTTTTTAATAAAATATATGGACCGTCACGTGCGGGAGAAAATCTTGATTTTTTTCGTGGGATGGCCCTTTATTTGAAATTTAATAATGACGCGAAACACACAAAATAAAAAAACGTAAAATGATAATTACTTGCCTCAATCATTTTCATTAAAGGGTAAGTGCAGTGGTATTTGGGTTCCGTTCCTGTCAAGTTGTGCTTAAGATTTAATACGGAAGTACTAATATTTAGATGAACTATTGTAGCGATTGAAAAAACTAGAGAAAAAAAGGACGACGGAACGCAGCTGTTAAAAACACCTGAAAAAAATTTTAGATGACTTTACTTAACAAAACTATTAAACTTACAAAATAAAGTGCACTTTACACTTTTGTTATTTTGTGATTCAATATGTAAATTAAAATATCTAAAATGTAAACTAATCATAATAAGAGTAACCTTGTTTTTCTTAGCATTACATATACCAATACTGGTTCTGATTATTAACAAACAAACTAAAATTAAAGTATGTAGAAAACCAAATCAAAGCACAAACTAATCAGTAAAACATCCGACTAAAAACTAGGCTGGTGTTCTAGGAATCATCTAACATGCCAATTACTGGAACAGTTGAACAATACATGACCCAAAAAAGAGCCACCATTTAAGTACTATTGCAAGCGTATTTAATGTTTTATAAATATCATTCACAGAGTATTGAATATTTAATGAAATATAAAAATGCATTAAATTTAAAACAACACATTTCTGACAAAAAACCACTAAAAGTAAGACTTGCTTCTGAAAAAAACATGTTAGAATTGACAAAGAATAGTTGTTATAACCTAACTTTAAAAATACAGTTGGCTCTCTGTTTAACGACGCTCTATTTAACGACTTTCTCTATTTAACGACGGCTTTTCACGGTCCGGGATGGTCCATTACAGTGCTAAAAGCATTCTATTTAAGGACGCTTTCTACTTAAGGATGATTTTTTGTGGTCCCTTGAAAGTCGTTATTATCGTTCGTAACTTATACGCAATGGATTACTAAAATGTTTCATTTTGTATATTTGAGGAAAAGGTTTTCAGCCAATCAGCTGTTACTTCATGTGTTTCCATCGGTGTCCTATCAGCTTGTTTTTTACCAGTCAAAGCATGTAAGTGGTTTGTTATGGACACATTTAACCTTTTCAAAAAAGTAAAGGTCAGCAGTGCGCTAGGTGTGAATAAAGGACTTTCGTCTGTAAATAGAACTAACACGTAAAAATTCTCATCGATATTTAATTTTAGCAGTCGATTGACCCGAACAAGAATTACAAAACATGTACGCAACAAGCTAGAAGACACTCTTTCCTCTTTCTGGTGAAACACTCACTGAACTTAATAACCTAATTTGCTAGATTATATTGGCGCTTTGAACAATTACTTGTGGCTATTATTCAAAATATAATATCAACAAGTAATTAAGCAACAACTAAAAATTGACATGATACGGTTGTTGTTCTTTAAATTCAAATGCATTTTTGGAAACGTAACACTTCTTCTAATCATACGCTTTGAAACTGATTCCTAAATTTATTAATTTAATAAAACGTTGAAAATTCTATTAATACAAAGGCCTGGTTAAAATAGTTTGTGCAACTTGAATCAATTTGAAAATTGAAAATTTATTTATTGAAAATATTGCACACTACAGAAAGAGTCCAGTTACAGTGGCAACAATAATGTAAAAATATTAATTAAAACAAAATATACATTTAAAATACAAAACCATGAATACTTAAAATTGCAAAATGACAAGTTAAAAATATCTAAGTCATGACAATGAATGTTAAAAAGTTTGTAAAATTTAAAGAGACAAAAATTACCAACATAGTTTTGTCTGGTAAAATATTTTTTAAAAGGAGAACGACTCCTAAGTGTCTTACTTAGGACAGCAAGTTGTATCGAATTGACGATATCGATATCTGAGCAGTTAATTAAATTATGTAGAACCTTATATAAAAAAAGAAGACATAAAAGTTCACGGCGTAATTTAAGAAAGGAAACATTATAAATATTACATTTTTAATTGGGCGATGATTTGTTGATTGGGCGATCATTTGATTGGCGATGATTGGGCGATCATTTGGTGATTGGCTTTGCTATAAAATAACGTTAAAGGATATGAATAATAATCGCGGTTTAAATAATTGATGTTTTGGAGTTTAACCCATTCAGAATCCTTCGCTTTAAACCATATTAAAAACTCCAGCATACAACAACTCATTCACCATCCTCGGCCCCTACCAACATAAAATGTCTGGATGAGCAAGCCCATGATAGGTTATTTTCATGGCATATAAATTTGCAAAACATACTCATTTAAAAATACATCAGATGAAATGAAAACAGCCAAAAGAAGCAAAAACTGAAAACGAAGAATTATTTATTATCTGCGAACATTAGATTGAATGTTTCTCTTGTTTTTTCTTAACATACAAAAATTAAATTTTAAGTATTACGGAAGAAAACCTTGTTCAAAATCCACCTATCCAGTATATGTTCTACATAACGAAAGATAGTAATTTCAATTCGGGAGTAATGTAAAGAAGCTTTCATTAAACTTCTTACAAATTTTCTTATTTCGTGTCACGTTTCCAGACTCTCTATTTAAGTGATATTTTTGAGAGATATCGAAAAGATTTTATTTATTATTCAGATTTTACATAGCATTCTAGCTATTCAGGAAAGAACCTTTCTTTTCTAAATATATACAACATTAATTATTTCAATATTGCATTTTCGGCATTCTCTGAAGAAATGAGTTTTGTGAAGCTCTATGTTAAACTTGAGTTTTAATTTTAGAATAATCACAGCAGGACGTTTTTATTTTAATTTATTTTAATTTTTAAAAATGCAAAATAACTTTTGTTTGAGAGACTCTTGAGATTGGACATTCGGTCCAAACTTCTACAAGTTTGCTGCTTTCGTTTGTACTTGTGGCATCACATGGATGAGAATGCCCGCCACTCGTATCCCTATTAATCTGCAGAAACTGCATCTTTTATCCCTGTTCTGGCGTTCTCAGGGCTAAGTTGTTTTCGCTGAGACAAAAAAAAAAAAAACATTTTGCTCTGTCATCTGGTAGAAATGGGGACATTTTCCCCACCTGAACTTTACATTTTAATTTTGCTGTTTTAAAATCCTAACGCATTGTTCCTGCTCTCCTGGCTCACACCTTTTCTTGTTGTAGTCAAAGTTCCTACAAAGGACTTTTTTTGTGGCGAAATGTCTAGGGAGCTACTTTATTCCAAAGGAGGAATACCACAATAGGTAGAATTTTCCTGATGTCTTTATTTGATACCTATTCATTGATCGTACTAATTAAAAGATATGGATTTAAAATATAAGTGTTTTAATTTCGAATAATATAGATACAGACGAACTCGCTCATAACGACCCCTGATTTAACGAGTACCCGGTATTTGCGAGGAAATCAGAAATACTTGGTTGGTACAATGTCAATGGGAGCATAATTCGCTTTTAACGAGCAAACCCCGCTTAAAGCGAGCAATATTTTCGTGATTCAAAATATTTCTATTGACTTTTAGCTCAGCTTACCCCTCGTCCCCCCCCCCCCTTTTTTTTTTTTTGCAACATTCTAAAGTCGACCAAAGTTAGTGACAAATCATAAATCCTGAGAAAAGAGATGACAGTATTTTTTTATCAATATGTGGAGCAAAGAAACATTTAAATATTATATATGTGTTGTGTGTATATGTGTATTTCGCAAGAATAATAATACAAGAGACATTAAAACAGTTCAAAGCAAAGTAATCAACTTATTACGTACTGTTAAGACCATTAAAGAGAAGAAAAAACGCATCTATAATGCATTTTTTTTTTATTCTTTCACGAACTCATTTTTTACGAGCACTCGGTTATAATGAGCATATGTCGTGGTCTCTTTGCGCTCGTGAAAGTGAGTTCGACTGCAGTTTGCAAAAAGTGCAAATTACACTTATTAGTGTTCATTGCACACTCATTGTTAAACATGAGTTTAAACTATGACTTCTTAAGCAGAAAGAAAAATGAAGAAGAAATGGTTTTTAGTTTTTTTGCAAGTTTAATGTGTAAAAAATAATCAAATTTAGATGATCTATACATTATTATATTTATAAATTTTCATTCACTGCCTTATACTTATGCTGCCGAGTGCAGGTAAACGGCAGTATCTGCAGAAATGAGTATTCGAGATATTTGAAGAAATGTGCGGTGGATTCAATACTAAAAATAGGAAAATGTTGGAATTAGACGTTTTTTTTCGTGCTTTGTTTTCAGCGGAAACCAAATAAGCGAGCTTGCACAGTAAAGATAACGTACAACAGATGACAAAAATGTAAAAAAAAAATTAAAATGAAAAATTTGCAGTTACTGCCCTTTACCTGCACACGGCAGGATACATGTAAACTGTGAAAAAAGATTTAACGTTTCTTCTCCTTAGCCAACCAGATTTTCTTTCGAGTACTTTTCAGCACACCAGATGTGCGCTTTTTTAAAAAAATACATTTAAAAAAACCTTGTCCGCCACATGCTTCGTTAAATTTATACGCTTGATTAAAAAAAACTCATGATTTTAGCTGGGCAATTTATCAGCAGCAACAGTTTGCGTTAATGGACAATTAATAATCGTTCGTTGATCAACAAGCTGTTGCCCATTTATCCAAAAAGAATCAGAGTTGATCATATTTTTATCTGTTACCAAACTCTTTTCTTTATCTAAACACTCCCTTTACAGAGAAGTTAAAATATTTAATAATTAGTTCTCTAGCTTTAGGCAAATCATTATTTCTCAACTTTAAACAAACACTAATTTTTCTATTTGATATACAACTTGTTAAATTAGTAGTCTAAAAATAAGTCAGATTTTTTGAATCTTTTTTTTTTCTTTTGACACAAGTAAAATGTTTAAAAGAGTTATTATGGAAAAGCTTACAGTTGAAATCATAGTTGATTTACATGCGTATCATTAAATTTATTTTAAATAACTGTTAACGCCTCTGCGCGGGCCCCCGAGCGATAAGGAGCAACGCTTGGGGTCTTGGCTCTTGGCTTGCCAAGCAACCCTAAAGCCCCCATTGTGAGAGGAGCGTGGGAAACCACCCCTCGGCTCGGGAGGCACTTCCAACGTTGTAGCTAGCGGATGCAGCCATAGGGCTCTCGCTCCCAATCCCTTGGAAGGATACATGCGTATCCTAGTCTTACTTTAATATTATGCTCATACTCTAATTGTAAATAAATTTAATTGTTGTTGTTTTAACCGCGACTCATCAATGCAATCTCATTCTCAATATACAGTCCACTGCTGGAAAATTAGTTTTTCCCCCTGAAGCCAGGCGGCTTCAATTTTGGTCAAGTCTCACCGGAGGAGAATCAGCGTATTTGATTTCTTAGCGGACTTTCTACTTAACGAGATGACGGACCTCAACATTTTAAACCGCAGACGAGGAGGTCTCAAAGGACAAGTCACGCGGTTGCTATCATTTATAGGAAGTGATATGGACTCTACGGAAATCGAATGCAAACTTGAACATGTGCAAGCTCTAAAAGACAAATTCGAGCAGCTGAAATTGGATTACTATTCAGTGCTGAAAGACGAAGAATTGGACGAAAATGAAGTGATTTTCATTGAACTCGAAGAAGAATTAGAAAAAGTAGAAGTCGCCCTCAAGCGCAAGTTCAAGCAGCTCAACAACAATAGTTCCCGCTCCTTTAATGATGCACCACCTAACTCAACAATCAGTATCCGTCTTCCCGAAATATCACTTCCAAAATTTAACGGTAAATATGAAGAATGGTTCCTCTTCAAAGAACAATTTAACTCCATCATCAATAGTAACTCTTCTCTCTCAGATTCACAAAAACTCTATTACCTGAAATCTTCACTTATCGGCCGCGCCAAAGAAATAGAAACTATAGATGATACCTTCCAGTCCCTGTGGAAAGCCTTGACTGATAGGTTCCAAAATAAGAGACTAATTGTGAACAGTCATATACAAGAGCTGTTAAACATCCAGAAAATAACTCATGAGTCAGCAGACGAGCTGAGAAATCTTGTGGACAAGATTCACAAGCATCTGCGTGCCCTCCAGCAAATGGATCTGCAATGTAATGATTTTACAGAAGTTTTACTCCTCAACATATTTCTTCAAAAGGTGGATGCAGAATCACGAAAGCAATTTGAGATGTCCTTAACCTCTACAGACCTCCCAAAATGGAGCAATTTTGTTCAACTCTTAGAAAAGAGGCATCATTTTTTGGAGAACTCTCAAATTCAATACACTTCACAAATAGGACCCAGATTAACTCAAAAAACATCCATAAGTAGTGTAAATAAGCCATGGATGTTGAACAGTTGTAAATTGTGCAGTGCTTCACATAATCTGTATAATTGTGAAGAATTCAAGCGTCTAAATGTCAAACAAAGGTATGACCTAGTGCGGAAGAACAATTTGTGCTTAAATTGTTTTGGATTCTCTCACCGAGTACAAGATTGCAAATCTAAGAACAGCTGCCGACAGTGTTCACAAAGGCACCACTCTTTACTACACAAGGACAGCTCGACCGGAAATTCCCATGCATTCATCCTCAACCCCCATGGCGAACGAAGCGCAATTTCTTCTCCACAATTTGCCTCAAGCAATACAGGTGTTGAAAACCCCTCACTCGAGCGGGGGAAGAACAGAGACACTTGTTTACTTTCAAGTCGTAAAGCTATCCTACTGTCAACTGTTATCATCTACTTAACAGATGACTCAAAGGTGATGCGGCCCTTTCGGGCGCTGATGGATGCTGGATCAATGTCGAATTTCGTCACCACAAATTGTTCAAATCAATTGAAAGTTAAAACTTCAAGAACAAATATTGCTGTGTCGGGTTTGAATGGAATGTCAATAACGCTACGAAACAAATTTCATGCCACTGTATCGAATTTAAACAGGGATTTCGTGCGAACTCTTGAATTTTTATCGGTGCCCAAAATAACCGATGTTACCCCCTCAACATACCTAGACGTGTCAAGATATAATTGGCCGACTGGAATCCAGTTAGCTGATCCCGAATTCAACAGCCCCGGAAAAATTGATATTCTACTTGGTGCAGAAGTGTTCTTTGAAATGTTAAAGCCTGAGAGGATTTTTCTTAATCCGGGAAACGTGGTGCTCCAAGATTCGGTATTTGGATTCATAGTGAATGGAGCCATTGATAATACCCCAGGAAATAGATCCAGCTACTGCGGTATGATTTTAGAAGAAGAAAACTTAAACAACACACTAAAGACATTCTGGGAAATCGAGAATGTTGCTGAAGAAGAAAAAATCAAAGGCAGCGAAGAGCAGTTTTGTGAGCAGCATTTTCTGAAAACTCATACTCGAACTAATACGGGACGGTACGTTGTGCAACTGCCGTCAGTGGAAGAAATAAAGTTAGGGGAATCCAAGCAATCCGCTTTCAAAAGATTAAATGCATTGTGGAAGAAGCTTAATCGCGATCCGAATATGAAATCTTTGTACTCCAGCTTTATGACTGAATATGAAACCTTAGGACACATGCAGGAAATACTTGAAGATAAAGCAGATAACTGCTACTACTTACCTCACCATGGTGTTTATAAGCCGGAAAAAAGTACGACAAAGCTAAGAGTCGTTTTTGATGCATCAGCACCCTCATCTAATGGAAATTCTTTAAACTCTCAGCTATTGAACGGCGGAGTGATACAAGAAGAATTATTTTCGATTTTGATAAGATTTCGAAAACACCGTTACGCATTTAGTGCAGACATCGAAAAGATGTACCGCCAAGTCTTAATTCATCCAATGCATCGTGACTACCAACGAATACTATGGAAGAGCGAAATTGATGCTCCAGTAAAAATCTATCAACTTTCTACCGTCACCTACGGCACAACGTGTGCACCGTACTTAGCAACAAGAGTGTTAAAGCAGTTAGCGGCTGATGAAGGGTTAAATTTCCCATATGCATCATCGGTCATAACAACAGACTTCTACATGGATGACGTGCTCACAGGAGCTGAAACTTTAGAGAAGGTTAAACAACTGCAGATAGAACTAATTCATTTACTGGAAAGAGCGGGTATGAAGCTCCATAAATGGTGCGCGAACGAATCAGAACTGCTGAAAAACGTTACAGCTGACCATGAGGAGCGTTCCTTCCATGACACTACTGAAGTAAAGGCGTTAGGAATGTTATGGAAACCTCAAACGGACCATTTTGCGTACAAGGTAAACATCAATGTACAAAACAACTACACCAAGCGATCGGTGCTATCGGATATTGCACGAATTTTCGACCCTTTAGGACTATTGGGTCCAATAATTGCAAGGGCGAAAATATTTATGCAAAAACTATGGCTTTTGAAGACGGATTGGAATCAGCCTCTTCCCTCTTTAGAAAATGAAGAATGGCGAAGGTTCGTGAAGAATTTGCAAGCCTTGAATAATATTGAATGCAATAGATTTATTTTATCAGAACAATTTGAAACTTTAGAAATTCATGGATTTTCCGACGCCTCGGAAAGAGCCTACGGAGCTGTTCTCTACATTAGAAGTATTTCTCAAGGAAGTGTCAATGTAGCTCTCTTATGCAGCAAATCAAGAGTATCTCCACTGAAACCTGTTACTATCCCTCGCCTTGAGCTGTGTGCCGCTGTATTGCTATCAGAATTAACCTCAAAGGTCCTAAAGTCACTGAATTTACAGTTTAACAGTATTCATTTATATTCAGATTCAACAATTGTTTTAGCTTGGCTCAAACAACCTGCACACCTACTCAAGACTTTCGTTGCAAACCGAGTCAGTAAAATTCAACAACTAACTGGAAATTATTCATGGGACCACGTGAAGAGCGAGGATAATGTAGCTGACCTTATCTCACGTGGCGTGGAGCCACATCAACTGCTTCATCATGAAACTTGGTGGAAGGGACCGCGGTTTCTACAGCAAGATTCGCTTCCGTCATCTGTCAAGATCTGCACCCCAGCTGACGTTGCAGAATACTCTCAAGAGTTTAGGAGACACTCGGGGAACAAGATTGAAGCTGAGAGACATACTCCTAATGAACTATCGAACATTTCATTGACTGTTACGATAGATAACAATTCATTTCTTAATGACATTCTAGGAATATCTAATAACTTTACAAAACTTGTGAGAACTCTAAGTTTTATGTTTAGATTTATTCAAAACTGCAGGTACCCAGATCAAAGGACATCTGGCCCAATCAATACGCAAGAGTTAATGAAGGCGGAAACATTTCTTATTCAGGCTGTTCAAAGGACAGAATTCGAAACGGAAATAACGAACTTATCAAGGGGAAATTTCGTATCAGGTAATAGTAAATTAAGATCTCTAAACCCCTTCTTAGATAAAAATAACGTCCTTAGAGTAGGGGGTCGTTTAAGTAATTCGAACCTTTGTTATTCTCAAAAGCATCCTGCGATACTCCCTGCTAAGCACAAGCTAACTCAAATTATTATAAATCATTTTCACGTAAAGAATTTACATGTTGGACCACAGTCCTTATTATATTTTGTAAGAGAAAGATTTTGGCCCCTGAATGGTAGGAATCAGTGCCGAAAAATTGTGCATAGTTGTATCACTTGTTATAAGGCAAATCCCTCTTTAACGGAACAACTCATGGGATCTCTGCCTGAAACTCGCGTAAACCCCAGTTTTCCTTTCCAACATACTGGAGTAGATTTCTGCGGCCCATTTTACGTAAAATATAAGGGTCAGAGAAAAGGGGTTTTAAACAAGATTTATGTCGCTATTTTTGTGTGCTTATCGACTAAAGCGGTTCACTTTGAAGTAGTTTCGGATTTAACGACAGAATCATTTATAGCTTCTCTAAAACGATTTTTTGCCAGAAGAGGTAAATGCGCAGTTCTGTACAGTGACAATGCAAAAAACTTTGTGGGGGCCCACGCCGAACTAAAGCGTCTTTACAATCTTGTATGCAAACCAGATGAATATTTAAGCAACTATTTATCTTCCGAAAATATTGAGTGGAAATTTATCCCTCCAAGAACTCCTCATTTCGGGGGAATTTGGGAAGCAGGTATAAAGTCCTTCAAGTACCACTTAAAGAGATCTATTTGCAATGCGAGATTGACATATGAAGAATTTATAACTGTAACTAATCAGGTAGAAGCAATTTTGAATTCTCGACCACTGACTCCTTTGTCATCAGCAACTGATGATTTAGAAATTTTGACACCAGGTCATTTCCTTATTGGACGGCCAATTAATTCAATTATTGAGCCTCAGCTGTTAGATTTAAATGAAAATAGATTAGGGAAGTGGCAAAGAATCACTAAATTTGTTCAATATATATGGAAGCAATGGAAGCGTGATTATCTAAACAATTTGCAACAAAGATCAAAGTGGCAATCAGAAACAAAAAATGTTACAGTTGGCTCAATGGTCTTAATTAAAGAAGATAATCTCCCAGTAAATAAATGGTTGTTAGGAAGAATTGTTGAAGTCCTTCCCGGCCCTGACGGAAAGGTAAGAGTTGTATCTATACGAACAGAAACTGGGTTAACAAAGAGATCAGTCTCTAAAATTTGTGTGTTGCCGATAGAACAATAGACATGTTTAGTATTGAAATTATTATTATTCGGATGAATATTTGTGTTTGTAGTTTTTTTTTTTAATTTTCATTTGTATTGCTCATTATGTTATTCAATATGCTATCGTATTTCACACATGTTATTGTTTTCATTATTGTTCAACTTTGGTAAAGGATTTGTTCGATTTTTAGGTAAAATCTATGTTTTTCAATTGTTGAATGTAATAAATACATTGCAACGCCGGGCGGCATGTTAACGCCTCTGCGCGGGCCCCCGAGCGATAAGGAGCAACGCTTGGGGTCTTGGCTCTTGGCTTGCCAAGCAACCCTAAAGCCCCCATTGTGAGAGGAGCGTGGGAAACCACCCCTCGGCTCGGGAGGCACTTCCAACGTTGTAGCTAGCGGATGCAGCCATAGGGCTCTCGCTCCCAATCCCTTGGAAGGATACATGCGTATCCTAGTCTTACTTTAATATTATGCTCATACTCTAATTGTAAATAAATTTAATTGTTGTTGTTTTAACCGCGACTCATCAATGCAATCTCATTCTCAATATACAGTCCACTGCTGGAAAATTAGTTTTTCCCCCTGAAGCCAGGCGGCTTCAATAACCAACATACAAGTTCTCTTAACCACGAATGCTGATGTGACCATCTTAAATATTGCTGTAACATATTATTATTTACAATTACTCCATTCAAATTCGTCGTTGAATTTTTATTGCCAAAATATTTTATAACAGAACAGATATTCTGTAGTACTTAAAAAGCTAAACTTTTCTTATTGCTTCCAATCTGTTTCTGTATTAGTAGTGAAAATTGCTTCATAATTTTTGAAAAACATGCACAAGTTGGGTTTGTAAAAAATGAAACAAAAAAAAAAAAAAAAAAGAGAGAGAGAGAGAGAGAGAGAAAACGGATGCACTCTTAAAGAAAAAAGCCCCCGGGTGAAAAGATACTCCTAATCCGTTTTGCATATGATTACAATCATTTACATCGATATGAACTACCAGTTCATTTTTAATTCGTTTAAAAAATATTCGTTATTTTACTAACTAGTGTTTGCTTCCAAAACTAATTACATCGCCTTTCGTGTTTGTTCTTCTGAAAATTCCCTTTTTTTTCCTTCGAATATACATGGTTTGTAGAAATTGGAAGAAATGATTCCAAAAATATTATGGAAAAAAAGGAGCAAAATACATTAAAACGAAGTAAATTTAATGTATAGTCATGATTTTTTGCGCTGACATTTGCTTTGCCCTTAAAATATTAACTGAGCCATATTTTTTTCGAAAACTTTGTATGTAGAGGATTGTGGGGCAAAGATGACTCAATTTCTAAAATGAACAAATTGGAATTTCGTTTTGAAAATAACAGTTGTATTTTATAATAGAACTTGCGTTTGAAACAGTATTTTTTAAAAATATTTTTGACAGTAAATTTGAGTCTTCAAAAAAGGTGGAAAATTTTCACTTTTTTTTCCATGGGGCAAAGTGAAAAATAAAAATTTTTTCTAATGAAATAATTTCTATTTGATTATAAAGCATATTTTTGCGCAAAAGAATCAGTAAATAAGTGGTTTAATGAATAAATTAAAAGATACTGAAAAAATAAAAGAATAATTTAATTAATTAATGTATGAGAACAAATAAATGAGCGAGTAAACGAATGAATGAATAAAAAAATAAGTGAATGAATGAATAAATAAAGGAATTACTAAATCAAGGAATGTAAATGAATTAATAAATGAAAATGTAAGTGATTTACACTACATGATTCAGTGAGTAAACGAAATAAACTATTTCACTTTGCCCCGTAAGTACTAGGCAAATTGCACAACTTATTTAAAACACAAATAAGCTCAAGATTAACTAAAATTTTGCTGCATTGAATATTAGAAAGTCTCAATTAATGTTTCAAATGATAATAACAAGAACTTTATCATTTTGTAGTAAAAAAAATAATTTTTGACTTACAACAAAATATTACAATATGAGTACCAATTTTTTTAAATTGCCTGTATTACCAAATGCTTTAATCTTCGGCGGTATTTTTTTCATGACTGGAATAGACTACATATGATACTACATACGAGACTTGTTTTTAAAGTAAGGTCTGTTTAGAAATAAAAAAAGAACGAGTATAGATAGAGCAAAGACATTTATTGCACAAAAATCTACTACCCTTACGCTATATTTTGACATTGCTCCAGGGATTTTCCAAGCATTTGTCATAGCGTGGTACAGATTTTTGTATACCTATTCGTACAAGTTTTCCGCCTGTGTAGACGACCATGAGGATTCTTACAGGACTTTGGCTGGGAAGATTTTGAACATCCTCTGGTCTGCCCCCACCTCGCGTGCAGGATCTTTCATTTGTTTCGGCATCTAAAGTCTTTCCTAGGTGGTCTGTGGCACAACAGCAATAATGAGCTCAGAGAACATGTTACCCCCATGGTTGATTACACAGGCGGCAATTTTCTACAAATAGGTATAAAAAAACCTGTACCACGCTATGACAAATGCTTGGAAAATTACGGGAGCAATGTCGAAATGTAGCGTAAGGGTGGTAGATTTTTTTGCAATAAATGTCTTTGTTCTAATCGGACCTTACTTTAAAAACGTCCCTCGTAGTTAAAATCATTCCAGATAGGTGGAACTAAAAGCTGAGTAAATATTTCACCATTTCACTTTGCCCGGCTATTTCACTTTTGCCCTATGTTCCCCTACTAAAAATAGTCTGAAGTGTGAAGAAATGGTAGATAATTTATTTTCTAAAATAAAAGCAGAAACATCGAGGAAATGTTTCAAAAGTTATTAGTAAACAAATTTATTAAGACGTCAGGCTGTCTTTAACGTTTGAGAAAATTTCTTGACGTGAATACTTATATCATCTTGTTTGAAATGCGATAAATATTTCACATATAAAAAAATATGCCGTATACTACAAAACTTTGGTTGAAAGTTTACTTACTCTAGCGCGCTTTACAGATTTGAATTGTTTTCCCCCCAAGATTTGTTTCAAAAAAGAATTTCTTCTATTTCAAGTATTCAGTCAACGTACTTAAAGTATAAAAAGATCTAAGTTTTTCATTGATTAGTAAACAAAGAAACTAGTTCACTAGTACTTACGAAATTAAAGTTGTAATAGTCGTTTCACAGATGATGAGTTCAAAAAAAAGGAGCTTAAGGGTCAAAAAAAAAATGAAAAGCTAAAATTTCTTCAAATGTATATGACGGATTGAAGTTGAAAGCTGAATGGTTCATCTAAAAAACCATAATTTCATAAAACTAAACTCAAGTAATGAGTATTTTTGCATCAAGAAGTTCTGTAAAAAAAAAAAAAAACAATGTTTTTAAAAAGCAAGTTTTTCTTTCTGTAAACGATAATGATTTAAAAGGCTCTTCAGAAACTTTCATGAAACATACTCAAAAACACAAATTAGGGTTCTAAAAATATTTCTACTCTAGCAACATAGTTAAAAGAAATAATTGCGTCTTAAGAATTTGGTAGTGAATTATTTCTAAAAATAATCAAAGAGGGGATTTATGTATAAAAAACACCACTTAGAGAGGACATAGAAAATAAACTAATTTTTCTCTGCATGTGTTTACAAAGACGCATCATCCAGTATTTTGGCTTCGAATCAAAACTGTGGACGCCATTGCGTGGATTTGTCACGTAGAGCAGATGACAGAGTTTTTAAAAATTCTTCAAAACATTATATACTCCGATAGTATTTTTTTTAAACCGAGAATTCAAAAAAACTTACACAGTAACCCCTCGTTGCATCGCGCTTGTCGGGAGAAAACAAAAAAGCGCGATGTATCCGAAAACGCGGTAAAAACAAGGTCATAAAAAAGTAACAATTCAATTAGCGCGCAAATTAAGGATTAGTGCAATTACAAAAAAAAAAAAAGTTTAAAATCATATTAGGACGATTTCTAAGTAAAAAACAGAATAAATTTAGAAAGCATTTCTTCTACGATGATTTGCTTTTTAAATATTACTATTAAGACTAGGGGGATGGCACTATTCAACATCGACTGTGGCGGCAAAACTATTTTTACAGCCCTCCTTAGACTTTAAACTTTTGATCAGGAGTGAGCAAATGGAGGGAGTTAGTTCAACCAATGGCTTAGCAAAGCTGAGGCAAGGACCACAAGCCACGTGGCTGAACAACGACGAATGGTTGACAAAATGGTTGCGTGAAACTAGCGGCAGAAACCTGATTTCTTCCAATGCTTTACTTTAAAATCTATCACGTGACTTGGGGTCTTTGCTTCAGGAATGAACGCCTTCACTCTCTCCATTTCATCTCTTCTCAATTCTTTAAACGCAGTAGCTTATCTTTAAATGGCAAATTTTAAAGCACTTTCTCATGGGATGTCAGTATTATTTATATCTCTAAGTTTCCTAGCAATGTATAAAACTCTATTGGTCAAAAAAAAAAAAAATCAGTTAATTTACTGCCTCAGTCGCTAAGAGTTTTTCTCCCTTAGATAACATAGTGGAACCTACAAATAACACACTTTAATCAACGAAAATACGAAACCTACACAACGTGTCTATAAATCAAACGTTCAGTATGATTTTTCGCACTAAGAACGTGAGGGGTTCAAATGTTTCTGGAGTCATAGTTTTTATAATTTTACTCTGTAACGTTTCTAATCAAATTATTTTTTATTGAGCAATCACATTGCTTATTGTTCTCACTTGACGGTTTGGAATTATTATGATTTGATTCCCCCCCCCCCCTTCCTCTGAAGAAACACCGTCGACGGGCCCTCCCGATGCTGCTCTTCTAGCGAAAACCGTCTCCAGGTTGCATACATACCTACATACACACGCACACGCATACATACCTACATACACGCACACGCATACATCCTTACATACACACACGCATACATACCTGCACACATACACACACCAACAAATACACACACACAAACACACACACACGCCTACACATACACACACCTACACATGCACACACACACAAATACCCACACACTCATGCTTGCACACAGACACAAACACGCACGCTTACATACAAACACACTCTCGTGATTACGGAAAACATAATTTGAACTCAAGATGTCAAAATTCAAATTATTTTTTTTTCTTCGTATTGTAATGTTTTTTAACGGTTTGTTGTCATACCTTTTATTTCATCTTTTTCTTTATTTCTACTCGAATCTTTATCGTTTAATTTGATATTTACACTTTTATCACAGTTTTTACCTATGACCTTTATAATCTTCGTTTCGCTTGCTAAAACACTTCGTTAAAAGTATTCTAGCTTTGCGCTTATAATAGAATTTAAATAATACTTTTCTTTTCGTATAACTACGACTAACATTGAAATAGAAGCATCACTTTTGATTTAATTCTATCTGCAATTCTGATAATATATTTCTTGTAATTACGAAAAAAATTGAATCCAAGCAATGCTTCGAAATACCGAAGAAAACTCAACACGTTTCACGTAAATAATAAAACTCATCACAGGTTCTTAACTGAAATGGAATTTGGAAGTGAGTTGGCATTGTTTGCGCAACGTAAAAAATAATGGAAAACGATTTGAAGAAAGCTGCTTTTTCTAGAAATCTGCAAACCAATCTGCGTAATGCATCTTCTTTTTTAATGCATGACTACTACATATAAATAAAATACTATTCTATGAATGGTGGGTTGAGTTTTCACTAACTTTTTGTGAAAGAAAACTAGCTTTTATTTCGTTTATTTCGTTTCTCATTTTCAGTTAGATTTGAAGCTGGACAACTTAAAAGCGAGCTTATTTATTTTTAATGGAACCAAAAAAAAAAGGGAATGTAAGAAAATTTAAAGCACAATTATTCGTTTTAAAGTCACAAAATCTTTTGTACGATAAAGTAAAAGATGTCAAATAAAGTTAACAGAATAGAAAATAAAATTCAGAGTTCTATAAGATCGTAAAGTATTAGCATAATAGAAGGACATTACTGGTAAGGATTAAGCTGAAAACTTACGTCAATTTCTAGTGTTTATTTCAGCAGTACAAAATGGAAAGTCCCTGTCGTTTTAAACTTACATATTATTTTGAAATAGAGAAAAATGTGTTAAAAAATAAGTTTTTTGAAACTTTTTGCAGGAAATTGAACATGAAATGCAAAAAAAAAAAAATTGTTCCTTGCTTTATATCGTTCTTTATTTATTAGTAATAATATGTTGTCATAATATAGCTGGTTTTAATGAGGCTTTCCCAATGTTCCACTGTACCCCATGTCTTGTGCCACCGTGCTTCGACCTGGGTCACATTGGAACATCTTGTGACGTTTTCGAAACTGGAAATTTTTAAAAAGCAATATAAAGAAGTTAAATTATAAAGAAAGAAAATTAAAAAATAGTGATAGCTAAAGCGTTCTTTTCTCACGTTCAGCAATTAAGAAGTGGTTGGAACTAAAATTATAGTAATTATAGCAGAAGAAATGAAAATCGTTCCACTCTGCCTCCCTCTCCGGAATAAACACACTGAAAAAAAAATCCCATGTTTTTTCCAGCAAAAGTTGCTGGCCCTTTTTGCTGTAACTTTTACAAGGTGTTGCTTCTGACAGTGTTTTAAATGGAGCAAACTGCTATAAATTTCACAAAGTGCTGTTTTCAACAATACTTTCTATGTTGCAGCACAAAACTGCGAATAAACCGCAAAAAAAAAAAAAAAAAAAAAAAAAAAAGAAGAAGAAGAAGAAACGCATCTGTGTTTCGCCATCGTTACGTATGGCTATATCAATTTAATTGACACAAATTTTCCTGATAGAATGTACAGCCCAAAAAAAAGGGAATTCGGAGGTAAGGTGGGGGTCAAAGCCACCATCTCAACTGTACCAAATCATCGCTAAGACCATTCGGCCTCCGAGGTTTGATCACAAATGACGCCATCATTACGTAAGACCTGGTTTCCTAGGAGGGAAATCGTCGATCTTCGGTCCGGACGGTCAAATTGGTTCGTGCGTGCAAGTCCGGAGCGTGGCGCAAAGCCGAAGATCGGCGATTTCCCTCCTAGGAAACCAGACCTTTAATTCATGTACACGCTGCCGTTGCCGCTTCGCTCCGCAGAAATTTGTCAGAGCATTAGTTACATGGCTTACATGGCAAAAAAGAAAAAAAAATCCAATTTCACAGCACAAAGTGATTTTAGATAAGGTGCAGTACAGCAAAAGTTGCGTGAAAAGTTCTGTATTTCCTACAGTGCATACGATTAAAAACAACCTCCTGTAAAAATAATACAGAGTTTTATTGCTGTTGTCTTTTCTCCAGCCTGTTTCCATCATGGTAACCTGACAATTACAGTAACATGCCTGTGTATTCTAGAAAGTGTTCCTTTTACATGAATGTTTTACCCTCCAATGTCCGTTGGTAGATTCTAAGAAGATTTTGCATTAAATTCAAACATTCCCAAAATGCGAATGTCGGCAAGATCCCATTTAAAACTCTAATTATTACGTAACTAGAAAATCGCCCGTCAAGGTATGACGGGTGAAAATTGCTTCTACATTTGAACGAAGCAGTTGTCTGTTTGGTGATATTTTTATAGTTGAAATTTTGACCCTAAATCCAGTGGATGAACCCTAAGTTCCAGTAGATAACGTTCACTGTAGAACACTTTTTCGTTTCTTCATTCCCCTGAAATGACAGCTCTACCAGTAAAAGAGATAAATTACCGGATCCAGTGCAGCCTTGTCAAAATAAAGCATTTCCCTACATGTCAAACATTGCCAAAATACATTATCAAATTAGCATGCCGTGGCGCGAGTTTCATTGTTGATGACGTCAGGAGCGTTACTCAATCGGTAAATTGGCTATAAAATGTGTGAGGATGTATTTGAATTTAAGTATTTTTTACCAATTCAGAATAGAAGAAATCTTCTCATTCTTTCCAGTTTTAGAATAAGTCGTCCCTCGTTACTTCGCGCTTCGACTTTCGCGGCTTCACTACATCGTGGTTTTTTCTGTTTTTTTTTTTTTTCTTTTTTCTTTTTTTTCAAATATAGTAATTAGCTTTTTTTATGCGCTCGTGTAAACTGTTTTCTACATAAGGATAACAAAGTATGTCTTTTAAGTAAGGTAAGCTCTTCTGAGTGCTGTAGTTGTACTAATTGAGGGAGTGGCGGTATAAAATCGTCGAAGAAAGAGGGAAATTGCTATCTCATTTTAATCGTTAAACACTAACTGAAAAGTATAAATCACTGTATTATTTAATCTGTAATTGTAAATGGTGTTCAACAATAAACTAGATTCCTTAATTGTATACGTAATACCTTAAATGAGGATAAAGGTAGAGGAAGAACGGGGGTACATACGGTCACTAACTGGCGATTAATTCATAACCGAACAAGTTGAGCTATTTTCATAGATTAGTAGTAGTTGTGTACGAACTGCATGTGTGTGTGTAGTTTATTTCCCAATAATTAATAATGTGATAACTATTACGTCTAACATATCTCATTTTCTCATATTTTGTGCTATTTTTTAAGTAATGCAAATGTAATGGTGGCTGCGTTTCATATCCAGGGGGCTCTACCAATGTTAAAATCCTATTTTAATTTTCTTAAGTTTTATGCGCTCCAATTAGGAAAATATACGGTTTATAAATACAGAATCTTACTTCACGGAAATTCAGTTATCGCGGTAAAGTCTGGAACGAATTAACCGCGATAAACGAGGGTTGACTGTATCAGCTTTTTTCGAGTATTTACATTTTCTGAAACTCTGCAAAAGACCGAAACGAATCCTGAGATAAAAATGAAACGGACTGATAAAAGCCTTTCCCTACTTGGTACTTTTCGTTCAAATTTGTCTGACCTAATGTGTCGCAGTTTCCATTTTACGGTTGGCGTCACTCTGAAACTTCTTGACGGTTTGATTGATCAGTTTTGCTGCTTTTGAATCATTGCAGTCTCCACCGGTGATCCTAAGCCTGAGGTTTTCCTCCAAAATGTGGGTTTTTGATACTTATCAGAATTGATTGGACTCTTGCATCAAAATTGCTTTATTTTCTTGTGTTTACTAAGAATTATATCAGTACAACATAATAGTGGTAAATGTGTTGTAAAAGTAATTTTAAACCCCCCTTTAACTGATTATTCTACTTATTTATTTTTTCCCCTTCACCGCTTAGTATAATTTTAAGGTTAAATTAAGGTAAAATTGAGTTTAACAAATATAAATCCAACATTTTAACTAATTTCATGAGTCGAGAATGCAGAAAATTTTCTAAAGTCCCATTTTAGCTGGTAGTATAGCTACAAAAAAAAGCATTAAGTGGAAGAGATTTTGTTGTAAAAGATTTATTAAAATCTGCACCTTTTTTGTGGGATTTAAAAAATAGGTTGTATGTTAGTGATTTTACCGTAAACGTTTCTTTTGTCGTTAGACGCTGCATCGTCAGTTCAACACTTTATTATTCATACTTTTTTACGTTTAACTCTTAGTTTTTCTTAGTAAGAACTTATTGTACCCTGCATTCAATAAAATTACTTTTTTCGATTATTTCATGTAAAATTTAAGGAAATAAGTTTGTTAACTTTTCGATAGAATTTTTAGAATGTTTTTGGTGTTTTGAAACAGCAAAAATTTTGCTGTGATGACAGCAAAAGCATTTTTGATTATGGAAGTCTGAAAAGCCATTATTTCCGTTTACTCAAAATGCAAAAATCAGGGCAGCTTTTTCTTTTAATTAAATAAAATTAGAAAACTTCTAAAGCAATGCATTCATCGGTTTTATAACAGAAAAGAGAAACAGTTGCTTTAGCTATAATCCACAAATTTTGACATACAATTCAATTGATATCTAAAAATTTCACTTTTAGTAGCAATAAATATTAAAATTTTTAAATGAGAAAAAAATGTGTTTAAAATAAAAGCAAAGGTATTCACGAATCAATCACTTTAATAGCTTCAGAACCGGAAAATGTGCAATCTTTAACATAGAAGCTTTTGTTAAATAAGCTTGCTCAAACATCATTTCTTCTGAAGCAACGCTCTATTTTATATATATTTCAACCATCAAAATAAGGAAGATTTTCCTTTTGACAAGGAATCTTAACTCATAGGAAAATGCTTATAAATTTAAGCATTACATTATTATTCATTTCTAAAAGCAAACTGTGAGATACTTCTGAAGTAAATTTTTTGCAATCATTATCAAAATTTTAATAAATTTAATTCTGGTTTTGAGTGGAGGAATTTTTCTTGTAATTTTCAAGTCTCCTTGTAGCAATAAGTGATATTTTCGTAACTTTGAACAAAATATTAAACTTTGTGTATATCACGCGGTTTTAGTTATTGAAAATGAAAATATTTGCTTTTTATGTCACAGAAAATAAAGGTATTTATTTCTTCCTTATTAGTTACCAGATGAGACTATACTTTAAGTTTCATTTTTGTGCTTGAGACAAATATAAGCTGACTCCGAAAAAATTGCAATAATTTTCTTTTTGCGTATGATATGGGTAAATATAAGTATTAGTTGTTAATATTCACTATCATGGCGGTATTTCTTGATAAACTGATACATACACTTAAAATAACTAAAATAAGGAACAAAACTTTGAAAATAACTGATATTTTACGACTTATAAAGTAAACTGGGTCTCTCATGATTAAAATTCCTTTCTGAATTTCTTATATCTAGTAAATAAATTCATACTTTCAAATATACAAGCCTTGAAGCAAATTTACTCAGTGATTCAGCAAGTTAAACTCATATTTTTAATGGCTGCATCTAGGACACTTATCTTTAGCACAACTTTGTGGATTTTTTCGAATTTTGTGAACTTTTTGCTTACCTTCAAATGTTTGTTTTCATAATTATATCTTCCGGGGCGTAAGATGCCTTTTTTTTCCATCAAATAGTGCCCTGAAAAAAAACGTTGGCTTATTCGCCGAGAAGAGTATAAATTTGTCCTTCAAGACACTATTTGGTTGACCGCGGAAAACGCTACCCGACGCTAAATACTACGAGAACATCCTTCTTGTATTATCAAGAAAAGGTAATGGTTGCCTTTGTTACAAACAACGATAGTAACAGTATTTCTAGCTTGAAGGATGTGAAAATCGTGTATGATTAAAATTAAGGATAATAATGATGAACTTTTGAGAATAATATGTCCTTCAGAAAGCAAGTTTCTCATGGTCCGTAAAAAGAAAGAAATAAGTACAGTTAACACCCCACTATCTGTGGAATAGGATGGCACGGTATCCGTGGATAAGCAAAACTGCGGATATTCAGCAAATTCGGTAAAAATTCTGCTACTATATGCCATATCTTAAAAAATCAGTAGCACTTAATTCACTTATACAACAGCTAAAACAATAACAGTGTGTGTAAAAAATGCATGTAAAAGTTTAAAAAGGATCTATCATTTATTGCGAACGGATTAAACACATACTCGAACAAATTGTGCAAACAGATTAAATGAAACAGATCAAGTTAGGTTACTACTAGTGATGTGCCGGATCGTCAAAAAAGTAGATCCGCGGATACGGATCATTAGTGTCAAGATCCGGGGATACGGATACGGATCTCAATTTTTTTTTTTTTACCCAATTCAACTATCCAAGTGTTTAATTTGTTACGGAAGGTATTCCCGTCAGAATAATAACACTGCTTATTCAAAAAATGTCATCTACGGCGAAAATATAATCAAGACTATAATTTACTCTCTTTAAAGAAATCTCAGTTAAAATTGAGGGAGAGTTGGAAGGAACGGGTCGACGCTGTATTAATGCTTAAATAGAATGTGAAAAATAATTTCTAGCTTGCTCGGTAGATGTAGAATACAGGAACAAGAGTGTAAAGCTGCTAACCCCTGCTGGTATACGCCCAAAATGTCGCGGCCAAACTGTCGCCGGCCCAAACTGTCGCCGGCCCAAAATGTCGCCGGTCCACAATGTCGCCGGTCCACAATGTCGCCGGCCCGAAATGTCGCCAGTACAAAATGTCGCCGGCCCAAAATGTCGCCGGCCCAAAATGTCGCCGACCCAAAATGTCGCCGGTCCAAAATGTCGCCGGCCTAAAATTCGCTAGTTCAATTTGTACGAAAAATTTAAATGTACGTTGATGCTTTCCAGCATAAAAGTTGCGAAAGAATATTAATTGCCTTTCAAAGTAGGTTCCTTCAAAAATTCCAAACGTTTTCTCCTGTCTTAATTCGTAAACATCAGATTAATTCCAGAAAATTAATAGTTTTCAGAAAAACATACGTTTTTCTGTATACTATTACAAACGTAAACATGTGAAAGGCTGCTGCAACGGAATTCTCTTTCTCGTTTAATCTGATTAATAATAATACTCAAGATGTAACATAAAGGATCAAGATGTAACGCAAGGATTCAGACAAAAAATTGGTATGGAAGTAAAACTTAACTGTTCTAAACGTGAATGAAAGAATAGTGAGGCGCAATTTGAATATGGCAAGAGAATAGGCGGTTTGTATTTTTTGGCGTAATGAAGTAAAAACAAATAACTCCTTCACTCTAGCATATTATTACGGTAGCGACAGGTCAGTCATTTAGGGGATCAGGCGGAATGGCCCTCGACTTTGAATTTTTTTTATATATATAAGTGGGAGTTGTTTTTATAGCAATCCTATGAAATTTGCATTGGTTATACATACGCCCGTTATCCTCCCTCTCCCCTTTCACTGGAAAAATTCGAAATCACGGGCCAGGGTGGAAATAAAGTAGAAAAGTATCTTAATGAAATTTAATTTTCTCATAGATTTATCAACATTACCCTAAGAACTGTAAAAAAAAAAAAAAAAAAAAAAAAAAAACTACGTTTTCAGTGAGATATACGTTGGTTAAAGTAAGATCAAAACTGCCGTGGGAACTCCCACCTCTTATGAGTAAAATTCTGAAATTACGTCGAAATGTTCACCGTCAAATCTTTTGAAATCAATGAAACCCGTAACTGCTAAAACAGGTGTCTTTCACTCAGATTTTTGAAAAACGACTCTACGCGATGACAAATATTTTCAATTCTCAACATTCATGAAATTTATATATTCGATAGAACATCAAGGGAAAATTTCAGAACAGCTATTTTATTAAAGGTTTTCAAGAGGATACTTTCATGCATGCGAAGTAGCGCTTGTCAGCTAATCACATTTTCCAGTTTTAAATAGAAAAGAAAAAATTTCATAATGTAGGGTGAAATAACTGATATCAATGAGATTATTCAGATCAATTTTGACCTAGACTTATTTTTAAAATGAGTTTCAAAAAGTAATAGTTCCAGCTCAATATAGCTTGGTAATTCAGAAAGAAAAGAATATTGATAATAATAATAATAAACAAATAAGTTTTTCTCTCTCAGAAAAAATTGCTGTTTTAATTAGTGAATTTTTACTACGCAAATTATATAAGAATGCAAACTCAGTTTTTATTTAACACTCACGCTAGTTAAAGTGCTACAAAAATGAGAGGAACACACGGCTAATTTAGATTTTATTGATATCATGCTCATCATATATAAATTCAGTATATTTTTCATTGTTTATTTAATTACACTGACTCACGTAAACGATTACGAAACTCAACTTAGAACGAAAATAAGGCTTGTTTTCGTTTAATTTCACTCGTATACTACATTTTTGTATGAATCCTCGCATTACTTCTTGAGATATAGCAGTCACATAAAACGATAAAAACTATTCTGTGATCCATCCTTTTGGGATGACTGAAGCCAAAAATAAATGAGCAACTCGCCCTTTAAGATATACCTGTAGACCAAATTTTGTCTTAACCCTTGTACAGTAGACCCTCGTTTTACGCGGGGGTTATGTTCCACGGAAATGTTGCGTAAATCGAAACCGCGTAAATTGAGACCTAATATTAGTGTCAAAATAGGAATTAGGTTCCGTAGATTAAAAAAAATACTTCATTCTAGTGATGACTAATTGTATAATAAGTTTAATGTGTACTTATATCAATTTTTATGCACAATATGCATAAAGAAAACAAACTAATTTCGTGTTCTGTTTATGAAGAAGAGCTGACTATGATAGTTTTTTGGTAGTCATTAAGAATTTTTCCTCCAATTCTTTGCTTAGCATTAACTCATCCATGATCACTTGCGTCATTTCCATGATAGAATCTTCTTTCACTAACAAATCAGAAAGATCATTCCTATTGTCTACGGATGGTTCGAAAATTTTCAATGTGAGCGTTTTTGGTTGTGTGGCACCGGAGTTGGTATCCGCGTTGGTTTTGACCTCCTTTGTCACTCCTAAAAGCTCTTCTTCCAGTGAGTTCTGAACTGTGTGAGTTTAATCACTTTACTTCTGATGGAAAAAGCTCTGGAACCAATCGCATAAAATGTCTCCAAGGACCCAAGTTCGATTATTAGCACGCCAAAATGCAGTTAGTTACGTGTAATCTGCAATCTTTAGGAGCTTGGGTTTTGAAAGAGAGGAAAATGTTACCTGTTTGCATTGCCGCATCTGCGTAAAACCAAAACTCATCCGCGTAAATAAAATAAAGGTGTCAAATCTTCAACCGCGTATAATCGAAACCGCGTAAAATAAACCCGCTGAAAACGAGGGTCTACTGTATTACTTTTTGAGATATATCAATCACAAATAATAAAAAAGAAAGGAAAAAACATTCGATTGCTCCACCCTCTGGTGTTATTGAGCCCAAAATCTGTCCCCCTGCTGCTTCCTAACATTTTATTTGATTCCATTCATCATTTTTTGAGCAATGACAGTCACGCATATCGATGAAAACGTTCAGTTACTCCACTATCTTGAACGAATTGTCGCAAAAAGCCACGCAGCCCTAAATCATATATGGGTACTTGCGGGTATCGTTCGAATTCTTACTACAGGTTTTGACGTAGAATGGCCCCAAAAAATCGGTCACATACAAACGCACACTATTCTTGAAGAAAAGTTTAAAATAATTTAGCGAACGTCAGAACTGAACGCCGTCAGAACGTTTTACAGTTGGTAGATAGCGAGTCACAAGAAATAAGATAACGTAACGCTTGTATTCTATTTGTTTGCTGAAAAACAGCCGAGAGTTGCGAATCAAAACGGAATAATCTTTTTAGAATTTATCATGAAACTCAGTTAGTCCAGTCCCATTTTTAACGAAGACAATTATTAAAGGCAGTAACCATTTATTCTGCAAACTAGTGGCACCCGCACGGCTTCGCCAGTAATAGAAAAATTAAAGGTCTTTTGGTTCGCTTGTATATTTACAAATAATGTATGGTGAATTTTCTCGCCAATTGGCTTGTACCGACGTTACGGTTCCACGCTATGATAATTTCGCATCTCGCCAATTGGCTTGTGCCCATGTTACGGTTCCACGTTATGATGATTTCGTAATTTATGATAGTTTTTTTCTTAAAATTGGAATAAAAAAAGAACCACATCGAATTTTCGAAAAATCGCTTCGAGGTGCACACCCCCATGCTACATACTAACTTTGTGCCAAATTTCATGAAAATCGGCCGAACGGTTTAGGCGCTATGCGCGTCACAGACATCCTACAGACATCCTCCGGACAGAGAGACTTTCTGCTTTATTATTAGTAACTAGTGGCACCCGCACGGCTTCGCCCGTAATAGAAAAATTAAAGGTCTTTTGGTTCGCTTGTATATATTTACAAATAATGTATGGTGAATTTTCTCGACAATTGGCTTGTACCGACGTTACAGTTCCACGTTATGATAATTTCGTATCTCACCCATTGGCTTGCGCCCATGGTACGATTCCACGTTATGATAATTTCGTAATTTATGATAGTTTTTTTTTTCTTAAAATTTGAATAAAAAAAAACCACATCGAATTTTCGAAAAATCGCTTCGAGGTGCACATTTCCATGCTACATACTAACTTTGTGCCAAATTTCATGAAAATCGGCCGAACGGTTTAGGCGCTATGCGCGTCACAGACATCCTACAGATATCCTACAGACATCCTACAGACATCCTCCGGACAGAGAGACTTTCTGCTTTATTATTAGTAAAGAAGATTACAGTTCTTTTGGTTCGCTTGTATATTTACAAATAATGTATGGTGAATTTTCTCGCCAATTGGCTTGTACCGACGTTACAGTTCCACGTTATGATAATTTCGTATCTCGCCCATTGGCTTCTGCCCATGTTACGGTTCCACGTTATGATGATTTCGTAATTTATGATAGTTTTTTTCTTAAAATTGGAATAAAAAAAGAACCACATCGAATTTTCGAAAAATCGCTTCGAGGTGCGCTCCCCCATGCTACATACTAACTTTGTGCCAAATTTCATGAAAATCGGCCGAACGGTTTAAGCGCTATGCGCGTCACAGACATCCTACGGACATCCTACAGACATCCTACAGACATCCTACAGACATCCTCCGGACAGAGAGACTTTCTGCTTTATTATTAGTAAAGAAGATTTCATGAAAATCGGCCGAACGGTTTAGGCGCTATGCGCGTCACAGACATCCTACAGACATCCTACAGACATCCTCCGGACAGAGAGACTTTCTGCTTTATTATTAGTAAAGAAGATTTGGTGTTAAACATCATTTTGTACATTTAAATTTTTCTTACCAACTGAATAAACGAATTTTGGATCTACGACATTTTGGCCCGGCGACATTTTGGCCCGACGACATTTTGGACAGGCGACGTTTTAGCCCGGCGACATTTTGGACCGGCGACATTTTGGATCGGCAATATTTTGGCCCGGCGACATTTTGGGCCGGCGACATTTTGGACCGACGACATTTTGGACCGACGACATTTTGGGCAGGCGACATTTTGTCCCGGCGACATTTTGGATCGGCAATATTTTGGGCCGGCGACATTTTGGACCGGCGACATTTTGGACAGGCGACATTTTGGCCCGGCGACATTTTGTACCGCGACATTTCGGTGGCGACATTTTGACCCAAAGCCAAAACTGCTACTGGACAGGCTAGAAATAATTTTTCGCATTTTAATCCAGCATAAATGCAGCGCTGACCCATTCCACCCAACTTACTCCGACCGACAGAATAACAGAGCCGGGAACACCTTTACAAACAGTAAATAGAGAATTTAGTCTCCCTTTCTTTGCAGAATGCCGAGAAAAACCAATATGAAGAATATAACAGAAACCCCAAATCAATAACAGAAACTAATATTAAACTTAAATTTAAAAAAAAAACATGTCCCAGAGGGACGACTTGATATTGAGATGGATTTCGCGGGTCAGAACACAAATTGTTAACAAATATGAACTGACAGCGGATAGAGATTTTAAATCATTGAGCTTTTTCTCCTTATCCGATTATGAAATAGCTACCGATCACGAGTATAAAGGCTTCGAATTGCATTTAAAATTTCCTTAACAAAATTATAGCTTTTACTGTATATAACTTGGAAGTTCCAAACAAATACCAAACGCAGAAAACTTATTTCTTTTAATTTGGGGCCAATATTTTTAACGTACGGGTAAGTTTTTACTATCATAATTGTGAAAAACGTCAAGTCGGTTTTTATCAATATTTCCGGTAATTAAAGTTCTGCAAAAACGAAGCCAGCTAAAAACACTTTCGATCAAGTCACCTTTTGAACGAAAAATGAACTATCAAAATCAGTTCATCTGTTTAGGAGCTACGATGCCACAAATAGACACACAGACACACTTTTAAAACTTACTACCCGTTTCTTTTTGCAACGGGGGATACAAATTGACTTCTGAAATGATACATTATAATTTAAATAGGGAATAAAACCTAATTTAAACGGAATTTAAGAATCTTTTATTCAAATATTTAAGAATTTTTAGAATAAAAAAGATCCGTTTAAGATCCGTTTTTAAAAAAGCGGATACGGATATAGGGAACATGACTAGTTACTACACAAACGCATAAGGGATGAGAGAGGAATTCTTTCAATATTGGCCCGGTCACTCGTTTACACACTTTAGTGTAGATCTAAAATTTAAATAGTGAAAATCTAAAGCAGTAACCAGTGCAGATTTAAAAATCAAGTTTCAACTATTTAGGTTTCGGTGATTTTGGAAAGTTGGATGTCACGGAAGAAAAAAATGGGAATGTCTAAAAACTGATTTCGCACTTGTTAGGTAAAAATGTGCACATTCATCTTCATTCAGCCAAAATATTTTTTTTTCCTGAAAGTGTGAAAGACCGCGGATAAGACGGCCGCTGATAATCGGGAGTTTACTGTACAGTAAAACCCCGTTATAACAAGCTTTTATACAACTTAACCAGTTATGGATACTTTCATGTCTCCAGATATTTAAAGAATCATACTTTTCTTATTTTCTCTTATTTGCGAAGTCTTATTTTGTCTCCTCGTCCATACTGCTTTTTGAAAGATCTACTTTTAAATTCCAATGCAACCTTGTCTGGTTATAAGAAACTGTACTGGTTTCTTCTAGTCTCAGCTATAATCATATTCGTGATATAATTACTGTTGTTAACTTTTATTTGGGGGCAGTTTGTTAAAATATAGTCTCTATGCAAAAAGGACATGTGATTTTAGTAAAGTTTGACTGGGCATTTAATTCAATGTCAGTTAGTATTTTATTTTGTTTTATTAATGTTCTTATCGCTTTAAATATCGCAGGCGTATATGTACGCCTTGTTTAGCCAATGCGTTAACTGCCCTGAGGGTGATTGCATACCGCCTTCAGAAATTTCGTAAAAATAATTTATATTTTACTTTTTGTGTTATTTTAAATAATTATATTTTGGATGTGAAAAATATTTGATATTATTGCATGAGTTTCTTAAAACAATTTTAGAATTAGATATTTGGTATGTTTAAAAAATAATTTACCATCAGTGTGTATTCCAACGCTCAACGCTTGCCCATTTATTTTTCTTTTCGCAACTTTCACACTATCGCCTTAAATTTAAACAACAGAAATCTCCAGAAATAGCTCAAATACAGAAGGCAATCCAACCACTTTCCGAAACTAAAACTGGAACTCCTCCTTTTAAGCGTTTCGGAGTCAGATTGCAATATTCAAATGTCGTTTTCGTAAAGCGCTTTGAGAAGATCATTTTCTTTCGAGCCAGCGAGGAAAAACAGTTCATTCGTGCAAAATGCTTTCAAACTTGATGATTTCTTTGAAAATAGTTTTCTTCGAAGATTTGTACTTAAAGTTGGTGTTTGGGGGGGGGGGGGGGTTAAGTGCGTAGGGAGATAACATCTTATTTATTTTACGTATTAGGTGTTAAACTTATATTACAGGGGTAGAAGGACTATCTGTTAAACAAAGAAACTCTTCAAATGAAAGGTAAACGTACAACAGAGTAAAGATAAAAATAAACAAATACATGAATAAAAATAGAACGATTCAAAAAATTTAAAAAATCTGCTGCTCCTTCTACGAATTTATCTGGGCCGTTCCACGAAAAAGTAGTCATTGTGTCTCGCCAGTGGCCGTTCATATATTCCATTAAAGTAATTATTTAAAAAAGTAATGACGAAATCGTATGCTTAAGGATTCACACATTCTTTTGTAATTTGTTTAGCAAGAACATTTTTATCATGACCCTTTTAAATTATTATTTTGAATAAAATAGATTAGGCGTCACGTACGGGACAAAATGAAAATTTTCCGTGGAATGGCCCATATTCCACGCCTATTAAATAATACATAGAGATTTTAATAACTAAAAAATAATAATCTTCATTAAAATCAAAAAAATAAAATCATTTGTAATTTTAGTTCTTTTTACTACTTGCAATAAAGTTTCGGCACGTAGAACTGTGTCACTAACGCGAAGTTTCCATTTGAATGCCAGTATGATTAAGGGATGGACAAAATAAATGGATTTGAAAACTGCAGTGAGACGAAGGTTACTTTGAGACACGAAGAGGATAAAATGCTCTTTCAGAATATTAATTATCAATAAAAAATAAAGAGCCGATTACATGAAATAAACAGACCCCACTGTTGTGACATCCAGAGATTGCAATGTCGTCTTTGCTATAGACTTATCAGTCTGGAATAGTCAATAACTGAGCTGAAGGCAGATTTTTTTTCTCTCATTGAAGCAGAGAGTGCCGGCAAACTGGTGCTTAAGGGGCGGTTTACTATAGGGGAGAGTGTTGTACCATGGGACACTTTTCGTACTTTAATTTGTAATGACAGTTATTAAATCAAAGTTAAAATCTAAAAGTCACATTAAAATACTCCAACACATTTCTCTAAAATATAGTTTTAAAATTCAGACAGTTTGAAAATAAAATATTGCCAGCCATTTAAAGTAAGAGTTCCAAGCAATCCCAAGGTACAACATCCAGTTGTACCTTGGGACAAATACTATTGTACTATGGGAAAGTCTTCATGATTCAGGAAACAGCCATATACTTGAACCAGTTTCGCACCAAAAAACAAAAAAAAAGTTTTTTTTTTCATGGCAATGAATTAAATTACGAATGATGAATCATAAATAATGAATTAATGAAATTTTTATGTAACATTTAAAGTGTTTAAAAGACTACATCATATTAGAACATTTTTCTACGTTCATAGTAATATTTTAATTATTAAGAACCATGCATATGATGCACCTTGGGACGTGTCTTAAGGTACAATATGTTTGGCTGTCCCAAGGTACCAATCACCATGTGGTTTAAGAAAAATCAAAAAGGTGGTCAATCTAGATGCACTATCATTATTTTCTCATAACCAAAATATTTTTAGTACGAGTACTTCTCTTTTATAACAAAATATTCAGTTGATTAGTTTCACAAAAAATATTTACTTTGGAATCGTGAAGTCTTCTTTGTCTCACAAAATCATCAATTTAACTCCTTTGATGCTGATTGTTACTATGGCACCATTTAGTAGTGAAGGTTACTTTTAGAAACTAAAAAAACATGGCTGCTAAAAATATATTCTTAGAAATTAGCAGTGTCACAAGGTACAACACTCTCCCCTAAGCTATACAAGCTATAAAACTTCAAATTGACAGCAAAAAATTGAAGGAAAAACCTATCAACGATGAAGACTATGAATATGTAAAGCTTTGGTTTTACTGCTCTTAAACACATTTACATAAAAGAGTAGGGCTTTTAAAAGTAATGTGCGAAATGTTAAAGAAAAACCGCGATAGATAGTAATGCAACATTTGAGATATCTTTTCGAATGAAGAATATATTAAAACCAAATTGAAACTCCACAACTTAAATCAGCGGTAAAAAATCGCACCAATACGAATGGATGTTAGCAAGATCATATGCATACTTCGATAAAACGATACACTTTTCGACACTCAGTGCACCAAAAAAATAATTCGAAACCTTGGTTGGATGGTAGGTTGGCTTAGTTGGTTACTTGTCCGGAAGACGTGATATTTTTCTCCATTATTGTGCTCAGACAAAACACGTTTTGGATGTTTATTAAATTTTGAGATCAGGGTTATCCTCTATAGAGGAAGTCCCCAAAGCATGAACCTGAAAATTGTAGGACAGTCAGAATTGTGGTCTGAGCTGTGAACGATTTTTACACGTTCGGTAAGGCAACAACGCTGCCGTGATTCCTTTCGTTCGCGCATACCAGAAGCGCGCATGGTCGGAGAAATTTTGTTTCTTTACTCCTTGGGTCAGCTTTAAGCGTTAAGTGATAGTAGAAAAAGTCATGACACTAACAGAAGATGGATGATCGTCGCAACATAACGCAATCTCTTAACGAAATGTGAGTTTAATAATACAATATAATACCAATAACATTATAAACAATATATATTCAAAACAGCATTTTAAATTTAAATTTATTTTCAAAACAAAAACATTTTTGCGCTCAGTTATACTAAAAATATCTCGCTTCATTTAGGGTTTTGAACTGTGATAAGATGTATATATTTTAAACAAACTTCATCCCCGCAGACTCCGCTACGCGGGGATGGGGGACGGCGGAGAAAACAAAAATAATAAATAAACATTTAATTTGTTCATCACAGAGTAAAATCTGAAATGTTTCGTAAGTTTGAGTGTTTTTTCTGATAAACGAAATATTTAGAAACGACGCGTCATTTAATCTATTGTTTTTGCGCCGACATCAAAACTTATGTTTAATAGTAGTCTGGATGGTGATCAAAGAATAAAATTATTTTTCATTTAGAGCAATTTTGAAGTTGGTTCTTTTTTTTCCAAATTTTTTTAAATACAAATCTGACCAGCAAGCACCTTTCTCGCTCTCTTACGCATTCAAACGTTCAATATTTATTTACAAATCAATATTTTAGGGCTATTCAAATGGAAGTCGTTGCAGATGTGCATCAACATCAGCAACAGACGCAACAACACTCGCAACGAAATATACAATCAACCCAAACACGATTTTCAAATGTTGAACGCCAAAGAAGACACAGAGAAAAGAAAAAAGCTGATAAAATGAATGCCGTTCATCTACAGCAAGGACAGCATGATGTTCAAATAAATAAACGCCAACCACAATCTCATGCTGAACGCCAAAGAAAATATGGAAAATTATTACTTGAACGACAACAGCAACAACAAACAACAAATGGAAGACATTAATGCAATTACAGTGCTGAGCAATACACCACATAGATCTAGATTACATGTTAATAATGTTACAAGCTTTAATACGGCTACACAAAACGATATTGGTGAAATGTGTATAGTGGAATGCTTCAATGAAGCAAAGTTACAAATTAATATTGCTAACATATATATATATCTCCAAACAAAAGTATTTCAAGCATTATTCAATTTATTCATAAACAGCTTTTAAATTATACACAAGAAGGTTCTACTTTAGTTAATGAAGATGATTATACAATTCTTTTAATTTTAACTGGAGATTTTAATGTTAATTTTGCTTCTGATCGAGCTAAAAATTTAGTATCATTTCTACAATCCAAATTACAATTACAAATGATTAATAAGCCAGAAGTACAAGTCAAGGGACTGTACTTGATTCAGTCTTCGCAAGATTTTTAGGTAACATACAATGCAAAAATTTCGTTACTTGTTATAGCTACCATAAGCCAATTGTTACTTTCATAGAATTAAATAATGATAATATTTTAATCCTATGAAAGTTATCACTTCTGCCGAGCGTCCTGTGACGCACATTTTTTTTTTTTTTTTTTTTTCATTAAAGGTTAGATCAAAAGTTTACACTGCAGGAAAAAAATAAAAATAAGTGGAATTTGTCATTCAGTAGGTGCGAATAGAGTGTCGTTCATCTTCATTACTAATCTTTCGAAAATGTCCTCAGAGTTCTAGTTCGAAAAGGGATGATCATTATCTCAGTTATTCTTGAAATCCCTAAGAGGAATTTCTTTTTCCCTAATGCACTAATCAGCGGCCAAGCCAAAGACAGCTGAACGAGAAAAGATGGTTTAGTTCGGATAGTTAGTCCTGTTTCTGCATGACAAATGCAACAATAGAGTCTAGTACGGAAATTGCGCATTTAGTTCCTATGCTAATGCAATCCATTATGTACATTGTTTTTGTTTTATAATAACAGGCTTTGATGACTTATTTTTACCATAAATAAATGCAAGTCATTTTGTATTTTGAAAAGTATTTTCTAATTTGCTTGAATTTTTCACTAAATGTTTAAAATATTCTCTTGAAAATTAATGACATATTTCGTTATTTAGGAACTCAAACTTGGAGGGTTTTTATAAATAACAAACAAGATTTTCTTTAAAGGCATTATTCTTTCTTTCTTAACTTAGAGTTTTTTTCATAAGTGCGATAGATTTTGTTCTGGGATTTTTCTTCAGTAATCAGCACTTCTTCATTAGTCACTAGGACTCCTACCTTAGTAAATAGAGGTTGATTTCATGTGAAGAATTTAAATGCCCCCTCCCTCTCCAACATCTATGATTGAGGAGATCCTTTGTTTTTTTAACGTTACTTTCCCGTACTAGCGAGAGAGGAAGAAAATGTAAAGCTTGATAAATTTTCGTTAAAATATTGTTAAAAATGAAAAAGCCAGAAATAAATGAAATATTTTAATAAATGCAAATTAATATCAAAATTTGAAAGAGGGGTATTGATAAGAGGAAATGTGTATTGGCCACTCTGTCTGTCTTCTCTTCTAAACTTTTTATAGAACAGTCCAATAGAAGAATCCTTCGTTTTGCTCAAAAGGTCTTAGAGCACGCACTGTATTCTCTCATTTCATTTTCTAAAGCTCAATTTCAAGCAACTCAAAAAAAAAAAGCCCAGCAATAGCACCTACTGAGAAATTTAAACATCATATAAATCCAGATGTAAATGGCAAATTTGCACCGAATTAACTTCGTTTGAAAAAGCTCATGATAAAAAAAAAGCATGTTCAAAAGTGAGAACTTTGATTTAGAGGGTTTCAAAGGTTTTTTTTTTTTTTTTTTTTGAATAATTCAAATTTGTTTGACTTCGTGCGTCTCATTGAAATTCATACTTTTTATCCGAAAAACAACGGCAACAACACCAGCACTAAAAAATTATTTTTAGCAGTGAAAAACTGAGAATTTGAGGGGTGGGGGTTAAATAGAAAAAGAATAATTAATAAAAATTGGAATACAATTCCTGGTATACATTTATGTAAATTAAAATTTGATTGAATCAAACTGTGAGAAAACTTCATTTCATATTATTTTTGATATTAATAAAAATTGATGTGTTAGCATCTTTATTTGCAATGGGAAACAGGAAATAGTAAAAATCGAAATAAAAAATTAATAAAGGCATATTGCGTCAACTATCAATTCTTGCAAAAGAAAATTTAAGTTTTGTTCCATATAATTAAAATATATAGATAATGTATATATATATATATATATATATATATATATATATATATATATATATATATATATATATATATATATATATATATATATATATATATATTAGCTTTACCCCAACAGCGACGCCCGTGCAAAGAATTTGAAAGAAGCACTTTCAATAAATGAATATCCTCCCACCCTCTTTAATGTGAAAAGATTATTTCTGTTTACCAAAAATGCGCACCTTCCCCCCCTCCCCCATCCTTTAAAAAAAACTATAAACGTTTTATTACAATTTAAAAATAATTCGTCAAACATGAAATTACATTAACAGTTGCTTTGAAACGGAAAATAATCCACCAGCTTTAATATCTAATTCGCCAGGCGACCACGCTACCGTAACCCAGCCGATCCGCTATTTTTAACAAAAACTTTCAATTGAAAATCTTGCTCCCTCTCCCCCCAGCAGAAAAACAGACTCCGGTTTTCCGCCTAACAGTTTGAGAGCATTAATTTAGAATCATTTTTCATATTTACTTATCTGCTTTATTTTCACATTAGTCGCATTCTATTTTCAAAATTTTTTCTTAACTTTTGAACCTATATTTTGAATAATATGGTGCCTGTTTCAAGAAAGATGATGTCGGCATGTGGAAATTTTCAGGTCGCCCAGTTTTGCACTTATTCATCAATTTGAAATAAGAGAAGTTTATTTTCCACCCAAAAAGGGAGAGGAAATAAAAAATAAAATCGTTATGTTTTAATTAACATAATTTTTTCAATCCTAAGAGTTTTTATTTATTATTTTTTCTAATGCACTCTGCATAACCAAACCTCGATCCCGCAATTTCTTTGTACCCTACTTCTACACTTTCTTTCTCTAATACGCAAAGAAAACAGCTCATCCGTACGAAATCAAATGATATATGGCCTCCTATTCGATAGCACCATACCGTTATAAATTACATTCCAAGACACTTGATTACCGCCTCATCCTAAGATGGCAACTTCAGAGGTGTAACTAGTTATCCCAGCTATGTGCCGAGATTCCACGTGCGTCCCTTCCTTTATTCCCCGATGGGTTAATCAGCATTCTAACCCCGCTGAAGGGACTTAGCTTTCATTCGGTTATCGATTCTTAGCTATAGACTGCAAGGAAACACAGAACTAAATTACTTTTGGTGCAGCATCCAGTATTGACTAGTTTTATTGCATTATTGCTAGAAATATGCTTATTTTTATGCAATAGCTCGAATTGTATCCAAATATAATTCCAGATAAAGCGGAAAAGCAGTAATAATTAAATAGTAAATAGTTATTAATTTGTATGAGGCAATCTGTAATTTTGTGCATGTAAACGTGACTTTTTTTATTAATTTTATTTTACTTATTTTACTATTAATCTTGATTTTGGTTGCGTAATGTTCCACTATGAAATAAGCAATTTTAACTCAAAATTGAGCAGGAAATCCAAAGTAGAGTTATTTTATTATGATTGATCGACGCTATAAGTTTCTAATTATTCTTTAATGCTTACTAATTTTTCAATTAATAAATCAGAAACTGACTTTGAGAAATTCAATAAAAATGTATTTCATAACAAACGGTTACGGGTAAATAACTACTTATGGTCAGTCAACTAGTAATGGGCAGGTTCATCTTGTATTGTCAAAATCACCTTCGTAATCAATATTCTAGGAGTAACATCAGTGGATCCAATAATAATATTTTTTCAAAAATATCCACTGTATTTTTTTTTACATACAAAATGTTTTTATCGACAGGGTGATTTATTATGTTAATGCACCTCAGTCACTAACAGTGAATTTTCTTTGCATTTCGGCTTTTACCCGACTGCGCGTGAGCGACGCAAAGTAAGGTAGCGTGTTTTTGAGTCTATGTATGCATGTATGTATGTTTCTTCCCATGTGGCGTTATAGAGGCTAAACGCCTTGGACAATTTTGATGATTTTTACGTCACTCGATTTGTCTTAAACTTGAGAGTGTCACTAAACACATGACAGTAATCAAAATTCACCATATCAAAACTTGTCACCATATTATCAGTTCGAGATCGCGTCGCACACTAACTGCGTATAACAAATGCAGGTAGCGTTTTCGCTGCCTGATTTTCTTTTTTTTTTTTTTTTTTTTTTGTTTTTCATAGTCTACTAATTCGATTTTCATCTGTAACATGTTGCATTTGTTTTTTCTGTGATTCAGGGGACTGAGACTCGCTACTTGTACTTTCTTGACGGGATTTTTCAGTTTTGCGAGAAAGATTTGACAGACGACGTTTCTGAGCTCTCGTAATCATGAGTTATACAGGCTGTTTATATAGCTGTTGTTGACTTAAGTTCGGGTTTTTTCTTAAAGGTCAAGCATATGTAGCCTTAAACCAAGCTAGGTGGTCCCTATAGGGACTAATAATCAGTAGTACAGACAACCGCAAGCTACTTAATGATCCTCACGATACAAACTTTCTCAATAAAATGACAACATTATACGCATTGTCGTCTTATAATCATAATAACTAAGTCAATGAAAATTAACCAAAAAAAAAGCGTAAAATAAAAAAAAAAATATATTAAATAAAAACACGAAACCCAACTGCGTAAAAACCAAAAAAACTAAAAAGAAAAGTATATAATCGCAGTAGTTTAGAATGGTATTAAGTACTACTGAATAACTACGGCATTGAAATAGTTTTATATAACCGTACACACATAAGACAAATTACAAATTCAAAAGCAGAATAGAAGGATCAACAGAAGGGCCCGTTCAAATTGTACGGGGTTCCATGATTGGTCAAAAAGGAATGGGCCCCGACTGTTGATCCTTCTATTCTGCTTTTGAATTTATGATTGTCTTATGTGTGTAGCGATTATAAAACTATTTCAATGACGTAGTTATTCAGTAGTACTTAATATTCTAAACTACTGGGGTTTTAAAGTAAGAAAAAGGCGTTCCTTATGATGCCCAAACGCGTGTCTGCAGTAATCTGCAATTTTTGCTTTTTGAGGCTGTTATTTCTTACTTTACTTTTCAGCACAAAGGTATTTGTTTATCTTACTGGGCTTATACATTTTTCTTTATAGTTTTTTTGGTTTTTACGCAGCCGGATATTTTGTTTTTATTTAATAATTATTTTCATGTTACACTTTTTAGTTAATTTTCATCGATTAAGTTTTTTATGATTATAAGATGGTAAATTTCGCAATCTTGTCATTTCATTGAGAGAGTTTATATCGTGAAGATAGAAAAAGGTAATCAAAACTTTAATTTGACTTAGAAACACATCGAAAGTCTTCAAGAACTGATAATATTTTCCTTTATTGTTTCCAAACTGCCAAAAGCGAAAGGTTTTCAGTAATGTCAACTACCTGTTTCCGACATGTTTGGCAGTATGGGCTTATACTTCCTTTTTGATAACGTTCATTGAGTAACTGGAAAATCGTCCGTCAAGGCATGACGGGTGAAAATTGCTTCTACATTTGAACGAAGCAATTGCCTGTTTGGTTATAATTTGATAGTTGAAATTTTAACCCCAACTCTAGTGTATTAACCCTCAACTCCTGTAGATAGCGTTCATTGTTGACCTTGCTTTTTCGTTTCTTCATTCTCCTAAAATTAGTCCTACCAGTAAAACAGCAGAGTTATCGGATCCAGTTCAGCCTCGTTAAACTAAAGCATTTCCCTGCATGCCAAACATTGCCAAGAAATATTACCAAATTATCATGCTATGGCGCGAGTATCGTTGTTGATGACGTCAGAGCGTTACTCCATCAGTGAATTCACTATTGTATATGTGAGGACAATTTATACCTCAAATTCCAAAAAGTAAAACATTACATAAATTAGGCAATTAAAAACGGCCACAGCTTCCCTATAAGATTAAATGAGGCAGTGATTGATTTTCATCTCACTGCCAAATATGTTAACTAAGATGTGGCTTTTTTTTTTATGTTTTATGTTTTAGAATTTTAATTTTAGGAAAAACTCCCTTTGTCCCACTGTACCCCGATCTACCCTCCGCAATCCTGTTTATTATAGCTTTTCAGGAGTTAGATTTTTTTTTCTTTATAATGAGGGCTGTGCTAGAGGCACTGATTTTTGCAAACCTAGTGCGATTCCTAGGTTTAGCATCCGCTTTTTCACGATGTAGCACTATTGGCGGGATGCCTTTGCCACGAGAATTACAACGCCCAGTTTCTCCACTAGATGGAGGCACCTGGGCTCTATTCGATGCGAAACTGCACTAGGAATTTGATTTTACCCAGAGATACTCCAACGCCAAAAGAGTACTCGAGGGAACTTTTACATACCGCATAATCGTACGACATGGACGCTGTCGATCTTCTGCATCTTGGAAATCCACCGACAAGAGCCAGATTTGATCCTGCGACGTTGAACGTGAGAGGCCAGCGTCTTAACCACTACATCACTCTGTCTCCTTAGAAATTACTGAAACGCGAAAAAAAAAATCAGGAAAAATAACTTTTTAGCGATTTTATAAACATTAGGATTATTACTTGGAACATTATATTTCTCACAGTTTGCGTTGCATAAAATTCAGTGATTTTTTTTTCCGGGTCTTTGAAGGATAAGAATAAGTACTAAGTAAAACAATAGAGGACTAGAAAATCTACATTTCCTTAACAACCCTTACATCAGCGCAGTTCACATTAGAAATTCCCATTTGTGTGAATGATTAAATGACCGCAAACCATCATAATGGTTATCAAATCGATAAGTGCTTTCACGGTTATCAGGTAAAGCCACCGCCGTTCTAGGAATAGCATGACGTAGCATTAGTGCGAGTAATTAATGCGCCTGTAACAAAGATTCCATAATTCCGATTCTGTTTAATTTAAGCTTATAGCCCCTTGGAAGCAAAATGCGTGCACCAAAAGACGTATCTCGCTGGTATATTGCCTGTGTACTTCCCAAGTGAGTGCTTTATAGTCGTGCGTCAGAGCACATTTGAGCTAAGAGATTGAAGATTCCAAAAACTATTTAATGAATAATTATTGAATGCTACGTTTCTCGCTCAATATTGCTTAATCTGTATGTGTAATTTTACGTTTAAAGCTATAGTGTAACGTATTATACAGTGTGTTTATAAAGTTTTGCACCGAAAAAAGATTATTATTATTATTATTTTTTTTTTTTGAAACAACTACTTTAGATTTATGCATAGTTCATCTTTTTATATCTTCATCACCATTTTTACTTGCTTTTACAGAGTAAAGAAAGTATTGTATTCGAGAAAAATATTTTACTCAAATAACGGCCTACATTTCCATTTTGCTCGCCCCCGAATAAATGTTGAGTCGTTTGTGTGTGTGTGTGTGTGTGTTTATCATTGGCGTAGCACAGAACTTTTCTAATAAAATAATGATAATAATGATTTTTAAAAAAAATAAGCAAATGTATAAAAAATTGTTAAAAAAATAATTAATTAACATAATTTTAAAAAATAAAAAAATAGAAAAGAGAGCTAGAAAATCAAAAGGGGGGAAAGAGGGTTGAAAAAATAGGGGGGGGGGGATTTGCGCCATCGAACATGGGGGGATGGGTACCCTTGTATGGATACAAACTGTCATATTATAACTGGAAATATGTGTTAAAACCTCAGGTTCAAGGCAGTTCATCCTCAAAAGTCTCCTCTTAGTACCCCTGAGACGGGGGGGGGGGGGGGAGGTTTCGCCATCACTCGCATGTTTTCTTTTTTTTTTCAATAAATTTTCGTTATCGGTACTCGACTTTGATTGAGTGCTAGTTTTTGATCAGTGCTAGACTTTGAGACCCTGTATTGTTTAGTTAAAGCGCGTAAAGGAGGCCAAGTTCGCTACATTTTCTGTAACGGGAATGAATAGGGCAAAGAAATGAGAGCAGAAATAAAGGGGGAAATGGCATATGCCAGACCATTAGACTTAGTTCTTGAAATTGCGAGAAAGATGTAATTCATCAATTGAAATGCAATAGTGCATTATTTTTGCTGAGATCTTCCAAAAGTCGACTTTGTTCTTTTTTTGTTTAACTTTGGTGAACTTTGGATTTCAAATCCTATTTTCAGATAAATTTTCTAATAATGAATTCATGAACAATTTTCGAAAAAAAAAAAAAAGGCTTTTGCACAAAGTATTTCAAATCACAGCTAATTCATAAAGTAGCTAAAATATAATGAAACTCAACAGCAAAAAAAGCAACAAAATCCAAGTAATAAAAAAAAAGCGATTTAACTCTTACATCAAAAGGTATGTTATCCCTAACTCGAAACGATCCTAAACTATTTTAAAGTATTAACGGAAACTAAAACCCATTCCGTCTTTAAATTATGTTTGATAATATGGAATATGTTTTACACATGGTAGCATCTGAACTGTCTTTTACACAAAGTAAACTAATAGTAGGGCAAATCTAACCTGGCAGCGTCATAATGCTGTGAATAGGATTTATGTAGCCTTCAGTGTTGCCAGGCTAGGTTTTCCTCAACTATAGACTACAGCATAATTTAACTAAAAACACACTAAAAACAATTCTAAAAAGTTCCTGGAAAATAATGGGAACAGATGTGCCCATTTTTTGAAAATAACATAGCTTGCAAAAACCACAAATGTGTTCCGCTAAATTTCAGCAACCTTGATGAAATAATCCTGGAAATATTTCTGAAGAACTCCAAATTCTCACAAGTTAAAACCGGTCATGTCGCTTCAATCTTCAGAGAAAACTTAGGTTGGTTTAAAATAATAGCCTGGCACATTCCTGCTTTGTCAAGAAAGCTCCAAAAGTATTATTGCAGTCATAGCCAAAGCCATGCAACTAATTCGCCTGCAATTCTTGAAAAGCTACGGATTCCTGATACTTCTTTGCTTTCATTGAAGCTTAATGAGTCTGGACGGTTCGTAAATGAGCTGAAGTCGATATACTTATTAATAGGCTTGCCAGATTTCTGAAATGTTGAAACGGGACACCGGAGTTCCCCCCCCCCCCCCCCCATCAAGAGTATTCAAAAGCGAACCAGGGGTCATAGTGGAATACAGAAAAATTTTCTGAAGACAGTCTGAAATTTTCCGAAACTATGAGGAAACACGACCCCCCCCCCCCCCTAAAAACTTTTGAAATAAGCTAACGAAAACTATTAAAAATAAACATTTATTTATTTATTTACTTATTTATAATTTTTCAGCTTTAGAATGTGTTGTCAGCCCAAAATTTTGGCAAATTTCGGATCACAAACACCCTTGAAGGAAACACACCCCTTGCTGGTTTTTAGCGTGTTTTAGATGGTAGTTCATTTTCAATGCTATGAATAAATACTTATTATGAGCCTAAACCAGGGGTAGTAATGAATGACACAATTAGATAAATTTAAACATTTTATTTGTCACATGGTAATATTTATTATTTTAGTAAGAAGAAATACTTCAAATGAGGAATAAAAACTTAAACAGTAAATACATGTATTTTTCATTCGCTAGGAATTTTTTTAGAAAATCTTTATTAGTTTTAATGTTGTTGTAAAAATCCTCACGAGCTGAATCTATAGTAATTTTACAAATCTATGTTTCAAATGACAAAGTATTTTTCCAAAATGATCCTTCCCAGTTTATTTTTAAACTTTTTTGGTTATCTAATCAAATTTATCTTTTTCCGGGACAAGAAGTAAACCGGCCGGGACACCGGGATTTTGCCAGAAAACCGAGACTGTCCCGGTCAAACCGGGACGTCTGGCAAGCCTATAAGTGTGCTCAACTAATCTCCATACTGGTAGCTAAAAATAGTTTTCACAACATTGAGAAGTCTGCATTTATGCAACTTGTAGCAATTCAGGAAACTTTTGACAAATATACTTGGTTTTCTCAGGAAGTGGATGAAAAACGGTCCATGGAAATAATCGCTAACGTTTCGAAATTTTTTTACAGTGTAGTGAATCAATATCATTCTGATACAACAAGTATACAAATTTATATTTCAATTTATAAGTTAAAATATCCAATATACGTGTGTAGTTTCTCAGGAACTAGGAGAACTGATGAATAAAAATGCAGTGTAAAAAGAGTGTCATTGTTGGGTTTTTTTTCCTGAATATACGTACAAAAAGGCATTTGCTATAATAATGCTATTTATAAGTAACGCGAATTTCCAGTAGTTACTACATCCAAGACTTTTGTTATGACTTTAAAAACCACTTTTTGAAAATAAAAAAAAGAAAGTTATTTTAAACATGGAGCAATATATTCTTCAAAGTTTTGCTAATGATGTCTTGTCAAAAAAGCATCTACCAACGTTTTCTTCCTCCACGTATACCAGCCATACTCATTAAAATATCTCAGAAACAATAATGTTAATGGTGCATCTTTAGTGTTACAAATTCTGTAAATAGTAATTATTTTTGTGATTAATTTGTCGTAATCTAGCTAAATTTGGCGTTTATTAAATTATCTTTTATCTAAAATTATTGTAGTAACGTAACCTGTAAATAGTTTCTTGTAATGAATATACAGCCCCCGTACATTCGGCAGAAGTACGGGTCCCCTCATTTCTGAATGATAAAATTTGTGAATGGAAAGAAATAAGAAAGTGTAGAACGCTGTAGCATTTTCTGGAATAGTTGAGAGGTCTCTTTCGATGTCTATAAAAAGCCGTTACGCATGATAAAAAGTCAGTCTCGATTGAGAATTTGTACTGAGAGTGTATTAGCTCTGTTTATTGCGAGGCATTTCGCTATGTTGTTTTCGTATTTCGATGTAAATACGTGTGTAACCGTTGAGTTTACGGTGTTGATTGATATTTGCTTAATTGCTGATGATTAATTCAGCAGTTGTTAACGATCTTTCCTGTACATAGTGTAAATAAATTTCCTGTGTTTTTCTCAAGAACTGTGTCGTTCTTTCAAGAAAGTTGGAAGTCGCACCGGATCCGTAACAATAGGTTCACTATAGGTTTGAGAAATAGCCCAAACAATGAAACTGAGTCACTCGAAAAGTTTGTCAAGAGAAAGTATAATGAGAATAAATGCAATATTATGCAGAACACAACTTCCCTAGGAACGTTTGAGGAGCCCATCCAAAATAAACGAGAGTTTTTCAGTCGCGTCCTCCCTCGAATAACCAAAGAATGCGAATTGTGGAATAGTCTCAAAATGAAGTGTTTACCCTCCGAAGGGAGGACGCACATTTCTTGGCCGCCTACCAAACTGATTTACCACAATCGTCTTTTTATGGGACAAATGCCATGCGCATATTGCGGAAAAGATTCCCAGAGCCTTTAAATATCTGAATAAGATGTTTCTACGCACGTTGCTTGTTATCTTTAAAACCGTTGACATCTGAAACAGTTTCCGCCGTTATCGGTAGAATAATAAACGCAGCGTTTATTTTCATGTTGCAGTCATTCACTGCGGGATCGTTTGAGAGCCAGCTGCTTTGGAAACCATAAACAAGCGATTGAAGCGCTCACTCCCTCCTTGTGACGTTATTTTTTATTGCTTAAAACCATTTGCTGCATTGAGTTCCCTGCTGCCTCAGTTATTTATTTTTTCGCTGTTTTACCAACTTTTTCTAGTAAAAACTACTGCAAAACTTGCTTACAATTACAAAAAACCGCACTTATTAAAAGCATTTGAAATCAAGTTCCAAGAATGACAAATATTTTTAGTTCAAGTTGTTACATAACTACATATCAAATAACTTTGTCTTTTATTAAGTTTTAAAAATCAATTTTAATTTTTAAACGGAAAAGCAAAAAATTGAATACAAATTTTAGTTAATAATATTAAAATTTAAGACTAAATTTTTATTTTATCTACTTTTATTCACTCATTTTTCTTTTTGATAGGGTTTTTTATTTTTTCACTTTTTCACTTTCGAAAATTATGTAAACAAATAATTTACTTTCAGATTGCTGAGTTAAGATGGAAGAGTTTTTTTTCTACATGTCTGTAAATCGAAAACATAAACCTTTAATCTAATGATATAGCTGAAAACACCACCATTTGAGTTGAAATGAAAACTATAGATACCGGTATCAATTATAAGCTTTTCTTCTAGCGACTATCAAAGAACTCGTCACCAAGACCAAAAGCACTCGTATAGTAACGAGATTCCATTCATTATATTTTTCAAGTAAGCGAGTTTTAAAATTTTGAAGCGCTATCTTTTAATATTTTTCCACAACGACACCACTTAGTACAAGAGAGGGGTCATAACTTTGTAGCTCGTCGGCTTAATTTCGTTATACAAAGATATTTTGATGGGCATGAAGTTATTTTATTTTTCTTTGACACGACAACAAAGAATAGTCAGGAACTTATGAAGGGATGTTATTATTTTACGATAACTCTAAATTTCTACTCAAAACTTATATGCAGCGTTCTTGTGTGACTCAGAAAATCCGCAAATAGGCTGCACCTCATTTATTTCCTAATTTTGCGTGAAGTTTTGAAAGTGAAATGGACCATATTTTTTCCACATGTGCCCACATATATTTATGTTAATATTTCCATACAGTAGGGAGACCGAGGGTCGTTTACGTGGATTTTTTCAATGAATTTTCTAAATTTTATGTTTTAACTTAGGAAGTTTTAGACATTGCGGTGTTATGAAGCAGTTAATGGAGTCAAAATTTGGATATTCAGTTGTTGTTCAGTTTATGTTTTTAACGATTGAAAAGATTATTTTTGAGACCAAGTCGGTTGCGTAAATTTGCCCAGGACACGGGGCACGTTTACGCATATTTATTTGGACACCTAACGTGTTTCTGTTAGTGTTTTGAACATAATGTCTTCGATGGTAAGACATTATGTATACTTTGTCTTACTTCTAAACATGCCCTGACTTTTCTTTTTCTTTTTTTTTTTTTTTTTTTAGCTCCGAACTGTCTCAAAACTTTTTAGTATTTTCAGGCTATTTAGTTTTGAAAATCGCTATTCAATTTTAATTGAGTTACAAATTTGTATCTTATAGCTTACAATCATGTAGCTTCATGCCCGTTTAGCTTTTACTTTATACACTATATTCAGTCTGTAATAAATTTGCTTACTTTACACATGTCTTTACGTATTGGGGATCTTACTGTATTAAATGTGTTGATTTGGAAAGCTTTTGTACAAAGTTATATCGAAAAAATCGTCTCGTCCTTAATTTTTGCACACCAGTGTATGTATGAGACAATTAATCTTTAAATTGGAATCTTTAAACTAGAACAAATTTTAACTTTAAAAAAAAACATTTTCATGTGCATTGGGACCTGAATCAGGATATCTACAACCAAAACGTCGTACTTTGAGGCTTTTCACCTGACTAGCAGGCGACTAACACGCACATATAAGCACATACAAACACCCTAACTGTTATATTTACACGAATTGAAATTTACAGTCTTAGATTGCAAACAAAAAATTTATAATCAGCACCTTTTTCAATACGGTATACCGGGACACGTTTACCGAGTGTCCTTTTTTCAAAACGAATTTTAACTGGAGAGCCAACAGTCATGACATATTTGCTGCTCCCTAGCAAATATCCTCACAAAGTTTTGAGCATCCGTCGAGCTTCGGTCTAGCATGCAGAAAGAATAATCTGTTTTCTACCAAGTAGAGTAAATTTTGAGTTGAACGTTTTGAAGCTTATTGAGAATAAATCTACCTTAGTTAAGAAAGAACAAATACATAAAAATTAGCAGAATTTCATCTTGTGTGCTAAATTATATTTGTATGAACTGAAATGTTATTAAAATTTTTTGCACGTTAAAAATAAATCCAAATTTGGCGTCGGGCAAGTTTATGTGTTGACGTTTGAGCACCTTTACGCACGTTCTTCCAGTGTTCTTATTTCTAAACGTGCCATGACGCTCTTTCCGCTCTGAACTGTTTCAACACTTTTTATTATTTTCATGCTATTTAGTTTTGAAAATCACCATTAAATTTTCAATTGAGTTACAAATTCGTATCTTATAGCTTACAACCATGTAGTGCTGTCTTCATGCCCGTTCTACTTTTACTTTGTACAATAAAGGGTCTGTAATAAATTTGCTTCATTTTAACGATGGTAAGACACTATGATCAAAAGACTAACCGAACCACTTTTGGTGTCCAAATAAATATGCGCAAACGTGCCCCGTGTCCGAGGCAAGTTTACGCAACCTACTTGGACTGAAAAATATTTTTTTTCAACGGTTAAAAACAAACTGAGCAACAACTGAATATACCAATTTTGACTCCATTAACTGCTTCATAAATTCGCAATATCTAAAATTTTTTAAGTTAAAACATAAAATTTCGATAATTTATTGAAAAAAATCCGCGTGAACGTGTCTACGGTCTACCCTACATTTTAGGAAATGAAACATAACGTAACAAATAAAAAAAAAAAAGACGAACAAAAGAACGGTCGGTCACATATTTTCCAAACAATTTATGCAAAAATCCGATGTCATAATTGATTTACTGGACGATTATAAGCAACTAGAAGTAAATAGCACTAATGACCTTGAAAAAAAAATCTGATACGTTCTTTGAAAGCGTCGCAGCTATTATCTTCACCAGAGCTATTATTTTTCTTAAGTACGAAAAAATGAAAATGCATTTTGATATGCAGAAAAAAAAAACATGCTCTTTAACCACTATTTATTAAAGCCTTTAGCAGGGAAATTGTGCTTAGATCATAATGAGTTCTGGATCATGATTGTTATAATTATCATTTTTATCGGTAATCAGCTAAATTGCACTTAACATTAATTGAGCATGATGTTTGAGAAATATCATGGGAAACGAATAAAAATTATAGCAGATCAGTTAAAAATAATAACTTCTTGTTACATAGATTTAGTTTGGAGTAGAATTTGGGGATTAAGTTTTCAGTTAATTAAGCCATGTATTAATCAGCACTTTTTTTTCATCAAGGCTGTTTTCTTCCCCCCACAGTTGCTCGAAATTAGTTTCACCTTTTTATGATACTGCTACCTCTCAACCAGAAAATAAAAACATCCAAAAGTTAATATGGGGGTTATTAGAAGAAACAGTCCTAACATAAACGATAATAATACACCGATATCATGCTCGTTTTTTGCAGAAAACTGCAGACACGTGTTTCGAGGGCACAATGAACATTTTCCGGGTGCCTTTTCACTAGTTCACATCTTTTGCATTAAAAAAGGGGATCTTCGCAACGCCGAAACGCGTGTCAGCAGCTTCCTTCAAATTTTTGCATATTAACGTTGCGTTATTATCTTTTAGCTGCTTTTCAGAACAAATGCACATATTAAATTCTTAACCTTTATGTATTTCTAGAACAGTTAATTCACTGAAGGCAGAAAATACAGATTAAAAACATATTGCTACGTATGTTAACACGCTCTATGCGTATGTTTTGAAATATATTTCATTATTAAAATGTCATTGTTAATTTTTGCAAAAGAGAACCACGTGCAATCGCCAGCCTTAAAATGACATTCGAATCGATTTACATAAAAACTCACAAAATGATGTAAGAAATTAACTATTTATTAGACAAAAGCAATCGCATTTAAACTTGTCCTGCTTGGATTTTATTCACTAATGTTATATTTCAAATCTAGTGTTTAACCAATAATAAAATTTAGTACTTAACACGTTAAACGTAAACAAGTTTCAGTAAAATCATTTGATAAAAATAATTTACAGCTAAAAAGGTTCAAACAGTTTCGGAATTATAATATTTTTTCAGACAGGCCCATTAACAGAATCAAAAACAATGCAATATTTTTTTTTAGCAAGATGTGATGATAACAATAATTAATTTTCAAAAAAAGATGTTGCATTTTAGGTTTGTTGCTTTTGACTGTAACATTTTTTTTCTTCTGTAGAAGCACTTATTTTCGTGAGTCCTAGTAATCGCGAAAATGAACATATCAGTGATTTTGCTAGCTGAATATTGAATATGCTGTATGAAAAGTCGAACGTTTATTATTTGTATAAAGTTGAAACATTTCACGCTGATAACGAATAAGTACCATCGTTCTTGAAAATTAAATGAATGAATTACCAACATTTTAATGCACAAAAAATGCAAATTGCTGCAGACATGTGTTTGGGGGTTATAAAGAACCCCTTTCTCGATCCAAAGTGTGAGTTTTTGGATGAAAAGTCATCCTCGGAAAGCAATATGGTGGAACAGACGACAATATAAATAGCAAAACATGGAAATTAAAAAACAAAATGACACCTACAGCAAAAATTTATAACATAACTCCATCAGGAAAAACTGTTAATATATTTCCTAGAAATCCCATAAACAATGCATAAAATATTAACAATGCTTTCTTGAAAATTCTTACTTAACTGTCATTTCCTGATGGAATTATGTAATAAATTTCGGCTGTAGGTGTCATTTTGTCTTGTTTCTTTTTAACCCCCGACACACAAAGGAAGGAGTATTTAAGTTTGACATATCTGTATATCTGTGTGTCTGTCTGTGGCACTCTAGCGCCTAAACGGATGGACCGATTTTGAAAGAAAAAACTTTGTTTGAAAGGAGAGTTGATTGAGATTGTTCTTAGCTAGGTTGCATCTTTGGATGACATTAATTAACGAAGATATGAATTAAAAACCTCTAAAAGCTTTTTGGCGATTTTTGCAAAGAAAACATTGTTAAATTTTTTAAAATTTAATATCAAATTAAAGAGAATCTTTCTGATAGAATGTGTTTAGAACTTTCATGTTTCATAGAATTTGAATTATAACGTTTTTTTTAAAGCAGGTTTTAAAAACTGCTAAGCCTTTACTCACTCAATTGATAAACCGAATTCATTGTTGGCCGACAAGGAAATTAAAAGCAATGATATAAAATATTTATCTGTTACCAGTTTCTGTTTAATAGCAAATAAAATACTTGACATTGATTTCTAATAATATAAGGCTTTTAAAAGGATTTTAAATTTTCCCTCTTGATTCTACCGTTGGGACACAGTCGGGGGGTTTTAAAATTTTTAATTTTATTTTGTTTTGATATTTATCCATTTTTTGGCTGTTTATGCTATCTTCTGTTCCACCGTGTTGCTTTACGCGGATGACTTTTCATCCAAAAGCTCACACTTCTTTGCGTTAAAAAAGGAATATCTTGTAACCCCGAAACACGTGTCTGCCGTAATTTGCAATTTTTAATTTTTTTGCATTAAAACGTTGATAATTCACTCTTTTCATTTAACAATGGTCAATTTTCACGATCGCGATGGGCTTGTAAAAGTCACCAAAAGTTAAAGCCTTGCGAAAAAACAATGCGCTTTCAAGCTATTTTTAATACAATTGCATTCTGAACATTATCTCTTCTCTTTGTAACTTTTCGTTGCGACGTTTTATTCTTTCACAATAAACTTGAGTGTATACCACCCCGTTTGAAAGCACTTAACCCTGGAAGAACGTTGGATCTTCATAGAGTTTATCCTTCCTCTTTTAGTGTATCTATTTATAAGTTTATGAGGTAAAAGCTTCTAATAAAAACTTGGACGTATGAGCTGTTGTAGAATCCGTTACGGGGAGATGGGAAAAGTATTACGGAATTTAACCAGCTCTATATTTCATAAAAGGTTAGAGATTATAGCGTATTTTTATAGGAACAAAATGCCGAGGGATTCAAAACTGAGCAAAAGGGAAACTAAATTAAATATAAGCCATACTAAAGTAAGACAAACAACGTTAAAAAAAGCACAAATTTGCCAATTACAGCAGACAAGTGTTTCGGCGTTACAGGGAACGAAAAAGGCGTTCCCTGTAACGCCGAAACACGTGTCTGCTGTAATTGGCAAATTTGTGCTTTTTTTAACGTTGTTTGTCTTACTTTAATGTTCAGCACAAATGTATTTATTTATCTTATAAGCCATACTGTTTAGACTCCGGCCCTGTTGCTTCAACTCATAAACTGTAACGCATTTTTATATGGTATATAATTGCAAATTTAAACACACCATCTGGACTAGGCGTAGACAATGTGGTTATTTCTAATGACCCGTTCGTCAGAGGATTGTTTTGTTTTTCATGCCCATGCACTTATTTTATTTCATACTTTTCAGTGCAAACCAAGCTTGGAGAAATAGCCTTTAGAATTAGAAACAATTTTTTTATGTATATTATTACTCTACATTAAACTCCCGATTATCCGCGGAATGGGGTGACGCGAGTGCCTCGGATAATAGAAATCTCGGATAAACCGTAAAAAGACTAAAATACGGGACAAATAAGGTAAAAATTGTTCTTCCGCAAAAACTTAGTTGTATATATTGATGAATAATACTCTCCAGAAACAATGAAAATGTAGGAGAGGGTCGCCCAAAAGCTGGTAGGCCTTCGTATGCCCCCCCCCCCCCCCATAGTGTGTTAGCGGCGATGAATACGTATGTCGTGTTTACCCGAGCACCTCCGAGTTATTATCAGTCCCAGCGAAGCAGCAGTGTAGCGGCAACCAGGCTTAAAATTAAAAAAAATGATACATTTAAAAAAAATGTTTTGTAACTTGTGATAGACGCGCTTTTTTTTTTTAAATTTTTTATTTATTTATTTATTTATTTTTCATTGTCAATAATATTAACTTAGTCTGACACTATCCACCTATAAAGTACGATGGTCATTCCATTTTTTAATTATTAATTTAAGGTTATAATTATTGAAATAAAACACGTGCCTTTGGGCAAAGCGGGTCGGGCAAAGCGGGTATAGGATTTAATCATATATTTATTTAAAATTTCTTGACTCGTGTGCTGACTTAGATTTTCTCTTTCAATATGATAAGTATAACTTTAGAAAGTTATTTTTTAGAATGGCAATTAACTAGTCTATTAATTAACTCAGTTATTTCTTTATGTTTTATTAAAAAAAAATGTAATTACTTTAAATTGGATAAGTAAAACTGTTTTATATTTTGTTATATAGTGGCAGGTAGCTAGTCAACTATTTTAATCATTTATAACTTCATATTGGATTGGCAAATGTACCAAACCAGAATTAGTTACGCTTACCCGCTTTGGCTCAATGGTAGGGCAAAGCGGGTTTTTCACATGTTTGTTAAGTTTGATAATAAATAAATATTGGGTTTGAGATAATACAAAAGTCACTTTTTATTTTGAAGTTCAACAACCCTGCTAGGAAATAAACCCGAAATTGTTGCGATTAAAATCCAAAACCTACAATTCTCGATCGTTCTTCGAAAACCTACCCGATTTCGACCACCCTCCTCTATACAGTACGGTAAAAATGTTTTGTATTTTTGCACAAAAGAACTTAACATCAATATAGAACAAGTGTATGTACAATGAAGGAAGCACAGTAAATAAATAAAAAAATAAGTAAAATAAAACTAACTGAATTTAAATTTGCAGTTTTTCGGGAAAAAAAGAGCCATTGGTATTCGTTTCTTTCTGCGAAAATACATTGTTGACGGATAATCAGAGTTTACTGTATATGAATACAATACAAACTACAGGAACTATTGTATGTTTGAAAAATGCTTTGCAGCAATTTTTCAGCCCGAAAACTCAGATATTTGCACTTTGCATTGAAAACGTTTCTCAAATATGCTTTTGGATTTTTTTTTTTTTTTTTGCAGAGTTCTCACATTTGATGCTTTGTTGATTTTCGATTTTCTGTTCCATCTTGCTCTGTGGGGGTATCCTTCCATCTCATTCTTTAAGGTGTGTTTGCTGAAATAAACATTCCCCTTACTACTCCAATAGGTTATCCGGCTCAAACATTCGATTTATCTTTTTATTTGTGTATTGTTCTGAACTGCTAAAAGGCTTGGTCCATAAAATTACTGAAGAAACTGGGGAAGAAATGTAAGCAGATCAAAAAACATTGGCTTTACTTTTTTACTATTTTTTTACCTATTTTTTTTTTCTTTTTAATAAATTTTTGGTTACTCTAAATATCTTTATTTTTTGAACTTCGGATTTTTCATTTCAGAGTGAGCTAAATACCTTTGTTACTTCTTTACACTTAACTGCATCGATCATTCTCTGTTTAAACACACTGCAAAAAAAAAAAAAAAAAAAAAAAAAACAGAAACGGTTGTGGGGAAAATTGTGCGCAGATGATGTGCCTAATTTCAACCATTAACATATCTTGCAAAAACCATTAAAGCTTCCAACCTCTCCAATAAAAGCTTGCTACGTTTTTGTAATAAATCAGGAGTTTTTCGGGAAAACTTGCGTAAGTTGATAGTAATTAGCTACTCACCATCCTTATTTACCTGGAAAGCTCCTTCAGCATTTTAGCAAATATGGTCAAAGCTAATGCAGAATTTCAAGCAAATATCTAACACTTTTCTTCCCAGGAATTCTATAAAGCTGTCGTAAGCAGACACTGCAGTTCGCCTTCATTTGGAGCTCACTCGATCTGGAAGGGCCGTAGTTGTGATGAAGGTTTTTTCAAAATGCTAGCAGCATTTAGACTATTTTTTTAATGTTTTTATGCCATGTTTTAACTCTTTTCCATTAAAAAAAATTAAGAAATGTCTCATTTTCGGGCAACGTTACAGAATTTCGGATTTCTACCAAGTTTCTATGAAAAATGAAATCTTGACGAATATGATTTTTGAGAAAACATGTCCTTAATCGCTACAAGTTTATTTACGGCAGACGTCTCACTGTTGTGAAAAATATTCTTAGCTAACAGTGGAAAAATATTTTACGCTTCTTTATTAGGTTGATCGCCTTTAGCTCAATTACGGTCTTTCTAGATAAACTGAGCCACAAACAAAAGCAAACTGCAGTCTCTGCATATTGAAGCTTTGAAGGAATTACAGGGAAAAAGCTGCTCGGTACCTACTTGCAATTATGTTTTTAGCTTCGCTCATATTTGCTTTTGGAGCTTTCCTGTAAAATCAGGAAGTTGCCAAGCTATATCCACAAACATATATTGGTTTTCTCTGAAGGTTTCTACACTGTTCCAGAAACGTGACTGGCTTTTATTAACAACTAGTGGCACCCGCACGGTTTTGCCCGTAGTAGAAAATTAAAAGGTATTTTGTCTTGCCCATGTTACGGTTCCCCGTTATGATAACTTTGTAATTTACTCGTTCATCTTATGATAATTTTGCTCCGGAAAATGTTCTTAAAATTGGAATAGAAAAAGAACAGCATCGAGTTTTCGAAAAATCGCTTCGAGGTGCGCACCCCCATGCCACAAACTAATTCTGTGCCAAATTTCATGAAAATCGGTCGAGCGGTCTAGACGCTATGCGCGTCACAGAGATCCTGACAGAGAGAGAGACTTCCAGCTTTATTATTAGTAAAGAAGTTTTTGAATTTTAGAAATGCTACAGGTTTATTTTAGAAAGGTTTTCGACTTTTAAAGGGTAAACTTTCCTGTTTTTTGTTAGATATCTTACTGTGAGAAATTAGACACATTATTTTCCCCAACGAGTTTCGGGGGTTTTTTTTCCCCTCCAGTGTTGGGAAGTAAACAACAGAGCAATTTAAGAAACTAATGGACTATGTTTCAGCTCAGTCAGTATTTTTTCTTTTCTGTATTCTGAGTTCTGTAACTTTTTCTTGTTTTTTGCTGTAACTGTTCATGTTCATAACCTGCTATTAGAAGTGAAAAAATATAATAAATAAAAAAATGCTTCTTCCAAAGAAAATTCGATTAATTATTTTCGGGTTCCCCTTCATTTTCTCAGTAAAATCTGGTGCATTTTTCAAGAGAATATCTTTCTGGCATTCTGCAACATTTATCGTAAGAAAAATGGCTAGTAACTCATGTTTAACGAAATTGCAGTAGGAGTTATATCTCATATTAACAGTTATAAAGTATACTTGTAGAATTCATGTTTGCTTTTGAATCCTGAAGGATCAAATCAAACCAGTGATGTCCTTTGAGATAATAAAGTTGGAATGATTTTCGCACATTTCGTATGTTAACAATAAAGTATGACAAATGGAAAACTTCTGCATACATACATACATTAGTCAAAGACAGTAGAATTAAATTTCAAATCCACCAAAGAAACAAAAAAGAAAAAAAAAAGTAAGGGAAAGGAGGGCACTTGTATCCATTTTGTTTTTCATTTATTAATTTCTCAAAGAATATTATCAATTTCTCGGGGCACAAGTGTCCGTATGATTGAATAAGCCTTTTATTTGTGCTCTGAAATTGTTTCAGATTTTTTAAATGTTTATTTCTTTACTTTTATGGGGGGTTTTCCCTCAATTGTTCACATGTGCCCCTATAGGGGGTACACGCAAACTAGCCTGGACACATATGAACACGATAGAAAAGTACAAGAAAAACATCATATTTCAACGAAAAACACTGTAATATGAAACACATACGTATATACTAATTACATTGAAATATTTGTAACCTATACTGGGTCAGTTCAAATTGTATTCAATAAAAAAAAATCCGAACTACATTATCTACTCACTCTCAAATTTTAAAGTTTTTTAGCATGCTCTAATTGCTGGATAGACAAGAAAAAGAAGACTTTACAATGCAAAGAGTATTTTAATATGCAAAGTTTCTCCTTGTTATATAGTGCGTTTAAGCTTTATTCAAAAAATGATGACGATTTTTTTTAATTAGTTTAAATCTCAGTTTTTAGTTTAAGGATTATAGCTTGTTTTTTTTCCTTGTAAATATTGTATAACACTAAATTGTTGGCCAATTTTTGAGTAACAAAAGAGTTTAAAAAATAAACTTCAAAATTACAAAAATAAATGAGTATTTAATAGTAACGTAATAATATTAATTAACAGTAACACTAAGAAATATGCACATTTTAGACGATAATAAATTGATAAACATTAAATGCAAAACAGGTAGACGAGGAGGGGGAAAAGTTAGTCCGAAAAGTGTCCCCAAGAGATCTTCAGCAAGCAATCCCCTATTATAGAATTTTTCAAAAAGTAATGTACTGAAAAAAGGTGCCAAAACAGATTTCATAACTCAAGTTGTAAGTTACTTTTTATAATTTTCATACATACTTGTAATGTATATATTAATTAATTATTAAACTATTTTGATGTTTACTTAGCTTATTTCAAAAACTTTTTGCCAATATCATTAATTAATTCGTTTTATAGTTATTGATTTGTTGTGATAAAAATGTAAAGTCATATGTTGTTAATTTAGAAATATAAAGAAAGTTTCCCCGCTTAATTGAATGGTATTTCTTCTAGCCGACGATATTTGATTAAGCGGGGCCGAGAGTATATATTTAAAAAAAAGTTTAAAAAGTCAATTCCAACAAAGGTCAAGAAAGAAAAATTTTGTTTCAGAAACCTCCTATTAAGCAATTACAAACAATATATGAATTCAGTATTTTAATTAATGAAATAATGTATGGATTCAGTAACTTAACCCATTAAGCGCCAAGTCTCCCATTTTGGGAACCTTCAATCAAGATTTTTTTCTTCATCAAGTAATTAAGATATCATTTTGAATTTTTTTAAAATGAATGATAGAGAACCAAACTTTACTGGTAATTTTTTCAAAAAGGTTTGGAATGTAAATTCTTTTTTGAAATTTTTTTAAATTTTGCGAAAATTTCTTGTTTTTGCATTACACGGGGAAAAAATTCCCTAAAAATAATAAATGCAAATGCAGGAAATTAGGAACATGGAATAAGAAGCTCAATAGACCTTTTTTCAAATCAAAACAAATAGGGTCCAAGAAAAATAATTTAAAGTAGTTTTAGAGGACTTTATTTACTGAAGTCCCAAAATGGGAGACTTGGCGTGTTCTGATTAGCAGAGCAAGTCATGCCCAGTAGAAATCGTCTTCACCCATTTTTGCATGAATGAACTCTCCCCTTTTTTCCTGTTGAAGCCACAGCCCCCTTTGTAGTTTCTCATTATAAACACTCTTTTGTTGTTCAAGGTCAAGAGCAGGTGCTTTTATCAAAACAAGTAACATTCCATTCGTTTAGAAGAAAGTTCTGAAAAAACAGGGGTGCCAATCCTCCCTAAGGAGGATGACACATCTCTCGGAATTTCGACAGATCACGAATGAGATTTCTGTAAAAGGAGTTCATATTCCCTTTAAAACTATTCCTCCCCTCTCCAAAAAAATATTTTATAGCTCAGTCAGCTCCATGCTCCCTACCACCTTGAGGTGGCACGCGCTCCCCCCGTCAATTAGAAAGGTTGAATTTCAATAGAGAAATTTATTCACCTTTTTCTCTTTTAATCAAATATGTAGTAAGAATTTTTGACTTTGCTACGAGCTTCAAACACTATTAAAATAATATATTTTAGCTTAAAACAAGAAGATGAGTGCAGCATCACTTGTTTGTGAATCGCCAATTTCTTTTCAGATAGTTGAGAAAAAAAACTTTAATTGAAATCGTTTTGATCACAGATAATGCGATAACTGTCTCTATTTATATTTTTACCATGTATCGTAATTTGTTGGATGAAATCGGAGAAACTATGACCGTTGATAATTCCTCAATGCGAAGCATGCTAGACATTTATCTCTAAAAACATTATGGTGATGAATAAATCATGTCATCAAACATGTTGTGAAGCAACCGAAATGTTGACTGCAAAAAAACTCTTGCCTATAATAACACAATTGCACCATCAGGGAACCCAAAAATATCTTAGTTCCATTTTATAAGATACATTTTATCTAGTGCTTCATGTCATTGTCATTTACCATTGCTCGATTACCCTACAAGGTTAATAGAAAAAAGCTACCTCTTCTCATTTTGTGTATGAAAATCCTAAGGCTTTTTGCTAAAAGGTAGTAAAATGTGTGGGAAAAGTTCCGTTTTGTACAAAAATGTATAAGAAGAAGGAATGCAACAAGAATGAAAACCAGACACGGAGTGATGTACGGGCAGAGGGAGGGGGGGAGACATTCTTAAGGGCCCCAACGGCTCAAGAAATTGAAAATAACTAGCATACTAATACTTATTAATGTTGCAAATATACACTGCTAGCCTCTGGGGCTGGCCTCCACAGCTTTTGTTGCTAGGGGGCCCAAAATGTATAGCTTTGGGTGTCATGAAAACTTAAAAGTTCTACATTTTAAAGCTTGAATATGTTAAATATAGACATAAAGTACCAATACCTAGCCATATTAATTACATAAAAACGATTTTAGGGCTTTCTTATTGGATTTAGCCAGAAATTATTCAAGTATCAACATAGTGGCAGGGATATGTATGTTGTCCCCATTAAACGCCAAGTCTCCCATTTTGGGACCATACCATATCTCCTAACCTAATAAATATTTTTGCGAAATTTCAGCTACATATGATTAGAGATGTGTATTGAATATCAAAACACATGAAAACTTAAGTATTTTCAATGTGGTTCATATATCGGCGCTTAATGGGTTAAGTATCTCTGCCTTGGCCCTGCTTAGGGCGGTAACTTACTACAAAATACCATGCCTTGCCATCAATCTTTGAGTTGAACCGCACCATTGCTGCGGTCACTCATATGGTATGAGCTAATTCTATATTATCTACCAGTTTGTTTGGCACTCTTGGCTTCCTTAAGAGGTTTTTTCATCTCCAGTTCAGTCACTTTCCTATACTGGGCTGACGAGTGCTAATAAGCACGAAACTGCAGTCCTCGGCTGGAAATGACTGAGCTGGCGGTGTATTTCATGTAATTCTGCCTTAGCCCTGGCTGATGGGTGTAACTTACTGAATATACCATGCCTTGCCTTCAATGTTCGAGTCGAACCGAACCATTGTTTCAATCACTCGTCTGGTATGAGCTAATTCTATATTAGCTACCAGTCCTCGGCTGGAAATGACTGAGCTGGCGGTGTATTTCACGTATATAAAACCTTGTTTTTCTTACTTCGATGACCTGTCATTCTACTGAAAGGGTGATCAGTTCCGATCTCATCTTCTGTATCGTCCTTTAAAACTTTGAAATGGAATATCTCCTTGAGTTTTGGTCGCACAAATGTCAAGTTTTTTTTTTGTCAGTAATAGTTTTCAACGGAGATTATTTCTCTAAACATTAGTTAGGGGACCTGGGGCCCATATATAAAGTTAGATTTTGTATTTTTTGACTCATTTTTATTTTTACTTCAAACTTTCAATACCTTAACGATGCATCTGGACTAACTATATCTAGGACTAACGGTTGCGGAAATAAAGTTCTTGCAGGCTAAAACGGAACACCCTCTATACTAACCAATACCGCAATATTTTGCGTTGAAAAAGATCTGTTAGAAAAGCGTAAAACTAATGTTAAAAAGGTCTAAAAGGTGTAATTTATTTTTCTCTTAGATAGCTTTGTAGAATGAATTAATGTGCGAATGTGTGAAAAATATTACAAAGGTAATTAATAAATTCGTTAATGAATTCTAGAAAATATAGTAAAAAAACACATAAATTAAAAAATGCATAAATAAGTAAGATAAATGTGGGTTTAAACCAAAATGTCATATTTGGTATTTGGAATTTAGCAATTCGTGGAAATTACTTCCCTAACTGCAATGGGGGGGGGGGGGGCGACTTTGGGGATCGTATAAGAAATTAGATTTTGGATTGTTTTTTACTTATTAATTTTTCTCTTTACATTTTTCATAACTCTACATTTTATTTTGAGCATTTTTGCACTTGAAAGCATGCAACTGGGACTAACGGTTTTGAAAATTGAGGTCTTGGGGAGCACGGGTCACTTTTTAAAATGACAGTGAAATCCCGTTACAACGAATACCAATACAACAAAATAACCATTTCAGCGAAATAAATTTTCAATCCTGATTTAACTGCCTGCTAAAATTCCATTACTACGAAATCCCCGCTACAACTTTCAAGACTTGAAATCCCTCGAAAAATCGTTGTTACAGGATTTCTTTGTATAAATGAACTGGAAAAACTATACTAGCTTAAACATATCCACAATTGTTATTTAAAATTGCTACAAGAGTTTAAAACATATCGCTCTGAAACATGGAGTATGTTCATGATTTAAAAAAGACTGCATAAGAATAAGATACTAAACGGATTTTTAATCAAGCAATATCGCAGGTGAAGCTTTTGCATTTCAAATTGAAGTGTTGACTTGGAAGCTTCGCCTGGAGCCATCGCGGGAAGGTTAAATTTGCAAATATTCAATTCTCTATAACATTGTAACTTGTAACAGTATGAAACCCACGTAATAGTAAACAGAAAGCGCACAAATGTGAACTAATTACAGAAAAGTATTTTCTGCTAACCTACTTTCCATAACTTCTTTGGTACGCTTTGCTCACTTATTAAATTATTGGAATGTAAGGCTTCATAGCAATCCTGGGAGATAATTCAAAGTCACGGTTTTTATCTACTCCACAGATTTTTTTATATTTTAACTATACATACAAGGACAAACATATTCACTTCCATATTATGTAAACAGTGGTCAGTTTGTACGTTTTGCATTCGTTTTACGTTATTTTATTTTTTGCAAAGAAGATTGGAATGAGATTCTTTCTTTGTAATTCACTTTGACATGATTTTTGTGTTTCATGTAATTAACACTCACACTAAAATAAGTAAAGGTTTCATCATACATGAAGTGTCTAGAGATTATTTACATTTACTATTTTTTGGATCAATGTGACATTACTTTAGAATTTCAAAATGTAATAGTAGAAAACGACTGATTAATTTAAAAAAAGAATTCATTGCGTAGTGTGTTCGACTACATTTCATTTCTTTAAGGTCAAACAACACTTCATATGAAAATACTGGTTTTTTGATACTGTACTTAAAGTACCTGTTACTCTGTGTTACGTCTTCAATGGTCATCACATGTAAATGTCAAAAAAAAAAAAAAAAAAAAAAAACAGTGCACTCGCGCTACAACGCGATTCGACTTACGCGAAAGGGCTATAGCGCGAGTTTTTCATGAGTAAGGAGTTTTTGAGCTATCCCTATAATTCTTCGCCCGTAACGTGAAAAGCGTCGGAAGGGAATCGCGGGGCTACTCAAAGTTTTCCAAAAAAGTATTCGAAGAACTGATGGACAGTAAATCAACATTTTAATTGAAAAATTGATTCGCAAAATAGAATTATTACTTTTAAAGGATATAAATGTATATGAGAGTAACAAAACAATTTTAAAAAAAAGTAGGATTCCATTAACAAACTGATATGAAGAACTATAGAATAACAGGATGAAAATCTGCTATATAAGAAGAATATAATAAAAAAAATAAGAAGAATATAATGAAATGTGATATAGATAATGATTTTCAGCATTCAGTAGAGTCAACAAAGGCATATAATTGATGTAAAAGCTATTAAAATTGAGTTCAGGGTTTTTATTTAACATCGTGAAGTAAGGAGTAGAAAGGATATTGTAATAAATTATCATTGTTGCTGACGTTTAGCTTTTTTTAGCAATAAATTACAGCTAATACTGAAAACTTTTATTCATCGAACAACTAGCACGATATGCATTAATCTGATTTAAGTGATTAATATTTAACATAATTCCGGGTTGCATGCTTTTCTTTCGGAATTTTGTAATTGTTCATTGAAATGAAAATTTGCACAAAAACTACTATAAACGGAATTTTTGGGAAAATAATTAAAACAGAAGTTGAAGTACCAACATGCTCAAATATTTGTCAAGGTAAAATTAATTGGTGGAAATTGACAACTAAATAATTATTCAGACGTGACTTGTCTTTAATTAAACAACAAAACAAATATTCAAACATTCCGAAACATTTTTAAAAAACGTTTAAGATTACTTGGAAGAGAGGAGGGGGATGCATTTCAGTACTCAGCTGAATTGCGGTCAATGAACTTTTCAGAAAAAAATTGGCAGCATTCCTTTCAATCAAGAGCAATAGTTTCAAATATGCATCAGAAAAATTCAAACTGCAACATCATTTGTATTCAAGGGAAATAAGACTTCGTTTCATAATTTTCGAATAGTTTGAAAAGTTCAGAAAAAAATATCCGATTCTTTGAGAAATCTATTTATCTCACATATTTTATTCTTTTGAAACTTGTTTTAAAGCAATTTTAATCTGAACAAACAGTTTTTTTTTTGGGGGGGGGGGGGGGGGAGTTGAGATAAGTTTTAGCATAATCGAAACTTATTATTTTCAAACAATCATAAATATATTTTGATGCATGTACTTTGTTTTTTCAATTGCGAAAAACCTTTCACTGGAAATGTATTTTTACCGACGACGGAGAAGTCTAAAGGAAATGTTATGTTCCTTTTTTAGCAGTTGATGTATGTTTTTGTATTTTTACGTATGTTTCACTGTAGCACCTAAACTATTTATCCGATTTTGATGAATAAGGTGTTCATCGATTCATTATTATATGCCTAGTAACATGGGTTACATATTAACCGACTTATAACAATAGCAGAAGACGATTTTTTTATTTATTTATTTTTTATTTTTTTATTTTAGTAGTCTTGTGTTTACGAATGTTAAACCGCAGCGCCTAAACTATTCATCCGATATATGGATGAATAAGGTGTCAATCAATTCATTATTATGACCCGCATAGCATAGGCTACATTTTAACCGACTTCAACCATAGGCGAAGTCAATTTTACTTTGTAAATCCTGATTTTAACCGATTCTTTTTGCACAGGTTTAAAAAAAAAAAATTGTTAATGACCCGACTAAGGGAACGAAAGGAAAGAAACAAATTTGGTGTTGATTACAATTGTAGACTTATAAAGTAAGATCAATTTTTTATATTTAAAATTTTCTATCGGTTTGATTTTTATAGCAATAAATGAAATTTACCATCCCTGTTTGTCAAACTAAAATACTTACTTGTTAAGCGTGTTTTGATCACGCTATTATTTTGTTGTTGCATCACAGTTTAAAACGGAAAATATTTCAAAAAAAAAAAAGTTTAAAAAACTGAAACTCGACTACGGAATAAAACACTAAAAGGATAGAAACAAGATAGGTTCTGTTTGATAGCACCGTCTTATTGAGTAAAACAAGTCATTTAATATGTTAGATATTCCTATTTATTTAGTTCTACTGAAATTCTCTGTCACTTTTACATTAATAACATTATGATTCAATTCAATAGTCGTAGTCGTGCGTTGATTAAAAATGAACTGTAGTTGACAACGCATAACTACGGCATTTGAAGTGAGTTATAATTTTATTAGTGTGAAGATGACAGAGGATTTCAACGTAACTAAATAAATAGGAATATCTAGCATACCAAATGATTTGTTTTACTCAATAAGATGATGATATCAAACAGCACTTACCTTGTTTCTTACCTTTTAGTGTTTTATGCCGCAGTCGGTTTTAAGTTTTTTAAACTTTTTCACATCAAAGAATTTGGTTTTTAACTTCCAGCGTTTCAATTTGAAAATTTTCCAATGATTCATGATCTATACGCTTACGACGATAACAACTTCTACTACGGCTAATATTAGAATTAATATATAAATTGTTACCACTGATATTACTCTGGCTTATGTTTACAGTTAATTAGGACTCGACCGATCCATCGGCCTGGCCGATGCATCGGCGCCGATGGTTCAACAATTTAGCCATCGGCATTGGCATCGGCTGCCGATGCTAACTTGCAGGAAACATCGGTCCATTCGGCCTTAAAAACATCGAAAAGCCGATGGAATTGGCCGATGTTTTTGAAAAAAGAAAGAACCTTTGTTGTTTTACTTTTTAATACAAAGTAAAGGGAGTTATTGTTTTCAAACAAAATTGTTTGCTTAAATTTCAGTATGAATTTCTTTTTTAATCACCCCTGAAAGAGTTTTTAATACTGCATTCAGGTACCAAACAAGTTAATTATTGCATTGTTTCTTGCGGCTGGATGTACATATATATTTCTTATAAGTCATAACTCAAAAATGGTAAGTTGTATAAGGCTAAATTTTCGCATGTGGGATATGCGCACGTTACAGTTGTGCACTTCCCTTTTTGTTTTCGATCGGGTGTTCTAAAAAGCCTATTAACTGATTTTTTGTGGCTATTAATTACTTATTTCAATGCAAAACTAATATAGCGTCTCAGACTGACGATCATTTGGTGATATATTGCAGAATTGGAGACTATGGAAACAAATATGAGATGGCGAAAACCGGTTTTGTTTTCTTTTGTTAGATTCCCGTTGAACCGACGGTAGTTTTTCATTTTTCGATGTTTGTAATATGAACCACACTAATGCAGTATTTTCTGTATCGCTTCGGCGGAGCTACAAGTTTGGGGCCCGTCGAAATACATTTTGTGGCCCTATTTCTCTATCACAGAAGTTGTAAAACATTTATCATAAGCATTTTTGTAACTCCTACGGTGCCCCTATGGTTATGGGGCCTCTCGCGCAATTGCAACATTTGCTATATTTTAAATCTGCCACTGCACGTCAAAACAAACTCGAATGCAAGTTTTCAAAGGTTTTTTTTTTGCTCAATGTTTATGATTATTTTGAACTCTATTTTTTACGACTATTTTTTGTATTTCCGAGAACACTTGCGTGCCCTTCCTCCCACTCCCTCAATTTCTAAAATTAAACTCTAGTTGCAGTTCTCAGTTGTTTAAAACTAACACCATTCATAAAATTAGAGTTTTTTTTTCAAGCTTTATCTATTGTTTAGGAAGAATTTAGAGCATTAATGTAAGAAATTGATTAAAGACGTTTTGAATGGTGACATAATTCGGAAAACAAAGGGACTTGTGATTTTTTTCTTCGAAAATGCTAAGTAGATTCAGAAACTCTTCCGAGGCGTTGGTGGTAGCGGTTCTGTACTAAAAAAGCTGAGCCGAAATTGGAGCCGAAGTTTAACGTTGTGAGCTACTCCAAAATCAGAGGGTGAACCCTCTAACCCACCCTCGTCGTTTCAAGCATTTCTTAAATATTTAGCGATTATTTATTTCGGTCAAGAAATGTCATTTTGTGTATTTCTTATACTTGTTTCACCTATATTTTGTAATGCGTTATCTTTTTTGCATCATTAATAGCGATCGATTTTTTTTCTGTTATAAGTAACTATTTTTATGTATTTATATAAAATCAATGAATAAGTTATTTTCGTTTTCATCATATGTTTAATAATATATTATAGAAAAGTTTCAAGGATTTTCTATTATGCATTTTTTTAAATTTCAGAAAATTATTGTTAAATTGAAGACTTTAATTTGAACTTGTTTAAAGTGCTTTATAAAAGATTAAACATTCAAATTGTTCAATATTACGTGTACAAACATCAGATCAAGTAGTATATGTATTCAGTTATTAACTTGGTGTAAATATTGAGTTTGTTTATTGTAGCTACGTTTTAAGAACCTCGCTGTTTTCATGGCTATTTCTTTTTTCCGCAAAATTTATGTCAGTTATACATTTTGTGAAAAATGCAAACTTTTCTATTCATAAGTATAAAAATATTCCTATTATGATTTAATATTGTAATTTATCTGTTACCTTTGTTGTTTAATTTGATGACTAAAAAATGTCTACGTGCAATCTTTCCACTTTAATTGCGTAATTTGTTAATGGTTTCATAGTATTAGTCTTAATTTTTTTGAATCATTGAACAACATAATTTAATGTTTTTTAACTATGTTTAGTTTACCTAATTCCATACATTATTGCAATGTTACTGAAATCTTAGTTATATGTTCAATTTAAAAAAAAATCAGTTGGTTATTAAACATTCTCTTTGTTTTTCTTACTTTTTTTTAATTTTTTTGGCTGTTGTTCTTTGTCTTCCATCATACAGCAGTCAAAAAAGAAGACTTATAACTACACCCTATACAGATTGTACTTAGTACGATCCAAAAGTTCGGGGAACCAGCTGTATAAAACCTTACCCTTTATAGTTTACATCACCGAAGCACATCCACCTTCAAAAGGTCATCTTGAGGGACTATGTACTTCTGCCAGTGTTCATATAACTTTTGGAAACCCTCCTGGAAGCCATTTTTCGCTATCTTCTGTGATGCAGCTTTATCTTCTCCTGACGGAAGAAAGCAGCGTTCATGCAAATGTTTTTTTGCTGGGAACAGGTAAAAGTTACACGGAGCTAAGTCTGACGAAATGTTATGTTATTTGTTTGTCATATCAGAGTATTGACCAATCGAACCGTGCATCCTCAACATGAAAGTCACCTTCTTCCCCACGATGAAGTTAAAGCAGCAGCGCAAGAGACCTTACAGGAGGTTGCGATAAATGTCTTCCAGAAGACCTTCTAAAAGCTATACGAACGTCGGCAGAAGTGCATAGTCGTTCAAGGTGACTATTTTGTAGATAGATGTACTTCGGCAATGTGAACTATTCGCGGTGAATTTTTATACAACTCGTTCTCGAACTTTTAGATCATACTACGTACGTTATGAGTTTTCAACTTACTATTTCATAACTTTTTGAGTGACGTACGTTTACGCGCATGAAGACATCACAAGAGAATTTGCGATAATTAATTAAGGAGGCGTTCAAAATGGATATTTCGGTCATCTATATGTTCTAAGGTACATATGCATGTACATATGCGCGGAAAAAACTTGTGAAGTTTAAATTGGATGATCGTAAAATAAAAATTTAGATCGAAATCTGATTTTTTGGGGGGGGGGGGGGATTTTAATTCCTTATTCGTAGAAAGGAAATAAAGTGAAATGAATCAATGATCCTTTAAATCCCTGACAATCTTATCAATTTATTTCTGTTAGATTCTTTTTTTTTTTTTTTTTTTTTGCCATCGGCCAACAGCATCGGCCATCGGCCATCGGCCATCGGCAATCGGCCATTTGGAGGAAAACAATCGGCAATCGGCCATCGGCGGTCTTTGAACAATCGGCCAACAATCGGCATCGGCCCATCGGCCAAAAAATGCCATCGGTCGAGCCCTACAGTTAATTTATTTAGGTGAATTAGTCAAAACATATCATATTATTTTAAAATAATGTTTTTTTAATTGTAACCATAACATTAATATCTGTGAATGAGTTATAATATGAAAAATTACGGAAAGTATTTTGGAACGGTTATCAACATGCAGCACATTTTTAGTGATAATCTCTAATTTAATTACGTGAAGCAAAATACGTGGTAAAATCTTCAAAACGTTACTGGAAAATAATGGACAGCTGATGCGTCTAATTTCTGTCTGTAGCTTATGTGGCAAAAGGCGGAATAGTTTTCCGCTAAAAAGTAGTAACCTCACTAAAATTAACCTGAAACCTTTCTGAACAATTCAGAAACCTTTTCAATAAAAACCACTTATAATTCTGGAATAAACCAGGAACCCACAAAGAAAACTTAGCTATTTTTTAGTAATAGCTTTGCACCTTCTCAATATACCAAAGCTCCTAAAGCAAACATGGCACGAAGCTAAGGTATAACTCTAAGCAAATACTAAACTCATTACTTGCCTGAAATCCCTGCACAGCTTCAATATCCAGAGACTGCATTTCATCCGTGATTGGGGCTCAGACAAATCTGGAAGTCCATAACTGAGCTGAAGGCAAAATACTTTACAAAAAATCCGAATATATTTTCTCACTAGTAGCTAAAAATATTTTTCACAACAGTGAGAAGTTTGCATCAATGAAGCTTGTTGAGATTCAGGATACCTTTTCACAAAAATGCTTGTTTTTAACTGAAAATCTTTCGGAAACCCGCGAATCCCAGGAATTTGCCAGGAAATAATCCATGACGTTTTCTAACACAGTGCAAATGACAAAGCAAACTATGTTCCTCGCCATGCAAATAGTATGCACATATTTTGCGGATTTAGATTATGAGCGCGTATTTGCATTTGAGAGTCGGATGATTTTGTTTTGACCGGAAAAAGTGTGATAAATTAGCTGTATTTCATGATGGCTACAACAAATATTGCTCACACACCTTGCTTAATTACTGAATTAATTGCTTATAACGAGCGCAAAGAGACCGCGATATTTGCTCGTTATAACCGGGTGCTCGTAAAAAGCAGGTTCGTGAAAAAAACTCATAAAAATTCATCATACAGTGAAACCTGCCTACAACGATACTAGAGGGACCAAAAAAAAAATATTGTTATAGACAGGTTATCGTTATAGACAGTTCACTGATTCATGCTGATATTTTGCTGGGACCAATGAAAATATCGTTATAGACAGGTTTATTGTTATAGACAGTATTGTTAAACACAGGTTTCACTGTAGTTGCTTTACTTCTTCTTTTTAATTAACAATACCCTTATTGCTGATTGGCAAATTTATTGGAAGAATTCAGAAAACGCAAGATGGACTTTTGAAACCTTCCCGAATGTTTCCTTTAACAGGTTGTTCAACACCAATTTCAATCAATTTCTTACCAATCCATGGATTAAGTCATTCTTACTTTTTAAAAAGAACACTCCTCAACTCTCCAGATTGCATCAGTGGAGAAATTGGAGACTACAAACATTTTCTTTTCTATTGTAGGTTTACTCAAGCCTTCCATCTTAAATTTTCCTCCTCTATTACCGACTCAAACTGGAAAACCTACTGTTTTATTGATAAAAATGCTTTCAAAAATGTTCAAAACCTTCTCAATTTTATTTACAAGCACAAATTTTTATCCCCCCCCCCCCCCCATTGAAATAAAGAAAAATAAATATTTAGTCTCTGAGAATTTTAAATGTTTTGTGAACAGGTATTGTAATTTTTCTTTTCCTTTTAACTTCTTACCTTAATGAAATTCAAAAAAAAAAAAAAAATTGAGTCATGTTTTCCTTCAATTTACTAAAGCCAGCAATTTACTGATTATGACCATATTAGCAATTGTGACATTCTACTGATCATGACTTTGTTACTGCACCAGTATATTTTTAATCATTCTTATCTTTAATCAAGACTGTTTTTGAAAAATGTGTTGTTTCTAAAATGTTAAATAACTTTTAATCATTTTGTAATTAATTCTCCTTATCATTTATGTTTTTGAAAGCAACATCATTTTCTCTTCAAAATTGTACTTAAAAAATCATTTATATGTATTTCTTTAAATTGCAATTAAACTTAATTATGTACACAAAATGTTGATTTTGAGGGTGTTACTGTATTTTATTAAAATTTCAATTAAGTCAGCTGTTGTTCCGGGTTTCTTGGTTGGATGGAGTTGGAAAGTCACTCCACATCTCTCACCAAAACCGAGAAGGTCTTGTTACCATTCGGGGGAGAAGTGGAGGAGTTGTCTTCAGTTGTCTTTTTAATTTCTGTACAGTACCAAAAAAGTTATAAGCGAGTTCGATCGTAGTTGCCAGAAACCGCTAAAAAAAGTTTCTTTTTTGAGCAATCACGATTGCTCTTTGTTCTTACTTGACAGGTTTGAATTCCTATGATTTTATTTTCCCCCCGCCTCCCTCTGCAGCACCACCGTCGGCTGGCCGCCTCACGATGCATTTTTTTTTCTCGCATTACTCACTACACTACTTTTTTAGCGTTATACTACAAGCAATGAAAAAATATAGCAACTGCAGTAGTTTCTCTACCTGTAGCCAGGGCTGCGGAGCTGAAGGAAAAATAACGAACTCCTGCTTCAACTTTGTCTCCGGAGTTTTAGAGCCTCCGACTCTGACTCCTTTACTCCAAAATCGATCCAACTCCAACTCCGACTACGTAAGCACTGTCAGAGTTGCGGACTTTGAGGGAAATGACCTACTCCTATTCCGTCTCCTAAAATTTTAAACCTTTGACTTCTGACTCCGACTCTTTTACCCCGAAATAAGTCCGAATCCAACTCTGACTCTGTAGCCCTGCTTTTAGGGCACTCTACTTCTGGCCATTGTTTAGTTCGTACTTCAAACATATACACTGAAAATAAATATCAAACAGTGTTCAATGATTACTAATACTTAATCACTATGCGAACTTCACCATTGTTATCTTAATTGAATATTGAAATCATTACTTGTCAAGTTAATCAAGAAAAAACAATAACAAATCAATACACTGAATTATACAGGGTGTCCGAGAAGTCTTAGACACATTTCAAAAATTCGGTTAAAAAAATAAATAAACGAGATAGAAAGTAAAATTAAATTACATTTATTACCTCATATAGTAAAGTTTTTTTTTTAATGCAAAAATGTCCGCAAAATTTGCAATGCAAAATTGGATGCAGGAATTTTTAAATCGAGAAATCCCAAACAGATGGATCGGACGAGATGGTCCCATCCAGTGGCCCCCGCTTTCTTTCTTTGGGGATTCGTCAAAGATACTATGTAATTCCACCAAACTGCACAACATTTCAGATCTTAAACATTGCATTACAGCTGCAATCTCACAAGTTACAGAATGAATGCTACAACGAACTTGGTCAGATATTGATAAAAGGATGGATATTCTTCGTGCGACGAAAGGGGCCCACATCGAGGTGTATTGATACGTAAAAAAGTTTACTATATGAGGTAATAAATGTAATTTAATTTTACTTTCTATCTTCTTTATTTATTTTTTCATTGAATTTTTGAAATGTGTCAAAGTCTTCTCGGACACCCTGTACATTTACTACCCATCCATAAACGTTAATTCAACTATTTTAATTTTTAAAGCAGAAAAGATAAGTATATGATATTTAGTGCTAAACCATACACTGGATTCGATATTTTTCTAATGAAAACCCAGAACTTGTAGTTAAGGAACAGATAATTTCAGCGAAGCTATAAACCAGTGGTTAGCTAGTTCATTTACTTCCAGCACGACACCGAAAACTTCTATTTGCCGAGAGCGCCTGAACTGATTTTTAATCAAGTCGTTCGAAGAGCACTTGCTAATGAAATCTTTATGCAAATAGTAACAGGAGATGAAGTCAGTAGGATTCTGTTACGATCGATTCCAGAGAAGCAGATGTTTGAAGTAGTTATTAATCTGGATAACATTTTAGCAGAGAAACAAAAATTTCTGTGAGCAAGAGGATGGTACCTTAGCATTTACTTTTAATGGACTGCAGATAATTCGATATTGAAAACTGAACGATGTCTTAATTGCGCTTCTAATTCATTTAAAAGATAATTGCGCTTTAAAATCAGTTTCCAGATAAATGATGGCAGTTAAAGTTTTCTTTTGAGAACAGAACTCTTTTGAGATTATGACTCACCTGAAATTATGAAAACTATGTGTTTTTGCGTGTAATGTATGCAAAAAATAGGAAAACAAAAGGTGTGAGACGAAGCATTAGAAAAAACCGCATTATTATTATTAGCACTTATAATTATCATTAATATTATTATCATTATTTATTATTATCGTTATCCCGATCATTATCTTCATTATTTTTATTTAGGTATTTATTTTATGTATTTATTATAACTATTATCATTATTGTTAATATTAAAAAACTAGAAAATCACCCATCATGGTACGACGGGAGTAAATTGCTTCGTTATTAGAAAAATTTCCAGTAAATTTTCACGTGTTAAATTTAATATATATAAGAGACAAACATACCTTTGTAAAAAAAAATCTATTAAAGTCTCTTTGAAATTTTTAACTATTCGTCAAAACACATAAAAAGGTTGCCGCCTGCCGCGATCAGCTGCTTCGTCTTTCTGTGCAAGCATAAGAAGGGAGGGGGAGGTGTACTTTTAATTGCCCATTTTGTCGGAAAATAACAAAAAGCACGTTCACTTTTATGTGAATGCTTTATTTTTTCAAAATCGAGGGGGGGGGGACATTGATCATCTGTTGAAGTTCTGTGAATACGGCCTATCCATCTCTTACTGACCATCTACATTTTTCGACTTCTATTCATTTATCCATCTATGTATATGATCTATGCATATCTACCTCTGATGGTAATTAACAATCTTTTTTCTGTGTCTTTAAAGCAAAGATCATGCAAGAAACCGCGCGCTTTGTTTCATTAAAATAGCGCCAAAAAAAAAAAAAAAAAGAAGAAGAAGAAAAACTCTCTGCTTTTATTAAATTAAATTGCACACAATTATGTAACCTTAAATAACAACAGTAAAACGTAGGAGGGGGGAATGAATAAAATTCCTAAATGGAAACAAAAGCAAGCAGTGCAGTTGGATCACGTGACCATGACGTTATTTCCGTGACATAATGACCATCCTAAATTTAACATTGACAAAACTTCGAGTATGTGAATGCTTTAGCCCTGGCTAATGGGGCGGTAATTTACTGAATATACTTCGAGTATGCTTGGAAGTCGTGCCGTGCTCCGCTTTCAAAAAAAAAAAAATGTAAAAAAATAACTATTGCGTATTTTTGAGAACTTTTTTTCTAAAGAAGGACAAATAGGTTTACTATTGCATAGTTAAATTTCAGAAAACAGACATTTATACTTTTTGCTGGATGAGTTTAGAAAAAATTAAGCCCAGGAAAAAATGATGAAAAAAGGCACTTTTCAAAAATTTATAAAAAATACAAAAATTGCTTGATTTGCAAAAACTTTTTTTTTTATCATACTTAGAAATAAATTTTCTACATGTTAGTGGAAAAATTTTTCCTGTAGCAATTTGTTCGTGATCTTTGGGGTAAAAAGTACTAAAATCTGCTAAAAATCGCATAAAACATTGAATAACCTTTTTTTCTAATTAAAATATCAATGTAAATTACAGCCTATAGCCTTCCTCAATAAAAGGACTTTTCAACATAAAAGAATTTTTCAATTCGAACCAGTAGTTCCTAAAATTAGCGCGTTCAAACAAACAAATTCTTCAGCTTTATATTGATTAAGTTGATTTGATACAAAACGCTCAGCAGAAGAAAGCATGTGTGTTGTTTTGCCAGCATCTGCAACTGAAAACCAAGCGCCAATTTATCTTCATTCAATGTCTGACCAGCAAAAACCTGTTGCTTAATAGATCTAGATTGTCAAAACAAAGCACTTTTCTGCTTCTCAAACGTTGCCAAGAAATATTAGCTAATTATAAATCACATTACTGAATTTTAAGTAATGGCAACTATGAAATAATGCCGTCTCGCGTGAGTTTCATTGTTGGTGACGCCAGAACGTGACTCGATCTGTGATTTTCGCTTTTATATACAAGAAAATCACCCGTTAAGGCATGACGGGTGAAAATAGATTCTACATTTGAACGAAGCAGTTGCTTGTTTGGTGATATTTTGATAGTTGAAATTTTAACAATTCCTTCACTAAATTAGCCCTAAACTTCAATAGATAGCGCTCATTGTTGACCACTTTTTCGTTTCTTTATTCTCCTAAAATTACGTTCTTGTCAGTAAGACAGTTAAGTTACCGGATCCAGTCCAGTCTTGTCAAAATAAAACATTTCCCTTCATGTCAAACATTGTCAAAAATTATTATCAAATTATCAATCGCTTACATAATTTTTTTGGTGCTAACAATGAAATAATGCCGTCACGCATGCTATGGCGCGAGTTTCATTGTTGGTGACGTCAGAGCGTTCCTCGATCAGTGATTTTGGCTATTACATATATGAGGATATAATTATTACACACTAAAGATTTTTCTTTCATTATAGCATTTATAAACATTTGGAAGGCTTTTTATGGAAAGTAAAAAATTATGGATTTGATGCAGAAGAGTTCTGTCGCCTAATTAAATCATTTTTCATACTTTTATTTATCTTACTGCTGTTTACAGAGTCGACAAAAGGCCCTGTCAGCCTAGTCGGAAACTAGGGTTACGGTCATGTTAAGGGCCCGGCTCGAAATCGGAGTAGAATAAATTTTGACTGTTTTATGGGGCAAGAGGGAGGGGGGGGGAGCGACGAAAAAAATTGACAAGAGCCCGCCTTGGCTCGCGGTGACCCTAGCTGTTCATTATCATTGTTTGATTTTGATAAAAGATAATCATTTATCACTTCATAGACTGGCTTTTTGAGTACTGTAAAAACGTCTTGTGAAAACACTTGATCACACAAAGATGATGGTAAGATTGCGCTGGAAATCAACTCTAATAAGGTGTTAAAGGGTGTTATGACCCGGTTGGTGATATGGTTCATTTGTCACCTTGTCATTTGTTTTTGCGAAGTCCGTCAAAAGACAATAATATCTATTGCAGATGTAAGACCGTGATATATATTGCGGGACAAATTTTCCTCTTTTACCTATTTTTCTTTACTTTTCGTCATTGAACTTTTGTGTTTTGTTTATTTTCCGAAGTGTTTTCCTTCATTCTGTCTTTTTATTATTTTCTAATGGGTTCATAGTGATTGAAACCGTCTTTTTTGTTTTGGTATCACCCCCGAGGGTCCCTTGTTCCTGTCATTGGTCGTGACTTCCCCAGATGAACCACTCGGAATCCTTCCCGGCACTCGAACCTTTCGCTTTGGTATAACGGCATTGTCTTATCGCCAATCTCATTCTTTGTTGCTCTTTTTATGATCTAGTAAACTAGATGATGGACTCATTTCTAAATTAATGTAGTCATTCATTATAAATATTTTAGCATAACAAGAGTGCCCTTTGTTATTTCATGAAGGGGTAAGTTTTTATTTCTACCTTTTCAAATAAACCTTTTTATTTTTATTGACTTCTGAATCACTATTTTTTGTGGAAAATTGATTGGCGATATTGTTTTTTGTTTTAAGTTGATTACTATTTTGATAGATCCATATTTTTTAAAGGTTGAAGGCTTTAATGATTTTGACTTTGGTTGAAATAGCTCAGACTAGGTACGGAGCATACGCAAAACAGATTTAGATTGGCAGTCAAACAAATCAAAAAATACTACTTCAACAACTACGGTCTACTCAGAAAACAAGGGAAAAAAATGAATGAAGGAAAATATTTCGGAAAAGGAACAAAACGCAAAAATTTGAAAAGAAAAAATGAAGACAGGAAAAAAAAGTTAAGAAGTTTCAACAGCATTGCAAAATCGAATCAGGTTAAAATAAATATACAAGATGGATGAATAAAAAAAATAAGATCTTTTAAGATCTTTTACCAAGTCTTAACTAGTGGACCGATCCACGGTTACGATCGTGAAGTTCACACAACTTCAGTTGCTCACATTTTATTCAAAAATGCTATTTAAGGTTTGCTAAAGCGAGAAATGATAAAATTTAGTTTGGATTAATTTTAGTTTGAGATTGTTAGCGGAAGTTGTAGAAAAATCTAGAAAATGGCAGCTTACGGTCATGGCCAAAAAAAAAAAAAAAAAAAGACATGGTTTTTACATGTCATGAAACAGTGCAACCTTTCTGTGTGAATATATTGTACGAATGATCTTTTATATTATTGAAACAATTTTTTAATGATTCAGGCTCTACTTTATTGAGGAAAAAAAACCCTAAGTATTTTTGATAAAAATTTGAATTTTATCATAATTGTAAAATGAAAATTTGAATGATTATTATAGAGAAGGCTTTGAGAAACACTGCTATGTCAACACATAAATATAACCTTGCTACAATTATTTCTTAAAATTTTCTATATGGCGTTTGTGTGATCGTCAGATCTCTTTAATAAAAAATAGCTTTAATAATTAAACACCAACCAAAAAAACACAAGAATATAAATACAGTCAATTTTTTTTTAGATTCCGTTAATCACATTAGAGAGTTTAAAAATAATCATAATCGATAAGCAATCATTTCCGAAAAATTCTGGGCTCAAAGTTATTTTCCGATAACGGATTGAATAGAACCTATGCCTCAGTTAACACTAATAGCCATAAAGGGTTTGTTAAAATTTCATTATGGAGATATTCTTCGACGTAAACTATTATAATCACCATTTTGTGGTCACACCTATAATGTGTCTGCTTTTTAAATAAATGATAAGTGTTGGTTATTTATTAAATTGAATTTTTCCCTCAGAGCACTGAACTTTTAAAAAAAAAATAGATTTCCCTCCCATCGCAAAAAGCCATTAGTTTAATCACTTGATTTCATGCGCTAAATCGAAAATGCATTATCTTTATTGTTTTTATCTAATAAACTATTAACACTTTAGTGAGCTTTTGGACGAAGTGTAATCGATCTAAAACTGACAGGAGTAATTGGAGCTCTGATAAAGAATCTTAAATTAAATCTTGCTTTTTCAGGTGTAACTCGAATACTTTTTTTTAAAAATATTTATATTTTAGTGACATTAATACAATTTTTAGGAGATAAATTCTACATGTTTAAAACCCTCGCTAAAAAATTTAGAAGAGGCTGAAACAATTTTTGATGAAATTAATATTTTACATTTCGTTTATTATTTGCTACAGCTTTTTTTATTTGCTTTAAGGTACTCTTCTGAATTCTTGGACGTATTGTTCTCCCAATTACTAATTTATTCAAAGTTGAAAAATATTATAATTGTAAATATATATATATATATATATATATATATATCAGAGTTGGGCAAATTTTAATTGCATCGACAATTAAAGATTAACAATTGATCAATTGTAATTGTGGAAAATTACAATTAACAATTAATTAATTATTAATTGCAGTTTACTACAGTTAACAATTAATTAATTGTTAATTGTAGTTTACTACAATTAACAATTGTCAATTGTTTTGTGAATTTTAATTAAAACTAGCTCTCAAAAAAAACTGAGTTTGTATAATGTACTGCACAGGCAACAGATCCACCTGGGACGTGGGCGCTGGACGGGTACTAGAGTACTATTTAAGTATTTAAATACACATGTTAGCAACAAATAAAAGAGCAATGCACAACAGTAAATTTATTAAGAGCAATAAATTATTTACTGCAGCATATGAATTTTCTCAAAAAATCTTATGGGTCCTGCAAAATTTCCTCAGAAAATGAATGTTTCACTTAAAAATTAAAAAACATTTTTTTCCTTACTCTTCAAAGTCCAAAGAACATCTGAGAGAAATTACAGAAATGTATTTTAATTGCACGATTTCAAAGAAATAAAATAGATAAAACAGAGCGGTCTCTGAGACCTCACATCCCCTGTTATATCCTTTTTTCTCACATCCCCTGTTTCAGGTTGTTATGGGTTCAACTAAAACAATGATTTAGACTAACTTAAAAAACTTATTTAAAACACAAACAGTTACGTGTAGAAAAAACTTGCCAAGAGGAGACTATATTCACGCCGCGAGCGAGCAATCTCTCTCAGCTTTGAATGAAAATACGAAATTGAATAATACTTTAGACTCTGTACCCTACGCTGTACTTATTGATACATAAAGTTAATTGTTAGTTTAAATTGTGTCATAAAACAATTAACAATATTAATTGCTAGTACTTTTTAAATCATTTAACAAGGCATTTGAAAAAAAATGATTAATGCCCAACACTGATATATATATATATATATATATATATATATATATATATATATATATATATATATATATATATATATATATATATATACAGTAAAACCTGTAAAGTTGACCACCTTTGTAAGTTGATCACCTGCCTACCTTGACCACCAATATGCACCAAATTTGGCTGAGAATCTTGTTACAAACCCTTTGTAAGTTGACCCCCTGTCTAAGTTGACCGTTAAAGTACTGCACCGCGAGT